>NC_142606.1:17178252-17500369 GCF_041222555.1 Hakea prostrata
ATCAATCACTAAACTAAACAAAGTGGCTAAAATCAAGTGTAAGAGAAGAAAAGTTCAAAGAAGGTTGGAAAGTGGTAGAACCTGGTGAACCGGGCGTACTACTATGTTGAGCCCTACTACGCGCTATTATGAGAATGATCGTCGATCGTCTTATTCTTATTAGTTGAGAATTCTCTTGATCCTTTATTATTAGTTTCAAATTCTCGTCGATCGTATTCTTGCCGCCCTAAAGCTGGAACGGTACTAGCGAAAGTACTTTTTCTACGACGACTAGTTTACTATCCGCTTGAAGACAACAAGCCTGGACCGAGTGCTTCCCTCACGAGTGCTAGCTAAACCGCCCAAAAGCCTACTGACTGGCTTGACTTCCTACTTCCGAACCGTAGGCTTATTTTTCCTTCTTGCGCCTAGAAGTAAACCGTGCTTTCCGGAAAGACAGAACTAGAAGGATTTTCTTTTTTGATCCTTTACCGACTTAAACCTTCACTTACGGAACTGTCCTTACGTGACTTAACTTTCACTTTCTCTCTGCGATACCCAAGCGCCTTTACTGGAACTGGAAGGTTGGATATTATCTTCGGCGACCAAGAACAGAACCTAAAGCCCGAAAGACGCAAAGGAAAGATTATCTGCGACACTAGCCCTTAAGCCTAAACCGCCCAAGAACAGAAAGAAAAACTATCTGATCTACATCCACGGAGTAACCGATTGAACAAAAGACAAAGATAGAATGCCCAATCAGTATTTCTCTCCAAAGCCGCTTGACTTGCTTAGTAATGAAAGAGTGCGAGCTAAGCTAATAGTAATAGAAGGATTTGACTCTGATCAAAGCAACCAGAAGCAAGGGAAGATTCTTTTATCCACTAAACTAGCCTACCACGAGTCCATGACCTGAACCGCCTACCCCTACCTTGCTACCTGACCAGAAGAAGAAAGAGTTTCTTTTGTTAGCTTTACTTGAAAGAGGAACTTTCAAGACATAGACATTGAAAGAACTAATCACCGCTTGCCTATCGGAAGATTGATTGATTTTTAAATACCTTGACTTTCAAGTAATCGTGAGTCGAGATGGAAAGTGAAATCGCAAAGACGGTCAGGACTGGAACTGGCACGGAAAAGAGACTCTATCACGAGCCCCTAGCCCTTAAAGGAATTCTCTTTTCTATTCTATCCCTCGCCTCTAACTGCTGCCTTCACGGCTCTACTTGCTTACTGCGGTTAGACACCATAAATAAAATAGAAATCGTTTGAAGTCGCAGGCTCAAACTCTCTCTCCTCTAGCTCCCGTACTGGTTCACGCGGTTAGCTGGTTAAACTCGGCAGAGGGGCTCTCCGAGCTTTCTAAGCCAAAGAGGCAGCCAAAGATATAAGCCAAGGTCCAGGTCCAAGAGAATAAAGCCTTCATCATCTAAAGGGCTTTCTAAGCCGCTTACCCGGAATTAGTGCTTTCCTATCCATACCGCCTGTACTCTGTCTGATCCTCTATCTGAAAACTCTACCTCCGCCTGGTTCCGCTTGACTAAAAAGCTACGGACTCGTCAAGGTGAAGCTTTCTGAGTTCTATTTCCAGTCTGAAATAACAACAGACTGAACACAAAGCAGCCAATCGAAACCAACCTTCGAAGAGACACGAATCACATACCTTTATGACAAAGCGGATTAATTAGGAAGGGCTAGATCGACATCTCCGCTAGGGAAGGGCATTCATGGATGGGCCGACAAAGCTGCTTTTCCGTGGGGCGGTCAATAGATCCTACTAACTCCTAAACGGCTCCCTAATTCCTCAAACAGCCCGTAGGCGAAAAAGAAGAGGGGTGGGTAAGGTTGACTGTGGGTGGAGAAGCGCCGGGCTTTTGGCTCGGAAAAGGAATGAGATGAAGAAATTCATCCATTTCTATAAGATCGGAGGATCTAGAACCGGGGAAGAGCTTCGAGCATTGAAGCAAGGAAAATTCTAGCATTGATTCATTTTCCGATCTGTCTTTGCCAAAGCTAGAAGCAAGAAAGCCTTCATTCAAGCAAGGCGCACTAAAAGCAAGTCTTTATTGTAGCCCGAGGAATGAAAGAAAGAAGAGGCGCGTAGCAGTTCAATTGAAAAGGCGAGGAGCCTGAAGTCGACCAGAGGTATTGGGAGTGATCCCCTTCTCTCGAGAAAAAGAAAAGAAGACAAAAGGAATATCGGCTTAGCGTCTTCTACCTTAATATACGCTATTTAACCATCTATCTTTGTCACAGCTATCAGACGGAAAGATAAGGAAAAGAGAGCAATAGACTCCCCTGCTTCACCTTAACCCTCTATTCATTCAACAGAAGCCGGGGGCTGATTGAAGGTAATGGCTTGCTGCATCTCATGCGATTGGAAGAGCACGAGAAGGACAAGCTACTGGCTTTCTACTTCCTCTTCTATTGGAAGAGAGATGATATTCCTTCTTTAATTGAATCGGGGAAGCACTTCCCTTTTCCAGCCGGAGGGTTGAGTTGTGTACTTTCTGCTTGCAAGCCATGTTTAAGCTTCTAGCATGTAAGGGCACGGAAGAAGAGCTGCCTTTATGTAAGGAAGGACAACCACTCATCTTTCCATAGAGAGTGCTACCCTAGAGTAAGAACTTTCCATTGAAAAAGAAGAACTCTTTCGAATAGGAAAAATCGGAAGCTTTCCCTTTGGATTGAACCGCGACCGGCAAGTTAGACCTCTTGGGTTCGGGGCTTATTCCAATAGCTGCCACACATGAGAGGACAGTTGCGAAAGCGGGATAGGGGCGACATTGCGACAGGTACTACCAGCACGACGGGAGCGTAAGGTAAGGTGCTATAGGTTAATGAAATGGGAAATTCTTATAACTCGCGCTACTGGGAATATTTATCTTTTCTACCGCCCACGGTGTACCGATCTTGATCCGCCATGCATGAATGGCAAAGACCTAGAAAGATCCCTGACTCCAGGGGGAAAAGTCGATCGGTTTTAAGTGTCAAAGAGACTCAAAGAAGCTTTCTTTTTATCACGACGCGGATTTTCACCTCCCGTAGAGGCGGATCAATTAGGGGGGATTGAGAAGAGGGGAGCACCATAGACAAGAGGTTTGTTTTTACCGGAAGTAAAAGAGAAACTACCTTTTAAGTTTTGGGATCTCCAGACTTTCCTAAGAGGTTAGATTTCCGGAGTTTATGAGTTCTGGAATTGACTAAAAGACTGAAAGCAACCAACCCACGGCAAAGAGCTTACCCCGCAGGCCAGATAAAAGATTTCACCGGCTATGTACCACAAGGCTACTGAAAGCAACTGTCCAAGGGCAAAAGCCAGTGAGTTAGCCTGTGAGAAAGTGCCGTTTGAAAAAAGCAGGAGATGAGTTCAAAACGAGCTGCTGTCGCGCCTTTAAGGTCTAATAGCTCTCTATTGAAAGCGCTTCGATTGTTAATGTTAATGCTTTCCCGGCAGTTTGAGATCGAGTCTAAGTTGCTTGACTTATAGTTTCAGGGTAAGCCCATCGACTTTCTTCTTGGCAGTCCACCCCGTCCCGTGTAAAGAACCCAGTGAGTAAAAGTAAAGAAAGCTCGTTTTCAGGCTTATAAGTCAGTAAGCAAGAGCTAAATAAAGGCCTAAGCCCTTTTATTTTAAGCCAGTTTAAGGTAGGGCAACTTTGAAAGCCAAGCCCTCTATTCTATATGGGGCAAGGTGAAAGGCTACCCAGCTTCTTGTGAGCAAAGCAGAATCTTTACCTATTATCTTGGGAAAGCCATATGTGGAAATAAGGGAAGAAGCAGGAGATTACCATAGAATTGAAGCTAGAGAAATGGCTGGGCATCGACGGCTACGAAAGGGGGCTAGGCTAGTCAAGCAGAGAGCACTCAAAAGTCAAACTCCAAAGCCCTTTTCTCTTTCTCTAAAGAGATAGCACCAGCGTCGACTCTTCTCTTTCAAAAGACTTTGGCTATTAAAAGAAATCCGCCCAATGAGCGTATACTAGATGAGCTAAGGCCAGGGGATTTCTCTCTATAGATTCCTTAAGAAAAGAAGACTTTCGGCTGATTTAGAATCAAGAAATCCCATCCGTCTATTAGTTAAAGCCTATTCTTTAACAGCGGATTCTTGCTAACAGAAAGAGAACCGCCTATTCTATCAAGCAGTCGATTCAATAAAAGACGATTTGCTGCAAAGCATGGTGCGCATTTCATTTCATGCTACTCCACGGTGGCTAGCTTTCCTGCTTCTGTGCTTGCTATTAATTCCTAGATGCGCGTTTTATGTTGTATCTGTTATAAACTTAACACCGTATTATGATTATGTGGATCTGAGAGACTTCCTTGCACTTTCTTTTTCAGTTCTGAATTTAGGGTTCTCTGGGATACTTCTTGGGGTAGTTCAATCATCATCTATTGCCCGAAGGCTTACTATTCAGACTAATTCCTTGGTAGGCCGATGTCCCATTGTACCCGGGGGCTATGGTTCAAGAGCAGTCAATTGCAGTCTTAGAGCTTGAGATGAGAGTGAGCTAGTAAGACTTTTAGGAATGAAGATCCTAGATTCAGAAATTAAGGTATTTTCAAGCAAGCAAGGTGTGGGGGAATTGTTGACTGGGGCTCTTTTCGAGCTTGCCTATGTACCTTCCTAGTGGCTTGGACAGGATCAAGTCATTCGTAGTTCGAAAGGGATCTAGAGATGCTAATCCATGAAGAAAGGAGAAATGGAAAAGCGAATCTATCTGCTCGAACTTATATGAACTGAGTGCCATTTGATGAGTAACTGAGACCAAAGCAGGGCTCGACAAAACAGTGCCGTATCATGGTACGTCGTCCACGGGTTTTGGGAAGTGCCTTTGCTCCTTTTCCCAATCGTTCACCCTGACAGTGAACTCGTAGACGAGGCTTTGACCTTCATTTAACAGGGAATCTCGGTTGTTTGAAACGTAATCGAGATAGACATAAATTGGAATCCCTTTCTGAGGGGAAGCTCTTTCTAGTGAAAATAGTAAGAGGTGCTCCCCTTCTCTAGGATATTCTCTCTTTTTTGGGGATTGAGTAAAAGGTTCGCTACCAGGATAGGAAAAAAAAAGGATTCAATCCAGCCCCAAGCGCACCTGAGGCTACCCTGTTTACCGGATCTTTAGAGGTCTGCCCGTCCAGCGTCGGTCCCTCAAACTATAAAAATAGGATAGCACCCCGGTAGATGAGTGCTACCTTCATGGTAAATAAAGGGCGATCTACCCGCTTTCCTTTCGGATAGCTGCCCTCGACCGCGTTTGGGTCTTTTTAGACAAAACTTTGAATGAAGGCAAAAAGATTTTTATTTATAATAGCATTGAGGCTTTTCTTGAGACGGACGCGGCCAATGGCGGGCCGGA
Source organism: Hakea prostrata (assembly GCF_041222555.1). NCBI lineage: Eukaryota > Viridiplantae > Streptophyta > Magnoliopsida > Proteales > Proteaceae > Hakea > Hakea prostrata. The sequence goes on from NC_142606.1 coordinate 17,183,592, forward strand.
ACTTTCATTCAGTAGAGTCGGTCGAAGTTTGGGTCGAGCTGAGTTCTTTTTTTTTTTGACTAAAAAAAAAAAGGTACAGGAGTGATCTTTACCACGCTCCACCACCCAAACTCAAATGTTATAGGGACCCCGAGCTTCATATTGTATTGAATTATATCGTCCACCTTGTCGTTGTAGCGCTTGTTGTTTTTATACATATATATCAAAGCAAAGGCTACAACTGCTATAAGAAATTAAATAATAAGAGCGATTCCCCCGTAAATAGTGGGTTAGATTTGGTAATTAGATTTGGTAAATAGTAGCCAGAAATTCGAAAATGTTCAACATGTAAAAATTACTATTTAGTGCTCCGCTCGTGTCGCTCCTTGCTTGAGGAGTGGCATACCGAAAAAAGATTGGAAGATCAAACAAGGCAAGAAGGGAAAAGAAAGAAGAGAAAGAACTGGAAGTTGGCGCCTACATAACTGGTGGCTTGCTTACCAAGCCATCCTGGCAAGCTCCTCCAGTTCAATTATTATTCTTGACTTGACTTATTATTATAAAAACGACTCACTATCCAAATGAAAGACGATCGATTATCTACCCAAGAAGATAGAGAGTCCCACATACGAGAAAAGGTCACAAATGGAGTTGAACCAAGTAACATTGCAAAGGCATAATGATAGTAGGGTCGGGATATCCCCGCCCTCCGAACCGGACGTGAGGGTCTCCCCTCATCCGGCTCTCCGCAGGGGAATCTCCACTCACTGCTTCCCCTAATATCCTCCCATTACCACATCATGGGGGTTTACAGGAGATCCCAGAGGCTCGCTCGGAAAGGCTGCTATACCATACCTTTTTACTCAACTCTACTCTAGTAGTCACTAGACTCACTATGGTAGTCCGTCCGGCTGCTCTTGCTGAAATCATTACTCTTCATTCTCCCGTGCTCTAGCAATTGCGCTCCCTAGACCACTACCATGTAGTTAGGTAGGGACAATCAATCCGTAGTGACGGGAATGACGGAATGAATGGGGATCCCTTTCAATATCAAATATAGAATGTGAGTTTGATCCCTTTCTCTCAATAGATGTATCTGGTCTGATACGGTACAGTACAATACGAGACGATGGAATGCAATGGGATGGATGGTAGAGGGCTGCCTGCGCCCAAAAGCGATGATTCACTTGTCCCCTTGTCCATAGGGACCTCGTGGCATACAACCGACACGACTCCCGCTAGATAGCCGCCCCTTTCTCTCTTTTTACAGCCTCGTGGACGGACGAAAGAAGGGAAGTTAGCAGAAGGGCGCGCGAAGTAGACAGCAAGCATCAAGCAACAGCTTTTCCCTATCCGGAAGAGTACGCGCGCATCCGTTTTTCAGCTGGCTGCTAGTTGAAGGGCGCTAGCGCCGCGCGGAGACTCTATCATGATCTTACGAATCTAAAGATCTCAAAAAGGAAGAACGAGCTCTTCTCTAACGACCCTCCCCCTCTCGAACCCCGGCGCCTGCCCTCCTCTCACTCCTCGCCCTCTTGCTTTCATCTCGAATCCCTGCCCCTCACTTACGAACTCGTTGGCATAGAGGTAAGGCCTCGCTCCGTGCTTATGCACTCTACTCGCTGCCTTCTCCATGAGCCCCCTTGCTGAATTCATTCATTGCCCCCCTCACTTGCTTGATGAATTGATTACCCCTTTTTTCATTTGAAAACTGCGAGCCCCCTCCGCCTTTCACCTCGTCTATCCATTTGCTTTCTCCTCTTCCCCCCCTCTTCCTTCTTTTTTTATTTCTTGTCCATCACCTTCTCTTTTCTTTTCTCCTTCTTCTTCTTCTTCTCTTTCTCTTCCTCCCCCTCCTGCCACCTTCTCGGTCTTTCTCTCTCCGATCGACTCGTTCGTTTCGTCTCCCTGTTCTCTGTCTTCGTTCCTGCCTTTGCTTGCTTCCCCTCTCACTTGCCTCCTTCACCTTCCCCCGGATTCCTTCACTCTTGCCTCTTTTCCTTGCTTGCCACTCTGCTTCCATGCACCTGCCTTCTTCCCCCCCACTCGCAGCCTTCCTTACTTGTGAGCCCCTCACCCCTCAATTCAATTACTCCGTCTGCCCTTGCTTGATCCACATCCTTGCTTAGTCACCTTCCCCCCTTCCTTACCTTACAACCCCTTACTTATTATTATTATTATTATATAAACACTAGACCTGTTCTAGAAAGAGAAGGGACTAGCTTGACTTGCCCCTCTCACTTGATTCAATTCAATTGCTTGGCTTGGTTTGTCCTTCACTTGCTTAGGACTGGCCATTTACTATTCCTTTCCTCTGTCCGTTGCTTGGCTTCCACATCTACAACTCATGCACTAACCTCCTATTTCCCATGCTTGCTTGAAAGGCAGGGATTTACGGTAGTCATTTATCGCGACAATGGATCAACCCGATTTCCAAGCTAAACGAAAAAAAGAAAAATTCAAACTTGGAAAGACAGATCTCGCTAAAAAAAGTAGAACTCCAACGCTTACAGCGCCTTATGGAACCCGCTTGCCACCGGGATCAGCCAGTTGCCCTTTTTTCATTTTGCTTCGGCAATAGATCAAAATAGAGGCAACAAAGCCACCCTACAACGATCCCCGGATCGCGTTATTGGATTAGCGGACGCCACAAAACAAAGTAGTCGTACAAGGACATTCGGCTTATCAGAGGCAATGGCCTTCGCCTACGTCAAAGACAGCCGATTCGTCCTAATAACATGTCTTCCGCTGGGATTGGGTGTCTGGTGGTACCTTCTGCCAGAGCCCTTATTGGTTCAACCAACGGCTTGCTGCTCACCTGAGTGCGCTAGTGCAATGTTGGAAGCCGCACAATGCCAAATGAGGTCTCTGGGCTTCCCGTGTATTCATCCAAATTAGATCCATGAGAAAGTTATGGACACGTTCACGAAACCGGAAGTCTTTCGATCCCATGCAGTCAATGCCAATGGGTGTGCTTAAGAGCTGGTGGCAACCGAATACCTTTCACACCTAACCCAGGCTTTTGCCAACAACCTTTCTTTCAAAATCCACTTGTGAACCTAGCCAAAGTCCAGGAAGAGCTACAAAGGCTTCAAGAGACAGTGGCTCGAAGCATTAAAAGGAAATAGAAAGATTCGTATGAAGAGGTCCTCAACCCTATGATCCAACGATTTGGAAGGAATGAGAGGGCCCACATCAAAAGGTAGTTGAACCTACATAGCGAAAAGGGGGATCCCCTTACGTACGTGAAATCCTTTTATGCCCACCCGCAGCCTGGTTTAGTGCTGAAGTGGCTCATGATGAGAGTCCGATGATCGGACTATTCCCAAGGGGCCTTACTGATCAAGCTATGGAATGGTACTTCACTCTCCCCGGGTATTCAATTCAATCTTTTGCCCTCCTTGTCGAAAAGTATTTAGAACTCAGCTATCACAAAGAGGGAAATGTTGATTCAATCGACCTGGAAACACAATCCTGGTGAGAGCTTTTAATCATACCCTGCGAGGTTAAAGTCCTTTACCTCAAGAAACCATTTGACCCGCCAACTCCTCAAAATCTTTATTTCTAACCCAAAGAGGCGCATACCTATAACCCTTCCTGTCTATTTCGAGGAGGCGGGGTAAGAACTTGGAAAAGGCACAACTCAAAAAGGGTCATCTTCGAATTATTGACGGAAAAGGGAATGGCGAATCCAATTGACGAATCCGGAATGGGAATGCAGAGATGGGGCGGGCCCAATCTTCCTATCAAACTAATCATATATGCCAAGCTCCTCTTAGCCCTATAGTCTTTCTCCTTCCCAAATTTTGCCAAATGATTCAAGACCTGAACCGAAAGAGACTCTACAAACAAAGCTTTCCGACTCGGCCTTAAGATGTATCCTTTGGATTATTAGGACCTAACGAGCCAGGACAGCCTATACCGAAGGATCTAAATGCATACCCTGCCGATTTCTAGGGCTTGCTCGGATCTTATTGCCTTTGCTTTGCCCCCCACGCCAGCTTGCTCTCTCATCCCTCCCACCTTTGTCTATACCTATGCTTCTATTCTCTTCACTGGTTGATCGACGGCATCTGGAGCAGTATATGTAACTTCAAGGTATGCCACTAGACCAGGTGCTCGTTATAAAGGCTACGAACCAACCAACGGACTATAGCTTTGTTGGAATTGATTCTGATCGAGGTAGTGTATGGGATGCATCTAAATCCGCGTATGGAACCACAATCTCTGCAGCTAGCTTTGCACTCGGAGGATCTGAAAAGGCCCCCTTCATTATTTGGTGGAACCGAGCGAAGTGCGGAAGCTAGAGCTAAAGCAAGGTACGAAGCTACAGCTAGCGAGCTTTGGTAGTACTCGCCCTAATCAATAAGCCGGAGAGGTCTTTGCAGCTGCTGCCCAACAAGTTGAAGAGTTTGCTACAAAAGAAAAGCTAGGAGCGAGCCAAAGAGCGAGTGAGGTCTACTCCACGTAGCCAAGTCTTGTCAAAGCCCAAGTTGAAGAGGCGAGCAGCGAGTTAGCGAAGGAAGGGAAGCTCTGCACAAGGAGAGGAAGCGAAAGCTGGTTTTTTATCCCTTGCTTGACCCGCGGACTGGTCCGGTCTATTGCTGTTTCCTTGTGCCTATTTCGCTTTAGGAGGTTGGTTCACAGGTACAACCTTTGTAACTTCATGGTATACTCATGGATTGGCCAGTTCCTATTTGGACATCTTGTTTGGGCTACTGGATTTATGTTCGCCATATCCTGGCGTGGATATTGGCAGGAATTGATTGAAACTTTAGCATGGGCTCATGAACGCAGATAAACCAGTGGCTAATTTGATTCGATGGAGAGATAAACCAGTGGCTCTTTCCATTGTGCAAGCAATAGCCAGTTGTTGGCTTAGCCCATTTTTCTTAAGGGTATATATTCACTTATGCAGCTTTCTTGATTGCCTCTACATCAGGCAAATTTGGTTTATTCATTTTTTTTAATGTGTGTGCTGTATCCGCGACAATCTCATTGCTTTCGATGAAGAAGGGGGCCTACCTTCTTCTATTTCTACATCTAGGATCCGACTTGTATCATTGATAATAATAGGAACTGAACCATTATGGCAAGGAAAAGTTTAATTCAGAGGGAGAAGAAGAGGCAGAAATTGGAACAGAAATATCGTTTGATTCGTCGATCCTCAAAGAAAGAAATAAGCAAAGTTGTGTTGTTGAGTGACAAATGGGAAATTCATGGAAAATTACAATCCCCACCGCGTAATAGTGCACCTACACGTCTTCATCGACGTTGTTTTTCGACCGGAAGACCGAGAGCTAATTATATAGACTTTGGGTTATCAGGACACATACTTCAATATTGTTGGTTCGGGTATTGAGGGTTTGGGGGGGCCCCGCCGGGGGGGGGGGGGGGGGGCTTCTTCTTTGGGTTTGTTGGGGGGGGGGGTGTTGTTTTGGGGGGGGGGGGGGGGGGGGCGGGGGGGGGGGGGGGGGGGGGGGGGCGGGGGGGGGGGCGTAATTGAAAGGTTGGGGGTTCCCTCTCCGCTCGCGCTGGTTCCCCCCCGGGGGGGTTGGTGGGGTGGGGTCGGGCCCCCCCCGGCCCCCCGGGGGGGCGGGGGGTTGTTGTTGTTCCTCTCTTTCATTTGGTCCCAAACCCTTCAAATTCTTCGATATGTGGACTTCTAATCCTTCTTTTCTCCCCACTGTCATGGCTGCCTGGTCCCAACCTGTCCACTGTCACTCTCTCGCTCTTGTGGCTTTTGCTCGTAAACTCCGAAACACTAAAATTGCCCTTCGTTCTTGGAACTCCTCTACTTTTGGTAATATTTCTTCTAGAGTCTCCGAGTGTCGGGTGAGCCTCTCCAGTGTCCAATCCCTCGTTCAGTTTGATCCTTTTTGCCGTTCCCTGGCAGACGAGGAGAAAGCCCTCTCCCATCACCTCTTTTCCCTGGTCTCCCTTGAAGAGAGTTTTCTCCGTAAAAAATCCTAGATCAAGTGGCTTGAGCTTGGAGATGCCAACACTGCTTTCTTCCATCGCTCTCTTAAATCCCGCCACAATTTCAATTCCCTCCCTTGCCTCCTTTCGCGGAGTGGTGCCTGGATCTCTGACCCTCCCAGTATTAAGGAGGAAGTCATCTCCTACTTCTCTAACCTCCTCTCCCCCCCCCCCTCTCTCCCCCCTCGCCCTTCCTTACTTCCCTCCATCCATAATAAATTCATAGACCACTCCCTTCTCCCATCTCTGTGCGCTATCCCTTCCCCTAATGAGATCCATTCTGCCATTCGTTCCCACAAAGCCAACAAGGCCCCTGGTCCTGATGGCTTCAGTATGGGATTCTTCCTAGCCACTTGGGATTTCATCGAGCCTGACCTTATTCATGCAATTCGCAGCTTCTTCCTTAACCCGTCTCAGCTTGCCACCATTAACAACACCTTTCTCTGCCTTATCCCCAAGAAGCCTGGTGCCTTTTCTCTCTCTGATTTTCATCGCATTTCTCTCTGTAATCTCATCTACAAATTCATCTCCAAAATCCTGGCCAATCGTCTTAAATTGGTTATCCCCTCTCTTGTTAGCCCCAATCAGTCAGCCTTCATTGCCGGTCGGAGCATCTCTGATAATATCCTCCTTTGTGCTGAAATTGTCCGAGGCTTTGATAGAGCTAGCCATTCCCGAGCTGCTCTTATGAAGGTTGATCTTCATAAAGCCTTTGACTCTATTCGTTGGGGTTTTATCAGCGAAGTCCTCTCGGCGATGGGCTTCCCCCCCTTTATCCATTGGGTCGAGACTTGCATCTCAACTCCTCACTTCTCGGTCATCACCAATGGCTTCCCAGTTGGCTTCTTCTCCTCGCGTATTGGTATTCGTCAAGGATGCCCCCTTTCCCCTTATCTCTTCACTTTAGCGTTGGAAGTGCTATCCCGTCTTATCCAATCCAAAACTGATCAGATGCTCATTTCTCCCATTCCCAAATGTCGTTCTCTTAAGCTCACCCACCTCGCCTTTGTTGATGACCTTATGATCTTCTCTAGGGCTGACCACTCCTCCATTTCCTCTATCCTTGAAACCCCCTTTCTGGCCTTAGAGTCAACTTTGAGAAATCCACCATCTTTCTCTCTGGTATCTCTGATTCCTCTAGGGCCTCCCTTCTGGCACTCTCTGGTTTCATCCTTGGCTCTTTTCCTGTGACCTATCTTAGTCTTCCCCTCATCCCTGGTAGGCTCACTCGCCACTATTGCTCCCCCATGCTTGATCATATTCGAAAGAAGCTTCAACTCTGGAAGAGTAAGCTACTTTCTTTTGTGGGGAGAATGGTGCTTATCCACTCTGTCCTCCAATCCTCCTATCTCTACTGGTGTGGTATCTTTTCCCTTCCTAAATCTATCATCCATTCTCTTGAGTCCCTTTTCTATGCTTTCCTTTGGAAATGTCAGGAATCCCCCCGCTTCCTTCATCCTATTAGCTGAAAATCCATTTGTCGTCCCAAATTTGAGGGTGGTCTCAGATTCCGCCGTATCCGTGATATGAATATGGCTTGTCTCATGAAACTCATCTGGAAGATTGCCACCAGACATGATTCCATTTGGGTTTCCTGGGTATATGCCTATCTCCTCAAGAATGACTCGATTTGGATTGTTGCGCCCCCCTCCAACCCCTCATGGAATTGGAGGAAACTCCTGATTCTCCGTGGTCGAGCCCTCCCTGCCATTTCTGTCAGTGTTTCTTCTGGTAACTCCACTTCTTTTTGGCTAGACCCCTGGCATCCGATGGGTATCTTGTACACTATTCTTGGCCCCAGAACCGTTTATAACACCCGTATCCCCAAAACCGCCCCCCTTTCCTCGTTCATCTCCTTTGGTTCCTGGTCCCCCTCCCCCCACCCCAGTCTCACACAGGTTTGGAGCCCCCTCCCCCTTATCCCCCCTCTCCAACAACCGCATTGTTTGGCTGCACCCCCACTCTACCCCCTTTTCTACTACATCGGCTTGGAACCTCCTGAGAACCCCTTCTCCCACTACCCCTTGGTCCCCTCTTGTTTGGTTCAAAGGCCACATCCCCCGCCATGCCCTTACTCTTTGGAGAACCCTTAGCCTTGCCCTGCCTACCCAAGCTTTTCTCATCAGCCATCACATTCCTGCCAACCCAAACTGTACCATCTCTTGGAATAGTTCAGAGGATATTAACCACCTATTTTTTTGTTGCCCTCTTTCCCGCTCTGTTTGGTCCCGCGCCCTTGCATCCATTTGGCCTAGATCTCGTCGTTCTTTTGGTTTTTGCACATGAATGGAACTGGATCTTGAGAATCTTTGTTGGTACCTCTGCTTATGACCTTGTGGGTAAGCTTGTCTTTGCCGCCACTATTCACCATCTTTGGTGGGAGCGTAACATGCGAAGATGGTCCCCTAAATCCCGTTCAAGTGATATGATTTGGAATGCCATCTACTTTGATGTTTATTCGAGACTGCGTTCTCTCCCCCACCCCCTGTTGCTGATTCTCCAAGAAATAGGCTAATTGTTAGTTCTTGGAGTCTCTCAACTTCTTTCTTGCCCCCCCCCCTTTTTCTTGTTCCTTTTGTTGCTTTCCTTGGCTTTTGGTAATTTAATTATTTATTCATCCAAAAAAAAAAAATCTTTTTCATGAATTTCTAGAAATGGGGTCCTCCAGTTCTCCCTTATCCGGTGAGAAAACTGTCTGGCAACTTGTCTCCTCCGCCCATCAATGGGTGTTATAAGCGCATTCGATGCACTCGCAGGAGCTCCCGCACAGGCTATCTCCATTTCTCATTGTCGGTGCCACCTCTTCTTCATACGGGAAGGTTCCTTCATAGGAAACCAATCCATCTTCTTGCGTATTTCCTCCATCTGTACAAGCTAATAAAACATAGACAAATAAAGGAATGAGTTCTGGAGAACTCAGTAAGAACAACAATAATTCCCATCCATATGTCAAAACAATCAGAGATGCATAAATGATATGTATGAATGCAAAGTATGAATACCGCTAAGATCTAACCATGCAAGTCTCTAACAGTTGACATGCTTTAAGATATACACTAGCCTCCTCTGGGTAGGTCTAGTCACTTTGATCCGACAAGGACTGGTTACCTCTGTAGGGATCCTGGGTAAAATGGAAAGTCCACACCTGGCTCTCAAACCATAGCTGGGGTTAAGTCAACACTCTCTCACCACGACCATTGGCATGAGTACTGGCGCATGTCGGGGTTTCTAATCCAATGCAGGTCATAATGGTAACATACTACATGAAGTCCAGATACATCCCCTATGGCACCAACCAACTCGGTTCAATATCCTTCGCAACCTAGGAATGAGAACCCTCACGGACTGGCTACTGCTATTGGACTCCATTCCATAACCCTATGGTCATCCACATATTGTTGGGGCGGAATGCTCTCGTGACTTGGTTTGTTCCTTGGACGTCCATGAGCCCAACCCTAACATATGCAACCCTACCATTTATATGACCAACAGTTGACCATCGTCACATCACTGTCATCACGGGTCATCCGGCTTCAATTCCCCTGCTGAAAGGGTAGTAGCATGTGGGGTACCTAGCCATGCAACTCTAGACTCTACCTAGGTATGTCATCCAATAGTTATGATAGAGCTAGAGACATCAGCGAGCATATGTCCCATACCACAGCCCTCTGATATATATCCCAAGCTAAGATATCCCAATGAAATACTCCTTCCATCAGAACCACAAACCAACCAACATCAGCATATCACATTCATGATCAACAAAGTATAAGTAAAGACAGTACAAACAACAAACATATCATAAGATCAGCATGCTAAACAAGGTTATAGCAGCATATGAAATTAAAGAACAGTAATAACAGACATTGGACTAGCATGTTCAAGTCATTACATAAAGATAGGATTGTATGTCCTTACCTGTAATTATGCAGAATCCCTCTAACTTGCAATCCAGAAACTATTATAAGACTTTTATTTGAAACAGAGAACACCTATATACAGGGTTACAATAAGGTATAAGTCGAATGAATCAAATCGGATCAAAACCAAAAGTCATTTGGTCACTGGAAACCAGCCGGTCGCTCTGGCCGGTCGCTTAAGTTGAGCGACCGCCACTAGTGACCGCCCAAAAAACAGAGAGTTTTCAATCGAAACTCAGGCTTCTGATCATCCGATTTCAATCCGAATTTTGAATGATCATTAGTCCGAATCTCAAATCTATCACTCCCATAACCACGGGTCATACTAAACCTAACCAAAAACATTAAATTGGTCATCCAGAATCCTCCCTCTTGATTAGATCAGCCCTTTTCACGAAAGCAAGGTTTCGTTTTTGGATCTGATCTCACCAAGATCAACAAAAAGGTAGGCAGTGCAATAGAAGGATCAAGAACAACCAAAAAGAAACACTAATCTACTTTTATCATAGCAAGTGGTGAAGTATGAGTGAACAAGGAATCACTTACCTCAACCAGATCAACTATGAAGGACAGTAGAACCTTCTGGGACTCTAACAGCACTTCAAATCTGCTTCCAACACGTCTCCACAGCCGTCTAACCTCCAAAAACGGTAATCCCGAATATAATATTCGTAAAATAGGCGAGGGTTTTATAGGAGTCAGGGGGCAAAATAGGGCAAAATAGGGCAAAATCCTGCAACCAGGACCAGGCAGTCGCTCAAGGCGGTCGCTTGGTTTAATCAACTGCCACTAGTAACCGCCCCCAAGTATATTGCTATATAAGGGTGCTTTGCTCAGGGGGTTGATGCCCAAGGACATCTTAACCCTAATGAAGACATGGGGGAGGTCTTACCTTCATTCCGAACATCTCCAGACATCACTTGCCTTCCAGAAGTCCAACTACCAAGCAAGGCAGGCTCTTCATCAAGAGAATCCAGATCCATGGGTTCAAGGTATGGATCATGGACTTCTATCCGGACACTCCACAGATTTACCCGGCTAGACCTTCAAGTTCTCGGACCTGCGATATGGATCCCGAGTCAGAAATACGGGGGTTGTTACACTCTGTTTGTCTTATGAACTTATAGTTAATGACTTATATAGAACTTCTAATGGTTGTATAATTTTATTATTTATTTTTCGAAAGTCGAGATTTGTGATACTCATATGGATAGAATTTTGATGACATTTAAGTTATTTGATGTATTTGATACACTTGCTTTTCATTTATATGCCTTAAAGGTTCTATATTACATGTTGTATAACCTTGCATTCCCTAATCCTACAGCATTTTGGTTTCACACTATGGGTTGACTTAGAAATCACACTTAGGGTTATTTTCTCATAAATCCAAGGTCACCAATGTGTTCAAAAGGTCTTAAATAGGCTAAATATCAAGTTTTAGCCCAACTGAGACGTTAAAACCCACTGAGATGGGCCACTGAGTTGACGCCAAAATAATTAGACATCTCGACCAAGATCTCACTGAGATGGTCTAGATCTTGGTTTTTCAAGGTGGCGAGATCTCGCTCAAGAGCGAAATCTTGTGCCTTGACCAATACCACCCCCTCAACCTTGCACTTAGCTCCCCAAACATGCACACCCAGGCCTGCACCCATTCCTGCCCTTTGCCAACTCCCCACCCACCCATCTTGCACCACAGTCCCCCACCCATCACTGCCTGTGCACCCAACCCCCCACCCACCCTTGCTCCTCCACTCAACTCCCTACAAATGCACTACTGCCTTGCACACCCAGCCCCCTACCCCTTGCTGAACCACCACCTCAGCTTGTATTGTCCCACCACCCACTGTTGCACCCCACCCCCAATGTTGGTCCACCATCCCCACCTTCTTGCTAGCCCACCACTCCACCACACCTACCCCTACTGAACCATCCATATCACCCACGCCACCCATTATTGCCCACCACCACTGTCTCTTCTTGCCACCCACCTCTACTAAACCACTCACGCCCACCCACCCCCACCCAATTTTGGTGCACACCACCACCTAAATCCAAATCCTACCCTGATGCACTTGTAATGTTTCTTTTGTCTTGCCTGCTGAAGGTGCTCAGAAGGTGCTCAGGGCTTCTGCCAACAGCATTGCAGAGGAGGTTGTGGTGAATTGAGGAAACTATCCAACCAGTGACGGCGAGCATGAGGAGTGGAGACAATCTAGAGATGATGATGATGACGTTGATGATGAGGATGAGAATACACGTGTATCTACATGATGTTGAGGGAGATGAAGAGGGTTATATACCTCTCTTCAAAGATGTTTATCACCCAAATAAGACTAATGATGACTTGTATGAGGATGATATGGATGATGATGTCTTTGCTATATATTCGAGATAAGAATTTAAAGTGAGTGATGAGCTAGAGAATGTGAATGCTTTTAGGCAAGCCCTTAAAGATTATGTTATATAAGAAGGCCTTCGAAGAATTTTACTCAAGAATGAAAGCGAAGGGTGCTAGCCTTATGTAAGGCCAATGGTTGTACTTGGAGAATTCTTAGGTCTAAGTCTAAGATTAATCGTCAGATTGACTTAAGTTTTGAAGCCAAGACATACAACCCACAATATACTTGTGTGAGATAGGGTGTTCAATGAGCTGTCAGTTCAAGATGGATTGCCAAGAGGATTCTATAGCATGTGAAGGAAATCCCTGATGTGTCGATCAATTCCATCAGGGCTAAACTTAAGTGGCATTGGTGTACATCATGTACCATCATGTACCATACATTAAGATCTATAGGGTAAGAGCAATAGCAACTGAGATGGTGATAAGGTCCTATGCTATGTTGCCAAGATATGCCATTGCTAAGGGAACATAAGCATTCCTACGTGTTACCTGCACTATGAGCCTATGGTAGACATTCAACCCTACCAGTGTTTCAGAGTTTTTTATTTTATTTATTATTATTATTATTGTTTTTTTTTTATAACATGCAAAGATGGCTTTAAGAAGGGACTTAGACCCCCGATTTGTATTAATGGTTGTCAATTGAAGGGAAAGTATGGGGGAGTTTCCATTTCAACTATTTTACTCGATGGGAATAATGCATTTCCTTGTTGTATTTCGAGTGGTGGAAGTTGAATGCAAAGAGAGTTGGATGTACCTTTTTTCGTGTGTGCATCACGCCCTCGAGTTACATGATCACTACCTTGAACTTACACTCATGTCATATAGACAAAATGCTGGAATCTTTTAAAGCTCATATGTGTTTCTTGTGTTATAATGTGCTTCGTGTTATTCAGTTCTAATAGGATTTCTTTCTATTTTTATGTAGGGCTTATTAGATGCCATAAGTCTTCTATTCCCTAATGCTGCCCGAATGATTTGCAGCAGACATTTCTATGAGAACTTTAAGAAGACATTCCCAAGGCTATTGCATAGGTAGTATTTATGGGCTTCATCTGGGGCTTACACCTTGAGCACAATTTGATGTAGAGATGGGCTACATCAAGGACATGAGCTGATTGAGCTCATATGCTTATGATTGGTTAATGAAGACACCTCCAACTGTGTGGTCTAAGGCATGCATTTGATGTGACGACGAGTGTTAGGACCCCCTTACGAGCCTAACCTATCTTCCTTTCAGACTTAATAAACAGCAGCAGAAATTACTCAGATTAATAAATAAAGAACACTAACAAACAAGATAACTGGATATCATTGCATATTGTTGGTAATACATCAAAAGTAATTCAATTCAATTAATTGATGGGGAAAAAATTCCTTACCTGAATTCGCTTTTCCTTACTTGAAGTATTCACAGCGGAAGTCTAGATCCACGTTCTCGTTCCACCACCAAAGGTTTACCGGCGAGATTCCACAATCACAGGGAAAGGGAATAATATCCACAACCCAAATGCCGTGGATTAATGGAATGAAGATCGAATACTAGCAAAGAAGAAAATCTAAGCCTGCGATTCTAAGAGAGAGGGAGAGAGAGATGGAGCCGCCGTTTCTCAGAGATTCGCTCGTGCGAATGAATCACTCCGTTACTTACTCACTAATGCGGTGGTTACTAAAATATATAACCTATTTTGTAACCGCCCTAATAGTGAGTTTCCAATATTGCCCTTGGGCATTTAATTTATTAATCAAATTAATAAATTCCAACAGCTCCCACTTGCATAAGGGCAAGTGTTAATCTTTCAATGTGTCCCAGACACACTTGTATATCCCAGATATACACATTCAATCTCTCTGCTATGTATCCCGGATACATAGACCTCTTGTGTCCCAGGACACACATGCATATCCCGGATATACATATATATTGATCTCTTCACTATGTATCCCAGATACATAGACCACCTGTGTCCCAGACACTAATATCCACAAGTCATACTGGCAAAATGGGTTGTGCGACCGGTGATATACCTGCACTCGTGAGCCCCAAACTAGAAACCTTCCCAGAAGGCCAGAATGGCACATCACTCATAGAAACAAATCAAATAAGCATTAGTATAACACGGTGTCCTAGGTTTATTCAAACTCACCGGACTAAAGGTATCTCGATCCTCTCGAGAGATCACCTTCTTGTCCTTAAAATGTTCACTATTGTAACACATACGAGTTGGCGCCAAGCAAACACTTTTTAGGGTGCGAGTTGAATCAAACCTTTCCTTTCGCCCGGACCATCACTACACTTAGGATTGACTCCTTTCCCGGTAGTGCCCCTTTAGGTCGAATCTATCATGACCATAGGTAACACCCCAAAGTAGCCACATCAACCCTTCGTTTCATGATGTCGTCGAAAGTCACTAAGAACACTAATGGACCATAAGGTCCAGGACTCACACAATGAGAGGAGCAGGGATCCATCCTCTCATTTCCAATGATCGCTAAGCACACATAGTATGATATATGTGCTATGGTGGAGCATTCTATATACAATAGAACGTATGTCCATCTCAACACCATATAGGTCTTAGTCCAGTCGCAACCCCTTGCGCCTAACCCGAGTTTCTTTATTGTCGCCACCCTAGCGCCACATAAAGTACTCGCACTGGCTCCTATAGGCAACATGAATAGTGGGAACATTCATGTCGATTCTCTTCACAATAGAGAAACTCATCTTGATTCCAAATCAAGGCGACATCATGATTATGAATTGACCTACACAAAGTCATTCACAATCCGTCTCATCTCTGCTCGCCTCCAAGGCGCCGGAGGCGAATGCTCGTGTGAGTGAGCCATTCTCTTGCCTATTGACATATGTTGTTTTATGCTAGAAGAAACACAATCACACAGAAAGTGAATAAAAAATTGCTGGAATGAACTCATATTATTCATTAATAAGAAAGTCTCAGTACAAAAATAAGTCACAATCTACGCAAGCCCAAGGATTTTACATGAGAAATAAAAACATCCTTGGCTATAGGTTTGGTAAGAGGGTCAGCTACCATCAAACTAGTAGATATGTGCTTAAGTACAACTTTCTTTCTTGATGTAATGTCTCTAACAAAGTGATATCTCAACTGTATATGTTTGGTCTTCCCATGATACTTGGGGTCCTTGACATAGCTAAGAGCTGCCGTACTATCCACGGTAGACAAGGGCAGCCTCTTTGGATGTCATCACAATCCCAGTATGTCGAAGGAATCTTCTCAACCAAACAGCCTCTTGAACCGCAGCTGAGCATGCCACATACTCTGCTTCCATGGTCGAGAGGGATATACAAGCCTGCTTCTTGCTACACCAAGAAATGGCCCCGCCATTCAGCAAGAAAGCATATCCAGAGGTTGATTTGCGCTCATCGATGTCTCCAGCCCAGTCGGCATCACTATAGCCAACTAACCGCAAATCCGATCCTTGGTAACACAACATGTAGTTACTCGTTCCTCTCGAGATATCTCAATATCCTCTTGCTTGCTTTCAGTGCTCTATGCCGGGTTTGATTGGTACCGACTAACCAAACCCACTGCATAACAAATATCCGGCCTAGTACACATCATAGCGTACATAAGGCTACCACACGCTTTGGAATATGGAACTCTTTCCATCTTGGTTTTCTTCTCTCTGAGTCTTAGGACCCATATCAAGGCTCAAATGCAAACCCTTCTCCTTTGGAGTATCAATTGGTTTGCAGTTGTGCATCGGTATCTCGTCAAGACATTGTCAATATAGGTCTCTTGAGATAAACCCAGTAATCTCTTTTGCCTATTCTCGACAATCTTGACACCAAGCACATAGCTTGCTTCACCCATGTCCTTCATATCGAATACGGAGGACAACCATTTCTTAATGGTTTCCAATAGCTCCTTGCTATTGCTAGCCATAAGTATGTCATCTACGTACGGTGTCGGAATGACATAATTATTATCGGATCTCTTGGTGTAAACACGGTGGTCTTCCTCAAGCATGGAAAAACCATTTTCCATCATAGCTTGGTGGAAGCGCACATTCCAATTGTCTAGATGCTTGCTTTAAGCCATATATGGACTTCTTAAGCTTGCACACTTTGCGCTCAAGTCCATGTGCTTCAAAGCCTTGAGGTTGATCCATATAGATCTCTTCCTCAAGTTCTCCATTGAGAAAAGCAGTTTTTACATCCATCCGATAAAGCTCCAAGTCCAACGAGCAACAATGGCTAGTATGAGGCGAATTGAGGCAAACCTAACCACGGGGGAAAAAGTTTCCTCATAATCAACGCCCTCTCGTTGGGTGTAGCCCTTAGCCACTAAACGAGCCTTGAATCTCTCAATAGATCGATCCGCCTTTCTTTTGATCTTGAGAACCCATTTGTTCCCAATCGCCTTTCGGCCCTGGCGGCAAGTCAACCAAGTCCCGGACATGATTAACTTTCATCGACTCCAACTCTTCCTTTATTGCTTTTAACCATTCCTTTGAGCTTGACCCCGCAAGAGCTTCCTGCACGCTCTTTGGTTCATGCTCATCGACTGAAATCATCTCACAGTCGATCTCTTCAGGAGTTACCATGTAGGTTCATCCTCTATGTCGAAACGTCGACGAGGAACTAGCCCGCGCCTACTACGGCGCAAGTGCATGTCGGATTGCTCACCGTCTAAGGTAGCTATCACATCTGCACTCCCACTCCCACTAGGATCTCTCCGGATGAACCCCGGGTTCATTATCCGAATCTGAATCCCTGGAGTGACAAGACCACTATCTTGTATCTCAAAGAATTCCGATGATTCTTTGTTAACTCCTGAAAGAGATGGAAAATCATTCTCCAAGAATGTTGCATCCCTAGACTCAAGTTCCGTTCTCCTCTCATTCTCATCTAGTCCAATGAAGACATGGCCCTTTGAGGGTTCGGAATATCTCACAAAGATACACTTTCTTCCTCTCGGGTCCAAGCTTTCCATATTGGTGAGAAGTAGAGTGAACATATGCTGCACATCCCCATGCGCGCAAATAACTCAAATCTGGCTTCCTTCCGGTCCACAACTCATATGGTGTGGAAGGAACCGATTTGGTTGGAACTCTGTTGAGGATATAGGCCATGATCAGCAAAGCATCTCCCCAATAAGAGATGGGTAGATTTGCCTGCGCCATCATGGATCTCACCATGTCTAGCAAGGTTCTATTCCTCCTCTCAAAGCAACCCCATTTTGTTGTGGAGTCCCCTGGAATAGTAAGTTGTCTAGATATCCCCTTTTCATCACATAACCCTTTGAACATATCGGAGAGATACTCTCTACCTCTATCCGTTCTAAGAGTTTTAATCCTTTTATCTAACTGATTCTCAACCAAGCTCATGAATTTCTTAAAACATTCCAGAACTTATGACTTATGAGAAATTAGATAAATGTGACCATACCTTGTATAGTCATCTATGAATGTGATGAAATATGACTGTCCTTTTCTAGTATGCACATTCATGGGTCCACACACATCTGAATGGATAAGTTCTAAAGGAAGAGAGGCTCTTAAAGCCTTTTTAAATGGTTTTCTAGTTGCTTTTCCTGCTAGACATGACTCACAAGTTGGCAAATCAGATAGTGAACCTTGGCCTAAGAGACCTTCTCTTGCCAACCTGTTCATCATATCTAAGCCAATATGTCCTGGTCTAGCATGCCACAAATAAGAATCAATACACACAGTATTTTGGCAAACAAAAGCATTACTAGAATTAAATGAATAATCAATTGTATCCAATACAATGAAACCATTATCAAGAAAACCATAACCATAAACTGTATCACCCAGATACAAAATCAAAGAATTGTTTTCAAATACAATTCTAAAACCATGTCTTAAAAGATAAATAACGAGAAACAAGATTTCGCCGAATGTCCGGAGCATACTGACACATCATGGAGTAACAGCGTCCGGCCACCTCGCAAAACTAATTTGCATGTGCCTATGCCATGAACCTCCACGCTTGAGCTGTTCCCCATCGTTATCCTTTTGCTTCCTCTTGGAATACGACGGTATTCCACGAAGCTCGAGCGTTCCCTTGTTATGTGTTCCGTCGCTTTGAATCAACAATCCACAAAGGATTTAGTTCAGCAAGCATAGTAGAACTTGTTACATAACAAGATGAGGTATAACACACAAGTACATACCTCTTGCTCGGTGCAATCACGAGCAAAATGACCAAGCTTTCGGCACTTGAAGCAAATCAAAGTTGATTTCTTCTTGCCAAGCACTAGTCCCCCTTGAACGCTTGGGCCCACTCTTGTTTTTGTTCCCACCCCGGTTACTTTGCTTGGACCGCCGAGGTTGAGCTTTCTCTCTCTTGCGCTTGAAGCCTGCACCCTTACTAGTGCTAGCTTCAGCAGCAAATACATCGATTTGAGGGTATCGGCCAACATCCGATCCTCATCAAGCTCAAGGTGCTTGGCGGCTTGATCGAAAGTCTTGACCTCATCGGCATGAGTCAAGAAGATCTTCATATGCTCCCAAGTCTTTGGCAATGACACGATGACTGCGGAGACTTGCTCCTCATCGGTCTTCGGCCCCCACATGCGCTCAACTCACTAATCATGTTAGACATGATGGTTATATGCTTGCCTCATGGTGTGACCCCGGCGCATCTTATAACCCTCAAAAGTGAGTCCGAGCTGGCGGCCTCTTGTGGTGGAAGTCCCTCCATACTTTGGAACTTCACGACCTCCCACAAAGACTTTGCAGTCCTATGCTTCTCATAACGAAGCATCGGGTCATCCCTCATGGAGCTCGGGATTGTAATCCCGGCTACCCGGTCTTTCCTCTTCCAAGCATTGTATATATCAAGGTCCCTGCCGATCTTTGTGCGGTGGTACCTTCCTCGGGTGGGTTCATGGTCCGGTTTATGGTCTCCAGCATATCTTGCTCTTCCAGGAGATATTGCACCTTTCGGTGCCAGAGGTCATAATTCCTCTCATTTAGCTTATCTCCTTTAGTGAGGTCAGCAACAATGCTCTTGGTAGCAGCCATTTATTCTAGAGATATTACATACAAGAATGAGTTCAATAAATCTAGCATAAAACACAACTCATACAACAACAAATCACACTAGCATAGTCAACCTATGGGATAAGCACTTAAACCAAAAGAGATGCTAAAAAAACATTCAATCAAATTCTCATGCAAACCCACATAGACTTATACACTAGCTTCATTTTGTGCAAGAAACATGATTGATAGACCCATAAATAAAAAATAGTTTTATTAAAATAAAACATGCAATCATGTTCAAGTTATGAGGTGGTTCACACAGAACACTTCTACCTCATTAGCTCCCACTAGGCCCCAATAGGCCCTTAATGCCCAAACATCACACAGATTGTCGGGCCATTGGTGTCCAGTAAGTTAGAAACACATTCTGAACTGGACAGACCAATATCCAAAAAAATCCATCTCCCAGACGGACTGCCGTCTGCCCAGACGGAATTCCGTCTGCCTTTTATGCCCAGACGGATGACCGTCTGCCCAGACGGAAATTCCGTCTGGCATTCTGTGACCAGACGGATGACCGTCTCCCAGACGGAAATTCCGTCTGGGTCACTGTGACCACTCTAATAATAGACGGACGACCGTCTGGTCCACAGTGACCAAAAAACGGCGATTTTTCAATTTTTCTTGAACGAAATTTTTTTCAAAAAAAAACGAAAAACACGTTTTTTCACCCAAAAAATCATCCAAAAAAAAAATACATGAAAAAAATCCAGCATTAATTATTAAACAAAAATAATTATCATCATGGATTATCAATTCATGCAAATCTTCATTAGGGAAATTCACAGGGATCCTCCCACTCGGATCCGAATCAAAATTAAAGGTTTCCAAAAACCTTATCAATTCTCCCATGGGTTTCGTATTAAACCCTTGATCCTCCCATTGGATCCATACAATTAAAATAAACAATGGGGAGGAACAAAGAACCGTGGGAACCAATGGCTCTGATGCCAATGTTGGTAATACATCAAAAGTAATTCAATTCAATTAATTGATGGGGAAAAAATTCCTTACCTGAATTCGCTTTTCCTTACTTGAAGTATTCACAGCGGAAGTCTAGATCCACGTTCTCGTTCCACCACCAAAGGTTTACCGGCGAGATTCCACAATCACAGGGAAAGGGAATAATATCCACAACCCAAATGCCGTGGATTAATGGAATGAAGATCGAATACTAGCAAAGAAGAAAATCTAAGCCTGCGATTCTAAGAGAGAGGGAGAGAGAGATGGAGCCGCCGTTTCTCAGAGATTCGCTCGTGCGAATGAATCACTCCGTTACTTACTCACTAATGCGGTGGTTACTAAAATATATAACCTATTTTGTAACCGCCCTAATAGTGAGTTTCCAATATTGCCCTTGGGCATTTAATTTATTAATCAAATTAATAAATTCCAACACATATGTATTACAATAACAATCCAACTTGAATCACTACAACTGATTCTATTCATCTGCTAACTAATTCTTGGGATGATAAAACAGAAACAAGATAAAGCTGCAACTAACACCAGCAGGCTATTCCCTTCTCTTGAGAGGCTCCCTCTCCCCGCAAGATCAACTTGCCATTCCCTTTTTCCCCCCCTCCTTACTTTCCTCTGCTATTTCCCTTATATTCCCTCTTCCATTCCTCTGGTAACTCTAACAAACTTGGTTCTCTTAACCACTGTCCTGCTGCCACCTGGCCTAACAATTATGTCCTTTAGCTCATAACAGAAATGGTGGTGTTTGCCCAATAATGGATTGCCACATGGCCTCCCTCTACACCCGCTGCTGGTGTAGCTACCACATCGCCCCTGTTTCATCTATGTTCTGCTCTGTTCCAGCCAATGTTTCTGCTGTTTTTCTCTGTCTCTTCTTACGTTTATACACTTGTGTAATCAGGGGTGTATCAACACTCCCTCCCTTTAGTTTCACCTTGTCCTCAAGGTGAAATTCAGGAAATTGATTGTGGAGCTCACGAAAATCTTCCCAGGAGTTCTCACAGCTTGGCAGCTGTTGCCATTGAATCAGCATTTCCAAGGACCCCTTAGTTGAATAGCAAATGTCTAGGAGTGTCTGCGGGATAAGTTGAAGTTCCCCATCTTCGGTTAGACATGTTGGTAAGGGCTGAGTTGTGATGTTGAGACCCACCGGATGTACCTTGGAGTCCGGTGGGAGTGTAAGCTTGTAGGCAACCGGACCAATTTGTGCTTCAATGGGGTATGGACCGTAGTATCGGTGGCTGAGCTTCTCATTGGGACGTTTGGCTAACTTTTTGAAGCGGTATGGTTGGAGTTTGAGAAAAACCTCCTCCCCTACTTGATAAGTCACCTCTCTTCGATGTTGATTGGAAGAAGATCGCATACGGTCTTGAGCTATCCTCAGATTGTTCTTCAGCTCAGCTATGATTTGATCCCGTTCCCGCAGGTAAATGTCAACTTCAGCTACTTTGGAATAATTCCCTTCCCACTTGAGTAAAGGTGGGGGCTTACGTCCATAGACTATTTGGAATGGTGTCATTTTGGTGGAAGAATGATATGTAGTATTGTACCAGTATTCAGCCCAAGGAAGCCAAGTTATCCAGTTTTTTGGTTGTCTCGCACAAAAGCAACGGAGATATATCTCAAGGCCTCGGTTCACTACTTCCGTTTGGCCATTTGTTTGAGGATGATAGGCACTACTGAATTTCAGGTTGGTTCCAGCTAAACTAAACAGCTCTTTCCAAAAGTTACTCATGAAGACCCTGTCCCGATCTGAAACAATGGACCTTGGAAATCCATGGAGCCTTACTATCTCCCTGGTGAAGGTTACAGCCACATCACTTGCTGAATACGGATGTGTGAGTGCCATGAAGTGTCCGTATTTCGAAAGTCTATCCACCACCACCAAGATGGTGTCTCCACCAATAAAATCTAAACTGATATCCTCCCAGACTTGATCCGGTATTGGAAGAGGCTGTAACAACCCTGCTGGCTTCATGGCTTGATGTTTGCTTCGTTGACATGTGTCACAACTTGCCACATAATTTTTGACAGCCCTCTTCATACCTATCCAATACACAATTGCTGAAATCCTTTTGTAGGTGCGAAAATAGCCAAAGTGGCCCCCAAATGGAGTAGAGTGAAATTCAGCTAACAATTTAGGAATCATTTTAGAACCCTCAGGAATGACCAAGCGATCTTTAAAGAAAAGAGTCCCATTCTTCAATTTATAATCTGAAAATGCAGTCGAACCACTAAGTAATGATTGCATAAGCTGCCTATAGTGCTCAGATGTCTGAAGTTCAGCTTCTAATTCTTCTCCACCTTCCCATATTGCTGCAGATAGACTAGAACAGTGGATTGGGCCCTCCATTTGGCGGGATAGTGCGTCTGCAACCTTGTTTTCACACCCCGGTTTGTAAAGGATTTCGAAGTCAAACCCCAGTAACTTCATAATCCATTTCTGCTGATCTTCGGCCACTAGTTTTTGATCCAATAAATATTTGAGGCTCCTTTGGTCGGTGCGAACCTTGAAGTGTCTTCCCAAGAGGTAATGGCGCCATTTTTGAATTGCTAACACCACTGCCATTAACTCTTTCTCATAGACTGATTTGGCGCGGGCTTGCGGTGATAAGGCTTTACTTAAATAGGCGATAGAATGCCCTTCTTGTATGAGGACAGCTCCTAACCCTACACCCGATGCATCTGTTTCCACCACAAACTCTTTCGAAAAATCAGGCATAGCAAGTACAGGAACAGAAGTCATCGCGGCTTTCAATGCTTCAAAGGCTGTAGTAGCTGAATCATCCCACTAGTAAGCATCTTTCTTCAACAGTTTTGTGAGTGGTGTGGCTATCTTCCCATAATCTTGAACGAATCGTCGATAATACCCCGTGAGGCCAAGGAATCCTCTAAGTGCTCGGACATTCTTCGGAAGTGGCCATTCAACCATGCAACGGATCTTTTGTGGATCTGCGGAGACTCCTTCTGCAGAAATTATGTGCCCCAAGTAATCCAATGTTGTTACAGCAAAGGAGCATTTTTTTTGATTCACTACCAAGTGATTTTGTGATAATATGTGTAGAACACATCGTAAGTGATCTAAGTGATCTTCCATGGTATTGCTGTAGACAAGAATATCATAAAAAAACACTAGCACAAATTTACGTAGGTGTTCGCAGAATACCTCGTTCATTAGTGCCTGGAAGGTCGCTGGTGCATTCGAAAGCCCAAAGGGCATTACGAGGAACTCGTAATGTCCATCGTGTGTCCAGAATGCAGTCTTCTCTTCATCATTTTCAGCAACTCTGATTTGGTGGTAACCGAATCTGAGATCGAGCTTGCTGAACACCTTTGCGCCCCCCAATTCATCAAGCAACTCGTCTATCGCCGGAATAGGAAATTTGTCGGGTATCGTGAGTTTATTAAGTGCCCGATAATCAACACAAAACCTCCATCATCCGTCTTTCTTCCTCACTAATAACACTGGGCTGGAATATGGACTTACACTGGGTCGAATTAGTCCAGCAGTTAACATTTCACTGACTAATCTCTCCACCTCATTTTTTGTGTGAATGTGGGTATCTGTATGGCCTGAGGTTTGGTGGGTTACTGCCCTCGATCAAGCATATCGAATGATCCTGTTGTCTTCTTTACGGTAAGTCCCTGGGTTCTACAAATAGGGATTTGAAATATTCCAGTAAAGCACTTACTCTGTTGTCGAGACTAAATGGCTTCGGAACATCTGCCTGCATAGGTTTCAGCCAAATTCCACTTCCCTCTTGTTGTGCTGTCTTCCATAATTGGTGTAGAGATGTCTCCAACCTGAGTAGTGCAAGAACCCCTCTTAATGTCACCTGTTTGTTCTTCCATTTGAATCTCAGAGTCTGGAGTTTCCAGTTGCTCTGAATATCCCCTAACGATGAAAGCCATTCCACCCCTAAAATTACATCGATTCCACCAAGTTCGAATGGTAAGAGTTCCTGTACAAACTGCACGTCTCCGATGCATATGGTAATATCGCGACATACTCCCTGGCCTTGTACATGCTTACCGTCCCCCAAAGTGACTTGAAATTGCTTCTTCCCCTCAACTTTCAACCCAATCTGCTGTACCATTTGTTGTGAGATAAAGTTGTGTGTTGCGCCACAGTCTACAAGCAACACCATTGGAATTCCTTCAATATATCCTCTCAACTTCAGTGTACGCGGTGAATCAAACCTTGCGAGAGAGGTGTATGATAGTTCAGTTTCTGTTAATGGATCAGGTGGTTCTTCCTCGACTTCGATAGGTGCTTCTGCGAGTGCCTCTGTTCCTCCCTGAGTTTCGTCTTCGTGGAGAAGCAAGACTCTCAATTGGTTCAATGGACATTGGTGACCATGAGTGTAGGGTCCATCGCACCAGAAGCATAAGCCTTTATCCATCTTCGTTTTTTATTTCCTCAGGTGTCAACCATTTCGGACGGCCGTTGCTACTGCTGCTTGCACCATCGGATGTAGCAGACGAAACACCCTTTGAAGAAGACGCACTATTCACTGTGGTTTGCCCTACATTGGGTCGATTAACCACAGTCGAACCGGTACTGGTTTGAGTCACTGGACTCGATTGATTGGGCCGTGAGCCTATAGGGTTTGCTTGATTTAGTGATACAGTTCTTTGGGCCATATTCTGTCCCCAACCACTGATGGGCTGCGCTATTGGAAACTTCTTAAGCCCACGAAGGCTGTTGTTTTTGGCCTCGATGGATTGGACCATATCCATTGCCTGGGCTAAATTATTAGGTTGAAATAGGCGCAACTCAGCCTTAATTTCATCGCCCAGTCTAGACAAAAATGCCCCTTGTAACCATTCTTCTTCCTTGGTTCCGGCAGCGGTGGTAAGGGCTTCAAATTGGCTGCGATACTCAACCACCGTATTTCCTTGCCGCAATTCCATGATCGCCTCCTGTGGTGTTCTTGCCTGTGATGAACCGAATCGATTTCGCAACTCCTGCTTCAACTCCTCCCATGTATGGAAGGGATTTTGTAGTTCTCGGAACTGTACCCACCCGATTGCAGGTCCTTCGAAGCAAATCAGCGCTGCCCGGTAACTTTTCGCATCGGTGAGCCCTTGCAGCCCAAAATATCTCTCGGCTCTAGCCGACCATCCATTCGGATCTTCGCCATTGAAAATAGGTAACTCCTGATACCTCGGAAAGAAATCGCGACGTCCCAGGGAAGTTGTGGTCTGTGGTGTTTCCTGTACGATGGCACTCTGCGAGTTGTCCCTCACGGATGCTGGTGCCGTTTCGGCCTGTCTTCCCAACGTGACTTCAGGCGATGGGCTATCGGTCTCTAAGGCTTTTCACTTTGCCAGGTATGTTCTTAGTTCACTCGTGAACGCCACCTGACTTTGTTATACCTTGTCTATTTTAGAGTCGATCAATACGAGTTGGGTTTGCAGGTCTTTCACACTGTCTTCCAACAATTCAACTCTGGACTCCATTCTACTCCTTACCATTCCCCGAATCGACGTGCTCTGATACCAGAATGTTAGGACACCCTTACGAGCCTAACCTATCTTCCTTTCAGACTTAATAAACTGCAGCAGAAATTACTCAGATTAATAAATAAAGAACACTAACAAGCAAGAGAACTGGATATCATTGCATATGTATTACGATAACAATCCAACTTGAATCACTACAACTGATTCTATTCATCTGCTAACTAATTCTTGGGATGATAAAACAGAAACAAGATAAAGCTGCAACTAACACCAGAAGGCTATTCCCTTCTCTTGAGAGGCTCCCTCTCCCCGCAAGATCAACTTGCCATTCCCTTTCGCCCCCCCCCTCCTTACTTTCCTCTGCTATTTCCCTTATATTCCCTCTTCCATTCTTCTGGTAACTCTAACAAACTTGGTTCTCTTAACCGCTGTTCTGCTGCCACCTGGCCTAACAATTCTGTCCTTTAGCTCATAACAGAAATGGTGGTGTTTGCCCAATAATGGATTGCCACATGGCCTCCCTCTACACCCGCTGCTTGTGTAGCTACCACATCACCCCTGTTTCATCTATGTTCTGCTCTGTACCAGCCAATGTTTCTGCTGTTTTTCTCTGTCTCTTCTTACGTTTATACACTTGTGTAATCAGGGGCGTATCAACGAGAAGTGACCACATTACAAACAACATATAAGAGGTCATTAACAATTGGATCAATAAGCTTAGGCATATGCCCATTGTCACTTTAACAAATGGCTTGAGAGTGAATGTAAATGACAAACCATATGGGCTGTACCAAAAGGACCTTGGATATGGGATGAGATGATGTAGTCACAATCATAGTAGAAAACTTTGTTTCATTTTAGGTCGAAACACCTGAAATGTTGAAGTTTTGCTGAAATTTCAGCGTACCATGCTTCAATACCCTGTTTTGGTGGGTTTTAGCTGTTCTTCTGTCCTGGTTTTTGCCTTTTTGGTGTACAGCCTAACTTAAGGCCAATAAACACATTCCCTAGAACCTAACCCAAAGTGGTGTTCTTAATTGGCACTTGCTTGGGTAAATGTGAGCAAAACCGGAAGTCTAGAAATACATTTTCACAAATGTAAATACGGATATTATGCAAGAGAACATTCATATTTTTGTTAAAATGCAACAATAAATACAAGAACTTCTATAAGAAAAAGTAACAATTTACAAGTAGAAGTGTAGAATTCAATACTCGGTGTAAATTTTAGTGAATTATGTATAAATGTTGTAAGTCACGAGTGTAAGCAAGAAGGTTAATTTTGTCTATTAGGAGTTTAATTATTTTAGTCCCACGTTGGGTATTCTTGTACTCTCTCTTTCATTTCATTCTATTATTATAAATGAAGACCTGTAGTGTCTCACTGACATCTATGAGGATTCATTCAACATTCCAACATGGTATTAGAGCCATGTTAGACCTAGGGCACCACCATCCCATCGCAAGTCACAACATAAATCAACAAGCTCCATCGTAGGCCTCAAAAAGACCAGAATAGCTTCCGATCACCATTCACCTTTGCAACTTTATCCCTGCCACCATCGCTCCTTGATCCTCCGTATTCTTCATTGCCTAGCCTTGTAAAAACATCCTAACCCTGATCGAAATGCCAATAACTCTTTTTACCTCCAACAATAGATCCTAGAAGAGTCGTTGCAATTTTTGACTCTTCTAAAAGGGTCGATTGTCTCTCCTGACCCCCAAAATCACTTGCTATCATTCCTTGGAGTGTCACCTAACCTCTGCGACTCTCCTAAGATGATTGAAATCCCCCATTAAACCCAATCCTCATTCAATTCTTCTTTTCCAATTTTTTCCTCTGCGGTAATGACTAGGAGGACCTGAATCATATAATATTCCATCTAGTTTCTATCGCCTTGCCTATTTAGACCTTATGGATGTTCGTATAGCCATCAATGTTGCTTAAGGAGTTAATTGCAGATGGCTTTCCATGATCAGATTTTTTCCTTTCTCTAAAAGAGAGGGATTTTTTTTTTTTTTGTTTCTAACCTATCTAAGGTTGTGAGTATTTTTGCAGATTTTTTTTTTTGCCAATAAAAATTATTTTCTTCATTGTTGAGTAATCCCTTGTTCCTGCAATGACTGATGCCACTATACCTAATTCTTCTGGTACATCTAAGGATTTTCCTGTTTCCTCTATTCCTCGGGATCGTGAGTTTTCTCTGCTTCAGATGACTATTGTGAATAGGAACAGTTATCTTCGATGGTCTCTTTGTGTTTCTCTTGCTATTGGTGCTCGTGATCTAACTGGCCATCTTGATGGGAATTTGGTTCAAACCTTCGCTCTTGGTTTCCAATATGCAGAGTGGTATATAGATGAGTGTTTGGTGATGAGATTTCTCCTTAAATCCATTGAACCAACCATTGCAGAGAGTTACCTTCTTCTTCCTGATGCTGCCACCATTTGAAAAGTTGCTTAAGACACATATTCCAAAGTAGGTAATGTTGCACAATGTTTTGAGATCAGAAGCAAGATTCATCAGCTGCAAACTAAGGAACTCATTCTATCACAGCATTACAACACACTCAGATGGCACTATTAGACACTAGACTTTTATGGAAAATTTACCCAAACCAATGCTGTGGACACTGCTGAATATTAGAAGTGGGAAGACAAGCTCCAAGTTTATGATTTTCTAGCAGACTTAAACATAGAGTATGATCAAATTTAGGCACACATTCTTTCCCGGGAGCCTTTTCCCTCTCTAGAGCAAGCCTATGTAATGGTTGACATAGAACATAGTCTGCGGACAGCTATGGAACATACACAGACTCCTGAGAGGTCAGCTTTAGCTTCTGGTTTTGGCAATTACAAGGCTGGGTCTTGTGGTTCTCGGTCACATGAGAAGTGTGAATATTATGAGAAGGAACACCATATGAAGGAGAAGTGTTGGAAGCTGCTTGTATGTCCAGAAAATTCCCGTGACGAAGGTAAATGTGGTAATAGGGGCAGCAATCAAGCATTTGCCAATCAAGCTATTTCAGATACCCATAGTACTCCAACATCTCTTTCCTCATATGAGATCCAAGATCTCTTTTTTCAGTTGATGACCAAGCTTGATGTATCCTCTTTAGGATCGACTCCTAGTGCAAGTGTAACCTCTGCCGTTACTTCCACTGTTGACTCTTAGCGTTCCCTAGGTATTTTCGGTTGTCACAATGTCAACTCTATTTATCCCTCCTAGATAATTGACTTTAGGGCAATAGATCACATGACATGCTCATCTTCTTTATTTCTTACTTACTCATCTAATCCTTTTAGTTAGGATGTTAGAATAGCTGATGAATCTCTCTCCCTTATCTCTAGAAAGGGATCCATTATCTGTTCTCCTACACTTACCATTTCCTTTGTTTTGCACATTCCAAAATTTTTTTGCTAATCTTTTGTCTATTAGTAGCCTTACCCATGATATGAATTGCAAAATAACATTCTTTCCCACTCATTGTGTTTTTCAAGACCTAGAAATGGGGTGTAAGACTGGCAGTGGTAGATAGAAGGGGGGCTCTACTTATTGGATGGATCACCATCAGTTTTTTCTAGGGCCTCTACATCATCTTCTCCTGCATTTTCGTCTTTATTATAGTGGCATAATCGCCTTGGCCACATTCCTTTATCATTTTTGTCTAAATTATTTCCAGGCTTAGTTAAAAGATGTAATTTGAGTGATTTTGCTGTGATGCTTTCATTTTGGCCAAGTAAATTGGATATGTTTATTCAATTTCTGATAATCGTAGTAAAGTTCCTTTTTCTATTATTCATTTTGATGTGTGGGGTCCTTTTTGGACTGTGTCTACTTTTGGTCATCGTTGGGTTTGTTTCCTTTATTGATTGTTGCTCTAGAACTACATGGATGTATCTCCCACACCAAAAAAGTGATGAACTTTCTTGCTTTTAGAATTTCCATAATATGATTAGGACCCAGTTTGGGGCAATGGTGAAAATTCTTCAAATTGATAATGGGACTGAATACTTGGCTGAGCCTTTCACTCTATCTTGTTGCTCATGGGAATATCCATCAAATCAGTTGTGTAGATACTCCTCAAAATGGGGTGGTTGAGCGCAAAAATAGACTTCTCCTTGAGGTGGCATAGTCCCTTATATTCACCATGCATGTGCCTCCTCGATTTTGGGGTGATGCAATTCAAACTACCACCTATCTGATTAACATGATACCCTCCTGAGTCTTAGATTAGAGCTGCCCTCTTGAGATTCTTTTAGGGACAGCCAACTTTACAGTTCCTCCTAAGGTGATTAGATGCGTTGCTTTTGTTCGCAACCATCAAAGTCATGGTAAGCTAGATCCCCATGAGTTACAATGTATATTCTTGGGGTTATCCTCCTACATAAAAGGGGTATAAATGCTATCATCCTGGATCTCATAGGTTTTTTGTATCTATGGATGATGTCTTTCGTGAACATGTTCCTTTCTTTTCCCCTACTCTTCTTCAGGGGGAGAGAGTTAGTGAAGAAGTTCCGGTGTTTCTTGAGATCCCTCTTGAGGTTCCTATTGTTGAGTTTCCTTTGGTAGATTCTCCTTTGGAAGACAGTGTTGCTGGATAAGAACAGCTGGTGGATGATGTGCAGGGGCAAACTAGACCTCCGAAAACCTATGACCCCTAAATTGGACTTGTTTTTGATAAGACAGTATTTGTGTCCATCTATAACTGACATTTAAATACTTCAAACTGGCTTCTACATACATAGAACTGAACTCAGGAAAAATGTAGAATTGAGAACCAACTGTTGATTGCAACATTAAATGATTACAAACTTTTGCTCCAACTACATCATTAAAAGAAGAGCTTTATATACAGTCCTTGATCCAAATACATGCTACACCTACCTAATAAGATGGTACCCTCCTGCATAACATTATAACAATTACTACAATCAACCCCATCATTCTTCGATAAGATTACATCCTTCTCCAACAGCTTCACTCTTTTTCTTCAAAGATTTTATGTCTTCCTTTGCTCTGTCTTCTTCTTGCTTTGTATCCACAAAAAGATAAGGACTTGGGGTTTTGACTTGTCCTATTGGTTCACACCACCTGAATAACCCACATCCATGTGGCTAGTCTTCACAGCTTTGATATAGCCTATTAGGATGTAGTGATGACTCTGAAATCCTAGCAGGTGCCCTCTTCCTATATTTTTGTTGAAAGTTGGCCAACATTATATACTTGCCACTTGTTTCATTACACTTAAAATTGATATCCTGTAAAATGCAAAGTGAATAAATAAATAAATAAATAAATAAATAAAAGAATTAAATTAGGGTGAGTTAAGGCTGTGGATGGGGGGGGGGGGTGTTGATTGGGTGTATGCAGCAAAGGGGTGGGTGTAGGTGTGGGTGTGTGTGGGTGAAAGTAGCAGTGGTTTTTTTTTTTTTTTTTTGGGGGGGGGGGGGGGGAGCTTCAGCTGGGTGTGTGTTTTTGTGTGTATGCAACAGGGGTGGTGAGGGTGGTTCAATTTGGTGTGTGTTTTTGTATGTAGCAGGAGTGGTGGGGGTGGTTCAGCAAGGTGTGTGTGCAGCAAGGGTGGGGTGTGGAAGTGGGTATTTGCAGTAGGGTTGGGTAGGATGGGTGTGGGGGTGTGTAGCAGGGTGGAAGTGGGGGTCAGTGTGTGTGCAGTAAGGGGTGAGTTTGGTATGTTGCAGCAGGAGTGGTGGGGGGCTGGGCGCATGGCAAGGTTGTTGGGGCTTGGGTAGGGCAAGATTGGGGTGCGTAGCAACAGGTTATGGGGGTGGTGGAGGTGGTGGTTCAACAGGTTCGGGGTGGGGCTGGGTGCAGGGGGTGTGAGAGGGCAGGGTGCAGGGGGTAGTGCTGGGTTGGGGGCTGAGGTGCTGGCCTAGGCAGCAGTTTGTTTGTTTGTTTTTTTTTTTCTTTTTTTTTTGGGGGGGGGGGGGGGGGGGTGCTCTCACAGACATCAGCATAAGGGTGTTGCAATGGGTGGAGACGACTGGGTCTGGGTGTGGGGCTGTTGCTAGGCTTAGCACTGAAGTCCTAGTATGTGACTCCTCTCCTGGTCGGCTTGCATCTTTTTCAACTCTTGTTGTGTCTCTAAGTAGTGAACAGGTAGAATCTCAAAGGAAAAGTCATATTGATCATGGATAACCAAATAAATTGCACCATTATCCAATAGCTAATAAATTAATTATCATTTTTAAATTTCCAAAATACCCTTATATAATAACACTTCTCTATATGCCAGCTCTCCATGAATCAGCATCGTCATTATGGAATCTAGGGCATGTGTATTGAAGACTACCTAACCTTAATCCATATTGTAGATGCTAAGATATGAGTGATTTACCACTTAAGTGGTAACCATGCTATGTGGGTCCACCCTAGATTGGATTAGATATGATTTTATTCTCCCTAGATTTTATTTTATTTCCTTATCTCCTACTATTAGATTAGTATACTGCTTTCTATTTCTTATGTAGCTTGACTAGCAAGCAATACTTAGGGAGATTTGTTTCCTTTCTTTCGTGTTACTTGGGTGTCAAGCAAGTCTATTTTAGGATACTAATTTGAAGATCTTATAACTAGATTTAAGGATATCTAAAGATCTCCCTGATCTGGAAACTTTAATAATAAAATTCACTGCTGAGGGGGAGAGATGCATCTCGCCCAACTCTCCATTCCCTTCTCCATCTCTTCTTCTTCTCTCTTCCTTCTGTTCTCTGTTCTTCCTAATTATTTCAATTTTGTTATAGTAGGCATGGTTCAAAATCTCGTGAAATTTTGGATATCTCAAGGTCACCAAAACAAAATGCACATGTGAAATGAACTTGACTGGAATTTCAACTTCAAAATCTCAGTTTTTTGGTGAAATTGTGGAAATTCTGGTACAATTTTGGTGAAATTTCAAGAGTTTTGGGGGTCTTTGTAATTTCGAGATAGT
This sequence comes from Hakea prostrata, assembly GCF_041222555.1. Taxonomy (NCBI): domain Eukaryota; kingdom Viridiplantae; phylum Streptophyta; class Magnoliopsida; order Proteales; family Proteaceae; genus Hakea; species Hakea prostrata. The sequence goes on from NC_142606.1 coordinate 17,216,331, forward strand.
ATGTAACTGTGTACATAATAAACTCATTGAAATTTCACGCAAGACACAGAAACTCCCATTTCAATTCCATTTTGTGATTTTCAACCATTTTGATTCTGTTACTGCTCAAATCAAGGGGGAAACTTGAAATCCTTGCCCGAAAAAACCATGCCATATACATGGAGATGGTGGCAATTATGTTTGGTACTTCTTAGAGTCATGTTGTTGGATGTGTATGTGGCACAATCAGAGCTCAGTGCACATTGGGTCTGGCGGACTTACAGTGGGATTGAGCAAGGCCAATATAGCAGCTTCTATTAGCTTGGGTCTTGAGGATTCTGTCTGGTTTTGTGTTTGTTATTACTTATTAATTATGCCTTATGAGTTGGTGTTTTGTAACTTGTAAATTTTAATTGAGATTTTACTACTTCTGGGATGCTCTACTTATGTCTTATGTTTTGCCATGCACATTTCAGTGAAATTTCAATGTTTTCTCGATTATCAAGAAATTGCTTCTCATTTATGTCAATTTATGCTTCAACTATGTTTAGATTTGTGAAAATAAAATATTCAATTTTGTCCACAAACAACCGAGCATGTGTGAATCAAGAAGACCAATTTGTGTTATGTTTGAGTAAAAAACAACCTTGGAAATGTGTTATTGGCCTTAAAATAGGTTGTCCACCAAATACCAGGTCAAAATCAGTGTTAAAAACCACTGAAACCATCAGGTTTTGCTGGAATTTCAGTAAAAATTTCAGTGTCTTGAGCTGGTTGAAACATTGAAATGAAACCAAATTTAGAACCTTGGTTGTACATATCTGATTAGATGTCTGTCCACATGATTGGGTTCTGCAAGATGCAATTAACCATTTAAAACACATACGAGATAAAATATTTTCTGGGATTGGAAAATCTAAATTATGTTTCTGTATTTAATTTCATCTTAGATCCACTTTTGCTTCCTAGATACTGTTGAAGTGGTTGAGTGTCACACTTTTCAAAATAAAATCAAAGGATTTGGGTACTCTTTTTCTTTTTAAGATCTTTCCTGATTTTATGTTTGGGGAAGACTTATTGCTGAATAACTAATGTTAAATGATTTAACATATTATCCAAAATCTTGGTTTTTTGAATGGACTGAAATGATCCTAGATTTCCTCTATATATACTCTGTATCTACTTTTGGTTGCATGACCCTTTTTTTTAAAGCTAAACATTGCCCTATTTAACTCATAATTTTGGTTTGATTCAATGTCTGTGGCATGATCAGAATGCTGATATAAAGGGAAAAGCAGGAAATGCAAAAGGAGGTAACAAGGTGAGCTTATGAATACTGCACACAGACAACATTGAACATATGATCTAGATTCCTGGATATGCTAGTGGGACTTTCGTACTTGGATGTCATCTTATGGACTTGCATGATAACAATCTTACAATATTTTGAACTTATATTCATCCCCCCCCCCCCCCCCCAAAAAAAAATAAAAAAAGAAGTCTCCAACCGGGAAAAAGAAAAGAGATGATGGATAGCTTATCTTTGTCCAGTAGTAAAGAAAATCATGTATTTCAATCCTTTATTGTTATCATATAACGTTTATAGAAGATGATGAAGAATATTGTGATTTTAGAAGTGTGAATCTCAAACTGAAATTCCTGCTTGGTACTTAATTACCACCACATTGGTCTTAAATCTGTAGCGACACTCTCATCTAGGTTCACTTTATTTTCTACCTAGTAATGTAATATCTACTGTTATACTGTTCAATATATTGTGTCAATGAGCTGCAATTTTAGTATCTCAAGAACTGAAGGATGATATTATGTAATATTGAATTGAAGTTAATTCATTCTGTCCTGAAAATAAATATTGACAGTTGGAGCATGGGTCCACTACCCAGACTGAACAGTATTATGTTCTTGCAGGAAGATGACGATTCCAAAAAGGAGCAGAGACAATTTCTCACTCTCTTCTTCTCACCCATATTTCTTAAGGTAATGTTAAAATTTATTTGGTTGAAATCTCATGAACAATGGATAAATAAAGATAGAGAGGCCATTATTCTGCAATGGATACCCACCAATGGACAGCAGGAGGAGCAGTCGGTTAGACATGGTAGAGACCGCTTGATTGCCCCAATCGACCGCCCAAGGTGCGCGAGCTGCAACCTGGTCCAAACTTTACACCTTCGATTATGATCCACGGAGGATTCTGGGCTGATCATAGGTATGGATTTTGTCTCTGAAGCATGTCCAAACACTCCAAGACAACAAACGACAACAAACCTTAGAGATCTAAATGGGAGAATTCTGCAGTTGGGAAAGATGTAGATCTTATCACTCGTGCTAGATCCAATTAGATTGATGAAAAACACGGGTTTCCCAATCAAATCTAATCTCCCAATGTAGTTTCCTCACATCCATCTCTCAAAACTTAATGAAGAACTGATAGAAGATGGAAGAGATAAATGATTTACCTTCAAAACTGAAGATCAAATGAAGATTTGAGATTCCTCCCGCGAATACCGGTTCCTTTCACTCCAGAACGAACCCTCTGACTCGCTCTAGAACTCTCGGCTGTTTAAGAATAAAATAATCGCAAAATTCATGTACTGTCTTGACCAACTGCCTAGGGGGTGGCAAGATAGGCGACCAACCACCCTGTCACTTTTCAGCAACAAGGTGGTCAATCAGTTTGGTTTTGTCCTGGACTCAAGTACAAGCTAGGGAAATGGCCAAGGGATCATACTTAGACTTGGGCACCTCCCAGCTCCTACACTCGAGAGATGGTACTCCACCTTCCCAATCAATCCGGGTTCGAGTCAAATCTTCTTCCAACTCCAACAAAGTGGTGGAACCTTGACCTCCACCATCCAGGTCCATAGATTCATATGTTAATTCAATGGTCTCTAATTGGATGACCCACATCTTCCTTTTACTGGATCCACAAGTTCTCAGTTTTGCAATTAGGGATTCGGGTTAGGATCCTAAGAGATATCAGAGGTAGCATTTTAGATCCTCACTCATTAGTGGCATGAGGGTCCTTCCTAGTCTCCTTTCACACACACAGAAGAGAGCAGCAGTTGATCGGCTCCAGTTGATTGGCAATTGATCCACTATATCAGCCTGTGCACTCTAAAAGTAACAGGGAATTTGACCTTTTTCCACTATGTTGTCCATGACATGATTGATTCAAATCCAAACGCTATGATTCTTTCTACATTCTACTTGAACACAGCTGTTGTGCATAAAGTAAGATGCTTAAGGTTTCAAATGTGTTACATGATGACCGAAATCTGAGATCTTTATGTTTTGGAAGTGGGTGATCCATCCTCCAATAGGATCCGTGCATGTTACATCAAAGACCATCCCCCGCGTCCATTTTGATGATGACTATATCCCTAGTGTCCTTTGCATCCAATCCCAGGGATTTGGGTTTATCCCTTATGCTCTCCAGAAAAACGGACCACAACGTGCTGGTCTTTATGTGGTGGGTTTGGTTCCTACAACATGTCATTTGGAATAGTTAGGTATGAGTTTTACATTCTCCCAAACTTACAGAAATCTTATCCTCGAAATTTGATGTACCTAGAAATCCTAAACAGTGAGGGTTGCTTCTTGCCTTCAATTCTCTTGCTCCCACAATGTTTGGAACAGGACTTGCATCTTATTTTCAGAGCTCGAGATCAGTTGAAAGTTTCAGTTGCCTTGTTTATCATACCCATGTTCCATCCACAAGTTGGAGCCGATTGGCTTCCTTCCTTTCTGATGAGGGTTGGGGAGCTTTCAGCTAGGCTGCTACTACGATGCTTGAGGTGTGGAAGTGAACCAATCCAGCTTTTGTCTTTGAGCCGGTCAATGGAATGTAGTTTCTAGTTTTGCTTTAGCAAATGAGAAGCAGGGCTTGCCTCCAGGGGGCAATGCAACAAGAAGAGAGCCCTAAGTGCAGGGCTGGCAATACCAAAGGGGTATGGGTTGTTGGCAAGGCTAAAAACAACTCATCGTGACTGATACAATGTCTGGTTTTATAGGGTTTTTATACATTTTTTAGGGTGAGAAGTAGTGGTTTTATAGGGTTTTTATACCTTTTTTAAGGTGAGAAAGAGTGGTCTGCATTCTTTGTAGGTTTGGGTAAGATAGTTTATGGCCCCCTAGTTATAAATGTATAATTTTCTCTCATTCAATGAAGTTTAAGGGGGGCAAATTTTGGGTTTAAAAACAAAACAAAAATAAATATGACACAGATAGTTTACCAGTTTTACCATTACCATGCATCGTGTTTGCTCGTGCAGGCGTTTTCCCTTACATTCTTTGGCGAGTGGGGAGACAAGAGCCAGGTAACTAAGTTGCAAACAAGAAACTGCATCTTATTAATACAGTCCTGAAAGTTGTGCGTTTGCTCATCAATATATTTTTTATGGTTGTAACTGTTTTATCAGCTTGCTACAATTGGTTTGGCTGCAGACGAAAACCCAACAGGTGTAGTTCTTGGTGGGATCATGTAAGTTTTACTCTTTAGTTTCCCTGTACATAATTATGCAAACCTTCTCCCAGTTTAATTAACAGCTTACTTAATGATTTTCCTTGAGAAAATTGGTTTTACTAAATTTTATGCATACCATACAAGTTCTTGTTTCCATTTTGTCATAGAAACATGGCCATTTTGTTACAACCATACAAGATTTCAACCTCCAGAATGAGAAATGGGCATAGAAACATGAAAAACTGTTTCTTGCCCATTTTCAAGAAACGGTCACAGAATCATTGCAATACAACCCCTAAAATTCTAGTATTTGGTCTTATTATTAGTTCATTATTATATTCAAATAAAAAATATTAAGCCAATGGTCCATATAAATCATTAGGCACTTCTAAGTTTGTATTGATCCAAGAAATTGAGCCAAACATAGAAAAATAGGTCCAACTTCTCTTCCAGAATTTCTGCATAAGGAAAACATGTACATAAATTTGTAGCATTGTGTACATCAAAGTGTAGCCAATGTACCAAGTCTCATTTCGTCTTGTTGTCTCGTTTTGACAACGTGTTTTGGTCGTTTTTAAGTGTCTTTTGAGTCTCATTTTTTGTGTACAGCCTAAATTTGAGGCTAATAAACACAATAAGAATGTTATTTTGAGTAAAACCTAATACAAAATGATGTTATTGATTTGCACATGCTCTGCTATATGTGGACGAAACAGGATATGTATTTTCACAAATCTAAACATGGATATGGAAAAAAACATTGAAACTTTCATTACAATGCAAGAACAAATACTAATTAGTAGTCAAATCTCAATTATAATCTGAAAAAAAAAAAATTGCAATCTATATTATACAACCCCTTGAAGTTTTCAAAGTTTCACCTGAATTTCCAAACTTTTGGCGAGATGCCAAAATTTCAGTGAGATATCAACGAGATTTTGTCAAGAACTGACTAGATATCGTTTTGCCCTTAATTTTGTCTTGCCCTACTCGAGATTACCGAGATCTCGCAAGATTTTCTACAATGAATTTAGTAATGTAAGGCACGTTTGTGCAGTTAAATACTGAGGGCCTCATTTTAGGTGATTGCTTGGTACTGTCTAACCCCAATTTGTATGCAGAGCGCAAGCATTGTGTTGTATGGTAGCTGTTATTGGGGGAAAGAGTTTGGCTTCTCGGATATCAGAGAAAGTGGTAAGACAACTTGAATTTGCTTCCTGGACCTGTTATTGGACCTAAGGATCATCTTCAATATGGTTTTCTTTCTCTTTATGATTTTTTTGAATTTATTTTCTAGTTTATAAAATCAACATTATAATTCTGTTTTTACAGGTTGCAGTCATAAGTGGAATGCTATTCCTAGTCTTTGGTGCACAATCCTGGATATCAACTGCCTAGAATAAGTTACTGTCTGTTCATGTTGTGGAACACAAGAATGCTATGCCAGTATTTCTCCAAATATGATCCTTAGATATGAACAGAGGTAGGGTAGATCTTAAGAAAGTTCAATGTAGGTTTTCTTTCTGTATGAGAACATAAAACCAAAATCTGGCATGCCTTACCTTCACTTTGCAAGTTGAGGGTCTGGAGCTTTTTACATTATGGTTGGTCTATTCCATTTATGTTAGATATCATGTCATACCATACCACATATATACCTAACATCTCTACTAGGCTGACCAATTCTGATGCAAGATGTCACTTACTAGAATTGGGTATTATGTCTCTCAAAAGTTTCACCTCTAATATATTCTCCCAAAAATGAATTGTTCTCTCTTTCACCCCTGATATTTCAAAATGATCAAATTATCCTATATTTCAACCCTTATAATCATTAAGCAATTACTCTGTTGTTTTTTCCCCTTTCCTTTTCTCCTCTTTTATGGAAATCCAGTATATAAGGAATTTTGCATTGTTATGTTTTATTTTTCCTTTCTCCCTCTTTTATGTGGATATTTTATATTAGTTCTTTAATGTTTTCCTTTGTCTTTTGATGGATTCTTAAAAAAGAGAAATAAGAAAGAAATTTTTTTTTTGCATCTAATCATGTTTAATGGATCCATAGTAAGAAAAAAAATTAATAGAATACTTTTGCTTACAATAAACAATTTTCATCTAGTCATTTTAATGGATCCAAAGAAATGCCTTAAAAATAAAAAGCCAAAGCACTATTTGGATTTCTCACTGTCAAATACCTTCCTTTGTCAATTTGGATTTGATATTTCAGTATTTTGTTGTAGGAAATCAATTTATTGAGGAAAAACTGAGGCCTGAGAATCAACTAAGGATACATATTAGGGAGTGGTAAGCAGCCAATCAGTCAACACTGAAACAGAGTAAGTCAACTGGGCTAGGTGATAGCAAAATTGATTGATCTGTCTAGGAATGTAAATGAGCCTATGGGTTACAAAGTAAGAGCATAAATGTTTAATATGGAGATTATTACGTATATCACTAGAAAGTCGGAACATGTGACTTCTTCATTAAGAGGTGCTAATCATTAGTTTATTACTAACACAGCAACCCTTTATAGTAATAGAAATTTTTTCTTAGTGCAGAGGTCACTCTTTTAGTTGTATATGTAGACCTACAAACGGATCGGATTCAATTGGGACAATACCACTATCTGAATCTGATAAACAAAACTGTTATCCCAATCCAATCCACGGAAATTTACAGAAGGTATCTAAATTCGAGTCACTAAACTTTGTTTGATATAAGATAACAATCTGATTCAATAAACCATCCGATAATTGATTGGTAATTGTCATTTTTTTATTTATGATTTTTTATTTCTGATTTTCTAGTTATAAGTGCCCCCCAGGGGGAGGGGGGGGGGATTCGCACCATAACTATGTTTCCACAGGCCCATAAATGCCAATTGGATTCTTACCAAACAAAAATGCCTATTGATTCTATTTGGCTCTTTCTTAATGGGTAAGAGAATCACAGCACTGTATTATCTCTCTCCACCGTTTTCGGATGGTAGTGTCCAATAATCTCAGATGGGGTTTTCACCAAATAATAATAATAATGATTCCAATCTGGAATGGGGCACAGAAAATGACCACGGTTTTCAGAGATGAGAAGGGCAAAGAGTTTTCTTTGTAGAGAACACTACAAGATTACATGACAATGAGTAACGTCTACCAAACTTTCAGATAAATCTTTCATTTAATCAAATTACAGAGAACAATATGGATATTACCATTTACAAACCTTGGATGGTCAAGGGGGGCCATGGATTTTGGCAGATTTGTAGTATTTATCTTAATTTAGGTGTTTCATTAAATGAAAGACTAGTAAGCAATTTGGTAAACTGAATCCCATTGTTATCTCCTTAATGAATCATATTAATCCCAAGGTAAAAGCTAAAGGGTTCAAATCCAAAGACTAAAACTTGAAAACAGAAGAAGACTAATCATGTGGAACACATAAAAAGCAATTGAGTTGGTAATAAACACTATCATGATGTTGTAAAGAACACATGCTTGCTCCTACCAAACCCCAAGGAGCTAATCCCTAACCCAAGCACAAAGAGAAAGTTGGGTTGACAGAGTCCTGAGGTTAACACTGCTCAGGTTGCATTAGCTAAGCCTAATTGAGAGATGAGAAGGGCCACAAAGAATACAAGAATGGAAAGCACCTTTATGTCTAAAACCCTTCAGATAAGCAATCTTCTGTATGGCTAAACATCACAGACAAGCATGGAAGAGAGTAGAGGATCAGATGCCCCACTAATAACAGCACCTTTGTCTTTAACACCCACCAAATAATCTAAAGCTTTCTCAGTAATAACCTCACCGGGGAAAACCACTGGAATTCCTGGTGGGTATGGACATATAAGCTCCCCACATACCTTTCCAAGGGTCTCTTTTATACTCACTCTCCTTTTACTTGCAAAGAAGGCCTCTCTAGGATTCAGGCTCATGCTAATGTCGGCAAAGGGTGCACAGTCACTGTGCTTCATCCACTGCTCCCTTGCATTATTTCTTCGAGAGGTTGCCGATAAATCTTCTATTCCCAATACAAGCCTCTGTATGTGTTCTTTGCAAGTTCCCAAGGTAATGGCAAATGTTAGGGATCGGGTCCCCGCAAGTTCAGCAATGACCCCATGATGCCTACATAAGAACTCATCTGCTTCATAACCAGACAGACCAAGATCCGAGACCCTAATGGTAATCCTCAAGGGATCGATGGCAGGAAAGTTGGAGAAATTTGGAAACCCAAGGACTGAGACTCCAGGGATCCTCTTGATCATACACTTGGCTTCACCAGCTAATTCCATGGCTTCGTTGAAAATGGTTCTTGGATTTTCACTTAATTGAGCCCTAGCAGCATCTAATGATGCTAAAAGCAAATAACTTGGGCTGGTGCTTTGAAGTGTTTGAAGGCATCTACATATTCTTTCTCTGTCCACAATATCTCCTGACCTGTGTAGCATTGATGACTGTGTGAGTGAACAGAGAACCTTATGTGTGGACTGTACAGCAAGATCCACCCCTTGTTGAAGAGCAGAATTAGGAAGTGAAGGATGAAATTCAAAGTGCGCCCCATGTGCCTCGTCAACTATCACAGGGACTCCATGGGAATGACACAGCTGTGCAATCTCACTCAAATTGCTACAGATACCATGGTAAGTTGGTGAAGTAATAAGTACCGCCTTGGCTTTCTGGCCATCTGTCTCCAATTCCTTGATTGCTTGGTCTATTTGCGATGGAGTGATTCCACCTGCAATGTCCCACTCTGAACTGTACTCAGGTAAAATGTACTTCGGCAGTGCACCTGACAATACCATTCCAGATATGGCTGATATATGGGAATTCCGGGGGAGGATGAGTGAGTCCCCAGGGGAACAAGTAGCCATGATTGCTGCCTGGATCCCACATGTAGTACCCCCCACAAGAAACCATGTCTCAGAGGATCCAAACAGTTCAGCTGCTTGCTTCTGTGCTTCAAAAATAGGACCCTGTGGAGAGAAGAGATTGTCAAGCTCAGGAAGCTCAGGCAGGTCATGAATAAATGGTCTTGTTCCTATGAGTTGAACCAGACTATGGGGTGCAGCACGCCCTCTATTGTGCCCAGGAAAGTGAAAACTGGCAGTATCTTGTCTGGCAGAAGCTTGAAGTGCAGTAACCAAAGGAGAGCTTAAATCTTGCACAGGTAATCCAGAACAAGGAACCCCGATTCCAGAGTCTGAAACCTTCTCAGTGTTCCCTATGAGACTCCTTATTCCTGACGTCTGCCCTGGCTCTAAAATGCTTCTTTCCTGTGAGACATTTTGAAGAATGAACGTAGCCACTGGTATTCCAGATTTTGCTGTTTAAAGGTCCCAAAAGAGAGGAAATCAGCCCAAATAATTTGGAGGAATACTAAAGCAATATAAGAACGTCACTCCATTTTTAAGATCAGCAAGGGGCATTGACCAATTTGGAAACCCACTCCAAAATCTGTATTTACATGAGCCCCCTCCTTTTTCATGGAAAACAAACCACACCCCCTCTAAAATCAAAACCTTACAAATACCCCCTCCACCATTAACCCCGTTAATTAGAACTGTTAACTAATTTTAATATGACCATATTACCCTCAAATATGGTAACGTTTGAACTTTTTATTTTCAAGAGTTTTTAACATGAGCCCCCTCCATTTTCATGGGAAACAAGGCGCACCCCCTCTAAAATAAAAAAACATTGCAAATACCCCCTCCACCGGAGGAACATTTGAGGAGAAGTAGTGCGTACCTCACTTGCATTTTTTTTCTTCTTCTCCTGCAACGTTTCTTCTCCTCAAGATGAGGTACGCACTGATTCTCAAATGTTCCTCCGGTGGTAATCGTGGGCGTTGATTGGCAGTAGTGATGACAGATTATGAGGCATCGTGAGTAACTGTGAGTAACTATGAGGAGTGAGGTGGTATGGCTTTGAAAATAAGAAGTTCAAACGTTACCATATTTGAGGGTAATATGATCATATTAAAATTATTTAACAATCCTAAGTAATGGGGTTAACGGTGGAGGGGGTATTTGCAAGGTTTTTTTATTTTAGAGGGGGTGCGCCTTGTTTCCCATGAAAATGGAGGGAACTCATGTAAAAAGCTCTTGAAAATGAAGTTCAAATGTTACCATATTTGAGGGTAATATGGTCATATTAAAATTATTTAACAGTCCTAAGTAACAGGGTTAATGGTGGAGGGGGTATTTGCAAGGTTTTGATTTTAGAGGGGGTGCAGTTTGTTTTTCATGAAAAAGGAGGGGGCTCATGTAAAAAACTCTTTATTTTATCATGTTTTGCATGGATGGTTTATATTGTGCACTACATAGGCCCTTTTCAGATTAAGTTCATAACATAATTGAACTCCATTAGTCTTAATATTACAACAGTAGTCTTTGTTTTCTCTTGTTTTGCATACCAACAGCAGAGAATGGAACCAAATTTGTTTGCTTTGTTCGAGGCCACCATGGGGTTCAACAGTGTGGTTCAACTCCCCTTTACTCAAACTCTCTCCTTCAGTCATTGCATCAGGTCTGTGTTATTCCAACCATTCTACCCTGAGTACCCTCCATATTATCAGTTCTTTATTTCCTCCCCCCGGGCCTTCTTCCTGTTCAACTGATATATTTCAATTACCTCGTACCTCTACCTCCTTCTGGATTGTTGTACTGGCAATACCTTCAGGATCTGGTTCAGTCAACCGAGTTAATATTAGTAGCTCAGTTCAATTCTGATCCCACATTCCTGCCCCCATTAGTTTCCTCTATTGTGATATATCACCAGAACCCAAATCTTGGTTATGGTCTCTCCCCAATCAGTATTCCAGTCGATGACAGTGATTCTTTAACCTATTGACCATTGCTTCGTGTGCTGTATAGTTGTCAAGGGCTCAATAACATGCCACTTTGGCACCCAGGCACCTTGGATGCATAGATAAGGGAGGTTGCCTAGTCATCATGACAAGTTGACAACTATGGTACACATCGATGACATACATCCGATTCTATTTCGGTGAAATCGAACAACTGAACTAATGCTACCTCCCTTTTCTTACCAGAGATTGAAAATAACTGCTCTCGTCTTCCTCCTATATTTTGATAGAAGGGTAAAAGAAATCTGCTGGGAAAAAGCCTATGACAGAACAGACTCAAAAGATACTGGCATAGGCTACACTCCTGGGCAGAAAACTGTTTTCCTTGATGTAATTACCTTTTCTTGTTTCCCAAAACTGCCCCTCCTTCCTTATTTATGGTATTAAAAGTAAAGGGCATATCCAGCACATGGGGCTCATGCCACTGTGGGATCTGGGGAGAGTCATAATTTGCACAGCTTTGCCCCTTAATCCACAGAGATCCTGTTTCTAGAGTTGAACCTGTGAGCCATTAGTCACAATGGAGCAACCTTTACCGTTGCACCAAGGCTGTTTACTAATTTGTAATCTACCCATTATTTTATTTTTGCTCATAATTGCTGTCCAATCTTTAGGCTGCGTTTGTTTGCAAAGGTGGGGTGGGAAAAAAAAACATGTGGGCCCCATGTGTAGTGGGGTGAGGGAGAAGGAAAGGAAAAGAAAGGGTTTTGTGGAAAAGTAATAGTGGTGGGTCCCACTTTTTACTTTTCCAAACTTTTTCACAAAACCCTACCAAATTTGTGGGGTTTTAAAAAGCCATGGGGTGGGAAAGTTGGGCTGCCACCTCACCAGAGCTTGTCTCTCACTTTCCCACCCCATGCAACCAAACACTCTACAATTTTTGAATTTAAGTGAAAAGTGAGAAATCTACACTTTTTTCAAGAATTTTCCCACCCCACCTTTATTCCAGCAAACAAACACAGCCTTATTTATTGATGCCTCTAGATCCTTCCCTAATCATTCAATACTACTTATTATTCTGTTTGTACTATCTTATTAGTAAATCACCTACCTGTTTGTAAGCTTCAGGATATTTACAAATTTGCCACCACTACTCATATTTGAAATGTTGCTTTGGTAAGCCCATAGCATTCCCCAACATTGAACCTCATTACAACAGATAAAATTGGTTTCAGTTTTTTCCTTCATTCAAGTACAAGGTTACATCAATCTTTTAAGAATATAGTATGCCTCTACAAAACCAACATCCCCCACCCCCAAAACGGCCCCCCAAAATCTACAAGACTTGCAGAACCTTAAAAGACAGCATGCTAGTGACAGAAATATCAAATCCAGCATTCCACATTCTCTTAAAATGGCTAACATTTTTCTAACAAGAAGATCTATAAAATCTAGCAAGACTATATCATTGTACATGTCCAATCAAATAAGCCTGAATGAATTCCCCAACACAAGAAAAGGTTGATTGGACAGCCTATGCTTTTACTTAGAGATGCATCTAAAAATGGTGAACCTAGTGCCAAAGGGCGCAAAGGAAGAATTCTGCCGCCGGGGGGGGGGGGGGATTAGTTTCTTTTTGGCAATTTTTCCTGAGCCTGTTTCAATGCGTTGACCTCCGGCTACAACTGTGGACCACTGCCCATTGCACCAAGGTCCAGCCCCCTACTCAGAGATATATCTATTCCATCATACTAAAGAAGATGCATCTGTACATACAAAAAATAATGCACCTGTTTCTTCTTCTTCTTCCAGATATCCATAATTCTTTTTTCCCTTTTTTTTTTTTTTTTTTTGGGGGGGGGGGGGGGAATCACAAATTTCCCAAAAAAAAAAAAAAAAGATACAAGTCAAACATGAAGAGACGTATGTTTCTTTTACGGTCTTCCCATTGCAAGGTAAACAAGCCAATATAGCGCCACCTAAGGTCATAACACTACTACACAGTCACAACCAATCATTCCTATGTCATTGCATCATAAAGAGACTGTTCTCTATGAGAAACATGATCACATTTTTGTCCATCTAACTAATGTTTGATTTATGATATGATTGGTTTTCCTTCAAAAACTCGTTTATCATGGCTTTAGCTATACAACAATAACAAATACTAATTCAGTTAAAATCAGCTTTCAAGTACTAGTTTAGTATTGAAATGAGACTCAGGTGACTTAATTATTCATGTATTATTACATTAAATAGGCTCACCATTCCTGATTTCTATTTTTTATTTTTTTTTCCAGAAAAGACATCTAGTGAATGATGAAGAATGATAATAAGGTTTCTGAAAATAAAAAAACAATGACTATATCACTAAAAGGATATGCAGGAAGCACGACAGAAGCCCTAAGCAGCTCAGTCATTCCAAGTTTAGGATAGCAATTCCCATCTGTATGGAGACAATTAGTACATTTGGTGATACTTGACTATACTTGATGTTGCTTAGCTTCCTTACAATTGATTCTTGTATTTTTTGCAGGAACATGTCTACACTGGTGGTTCCCAAACCTAAGACCCAAAAAGCGAAGCACATTGTCCTGAACTAGCTTATCAAACCATTGGGGTTGGGGGGGGGGGGGTGTTAATTGATTCTTTTATGATTAAATGAAGTCATTATCTAGTAAATAAGGTGCTGGCTCCCACTGTGACACATACAAGCAAACTGTGAGAATGACATTATTACCTACTCCTACTTTCTTCCATCTTCACATACAGGTACTAGTCTGAACCTTCTTTTAATTGGTGAAAATCTAAACATGTCTGATATTGTGAAATGGTCTCAGAACAGGTTTAATCAATATTTGGGTAATGCTGTCTTCTGTTTTGTGTGTTTCTTGAAGTTTCCTCTCTTCCTTGGTTGGCAGCAACCTATGCTGAATTCTCCTTCTTAAACCCACATGAAGAACAATGAAGTAATAGGGTGTTTATGTGAGAATTACCACTTTTGGAGATTTGCAACCAATAAACGTGTTAACTAAAGGTTGTGACAAACTGTTTTTGGACCATTTTTGGGCAAGTTTGACAGCTGCAATAGATCTCAGTTACAGCTATTGAAGACTACTTTCTCTCATTGTTTGGGCTGAAGAATGGCTCTGTGGCACAACGTTTTATTTGATTCTCTTATTCTAGTAACACTACTCCATATGCAGTACCTATGTAGGTTCATATTTTCAACTTCTCCAGCTTGCAGCACCCCTTTTTTGGTGACATATTGGTGACCTTTACCTACTTACCATACATAATTGAATAGAGACTCATACATTGTACCCCTTTCTAGGGGTATTTTCCGGTGATATCTAAGCATGTGCCATATCCCAAAAACCAGAATATTGGCGTTACATAGCAATTTGATCGGTGGACTGTCAGAGATATTTTAACTAACTCCATAGATAAGCTAAAATATCTTATATCGGCAGCTTCATCTTCTGATCAAAAGAATGATGAAGGGATGCACGAAAAGGACACTCTTTTACTATCTTGTGGAATACTAAAATGCTTTCTGTTGTAAATACCAGAGAACAATCACTGGTATTCGTATGCTAAATGAATCTGGGCCTGATACAAGGCAGCTTCCACATCATCTAGGTCCTGATTCCGAAAACCTAGGGGGTTGTTACTTGTCACTAAACAACGAAGTTCGCTGCCAACACGAAAAAAAATTCGGGTAGCTCGTCACCGTTCTTCTCTCTATCAACTAACAGCTACAATTACTACTCTGGCTACTTTTGCTGCATATATTTCAAAATGGCTGCTGAAGAAGTAAAATTCTTAGACAACAACATGAGTCTTCATTTTTTGTGGTTATTCGCAGTATTCCATTAGAGATAGAACTCAATATACCACCTTTGATGAGATACAAAGCAGAAAAATCTAAACATACTAACCAGAGAGAAACGAACAGGTGTTCTTCTATGATGCTTGAAACCCTCGTTATCGGCGAAGCTGCTACGAAAACTCTGTAGAAAGTAAAGGCATGGACCTCATTCAGCAAAGGGTATCTAGAAAAAAAAAAAGAGGATGGAAGAAAGAGATGCAATTTAAACCAACAAACCCTCGAGATACGAAGCGAAGGCGAAAAGACAGATGCCATTCAGCTATCGCAGAAAAGCAAAAGCTCCAAGGTTTCCGTGGCAGGGCACAAACTGATAAGACCGGTGAGATGAGGGACTATGAAGTAAATATATGCAATTCGGAATATCCTTTTTGGAAAATCTGAAAAACTCGAGGAGTTTTGGAGAAAATTTCAATCAAATGACACAATTTCTCAATATGGGGGTAATTGCGACTGTTCGCAAAACCTAAGGAAAGAGAAGTATATTTTTGGTAAGAAAAATGTAAAGAGTTTTTTACATTTGGATCCGATCATAAATTAATGTTGTGTGTCCCAACACACTAACACTGTTAACTGACGTTAAGCATATTCAAATTTCAAACATAAAAAAATCAAAGTGTCATTTAAATTATTTAATACATTATATTAATATATAATTAAAAAAATTAGTCATTAAGCATTAATTATATAATTCAAAAAAATTTATAATAATAAAATATATTAAATAATCTAAGGGCATTTTAATCTGATTAGGATCCACAGGGGATTCAACATTAACTTGTGATCCTAAGGGCACCTACACGTAAAATACTATTTTACATTAATTTGAAATTGAAAATATATAATTTTATTTTCCGTGAATTTCAATATAAAATTTCATAAATGTAAGCTGATCAATTGACCACTTGTTCTGAATTCAACCACTTGTTCTGAATTCAAGATTTTTTCATCACCATACGAACAATCTTAGACGATTTAGCTACAATACTTTTCAACCTTTCAAATGTTTACTTATTTTTCATAATTTCTTGATGCTTTCAAATTTAGACCTTTCTTACTAAGTTTAAAGAAAACATTCATTTCTAAAATTGATAATCTCATTATTGAATTTTCAAGTACAAACATCCATAAGCCTCTGTGGATGCAATTGCCTGCTAAGATATTTTGCCCAATCAAAATTACATGAAAACAATGACACTGAAATTGTAAAACTATAAGTTGATAGAACAAAGAATATTCACTTTTCAAACATATTAAGATTAAATATTCACATATTTTAAGTCCCTCTGAGGAATTTTATGGCAAGGTTCCCCTCTCTTGTTGATTTCTTTGTGGAGTATGAAGCCTCAACCATAGGAAGCTGGGCTTCGGAGCACTGCTTGACCAAATCCAGCTAAACATCTCTGGAGAGAACCACAGAGAGTATGTATTGTCCTTGGTTACTGCCTCGACCCCATTCTGGTGCCTACCTCTTTATGATTCCAATGAAATGTCCAGTTCTGAGATTCATCTCCCGGTTGTTCACTAGGGTGTAGATGGTGTTGAACTCACTAAAGGTTCGCTTTCCCTCTAATTCCAGCTCCTGCTGATGCTGGGGTTCACTCAGACTACACTTGTACTCTTATTGAGGGCGTTATACAGAAATCAACCTAAGTGCAAATTTGTTAGGTGTTCTAGCAACCAAAAACAATGGCAAACCCAGTACTGGGTCATCTTCCTTGCTCTCTTCATCTTGAATTCAACTTTCAGTGAGTTTTCATCCTAATGGATATTTTCCTCATCAAATTTCATCTTGGCTCCATAATCAATGCAAGGTGCTATCCATGGCCACTGCTACAATGGTTTCAGTAATGAGCAGTTCCACTTCAGGTAGGGAACTTCTATAGCACAACATGTATGTAGACAATCAAAGATACCAAATTCCCAAACCAGGAATACATGGGTGGAATCAGAATTCTGCCATACAACGAACTCAAGATACGTATCCATGTTTGTTTGCACTATATTGTACATCCCTTGCTTCACATAAAAGAGCTATGCAGCCATGCCCCATGGATGCATGGTTATGCAATATTCAGAAACCTCTACAAGTATCACAAAAGGCCTACCAATTCCAATTGTAAAGTTGAATATCATGCTGACTGCAATCATCCTTCAAAGTACAAACATATATAAGATTCCCCAGACTTCACTTATTACAGAAACAATAATAATTTAAAAACAAAAAAATGGACTATCAGAAAACAGGCCTTCCAAGTTCCAAATCATAAGACCAATAGACCTGATTTTGGAATAAAGAGTAATTGTTTCCTCCTATTTCATATGCTTTTAACAGTTCAACTTGTCGCGGCAAATGGAGAAAAATTCTAGAAAATGCAAGATCAGAGGCTCAAAACTGTGACAAATTTTAGAAAATGTATCATCAGAAGCTCAAAACTGCTCACAATCCAACCGATGAGGAGTTGCATTGAAGATGCAAGTAAACTGAATTTTTCAAATGGCAAGGGTTATAGGGGTAAACCAACCATTCAGAAGAGAAGACAAACAGGACAACTAAAGCTACTAGACTACAAATAGGATAACAAGTTCGACAATAAACCATTGCTTAGTTACATCAACTAATCAATTTGTTTTGCCCAATTTAACTAAGAAACATCAAGCAGTGAATCAACTTCCACAATCTGCACACCTCCATAGATGACACTGAGGCATTACATCAACAGCTCTTTCTTCATAACAAATTGACTAGCCTTCACTAACACTGGGCTATCACTGGGCTAACTCCAACACCTTCTCTCAAGTTTCAATAATGTAAGTCAATTATGATGGCTTACCATTGCCATCCACGAATTCAGACTTTCCACTAAGCTTGAATTGCCACTTGCAAGACTCTTATTTACTATTGAGTAGATGAATTTCATTTTTTCACAAACTAATTTTGCAAGTATACGTTCATGCTCTCCAAATAGCTTGTTGAAGCTCATCAGATAAGGTATATCCATCTTCATCGCTGTGGCCTATAAATTGATTTTGTACAGTCCTTTTGCTTAGGATCCGCATTTCCACATCACTTTTAAGATCATCCCAATTCACTACCTCGGCCTTGTTATTGAATTTGCCATTTGAGACATCTCTAGAGCACTCACCAACCATCTGTCACTAAAGGAACTGTTTTCCTATTTTTATGATTTTAAGATCATATAGCCAGAATAATTATAATTTGAAGTAGTCACGAGATCCTTCAAATTTCTGGATGCTAACCCCTAGCCACTGCTATGTGAAAGAAACTCATTGCTTCAATAGGCACGGTATCATTGACATTTTCTCTTTGAAGGCAGCACAAGTGGGACAGTGGCTTGGGTAACCACATTGAAGAATTAACAAAATTGTCATAAAGAACTCCAAAACACAATTGAGATATGGGTTAAAGAGACAATGAAAACTCAATAAGATTTAGACTCTCAGTTTATATTTATGTTTATGACTTATTTATGAATAGTCAATTATGATATTATTGTTATGTTCTCCATTATATGAAAAGGGTCTGATGTAGATGAAGAATGTGTTATGCAATAGTGGTTTGATTTTAGTTTCATATCGATTTGGTTTTGGTTTACTTTATAAATATATTTAGAGTATAAAGATGAAATATACCATCAACAATTGCAGTGTAGTTTCAACCATCGGAATGTATTGGTTTTGATCCGGTCTTTCAAGTTCTTTTTGGTGGCTTTAGTGCAGCCCAGAATGCTTCAGTATCACAAAACCTAAAACATAACCCAAAAAGCTCATATCTGTTCGGTTTCAGTGTTTCGCCTCAATTTTTGGACAGTTCAACTCAAAGCCCGTAACTACCCATTAATGGTACAGGCATAAACAAAATTAACAGTTTATGGTGATGAATCATAAGTATTTACGGATAGTCATATCATTTCATTTTAAAGAGGAATAGGGGTCATGAATCATATCAAACACACCTAATTATGATCATATGTCAGATAAACATAAATTTAAACTGTACCAAATAGAGCTTGGAGAATAAGTTGTCAAGGCAACAAGGCATCCCATCAGTTGAAAGGGTGCCCAGGCGACAAGGCGCATGCTTCAGTGTCACTTCAACACTCCAGGCATGGAATATTTATGTTAATATTTCATACAGCATACTTCCATATAAATATACTTATATGCATCATGCAAGCCATATAAATGCAATAAATATAAAAACATAACCATCCTCTAATAAAAAGAACAAAAGCAGGTTTTAAACATTAATAACATAAACTTATGATGTGCTAATGGTGAATGATGCAACCTTGGACCCCAAAAGAACCTAGATGCCTAACCAGAACCTTGAAAACTATATTTTAGAGTGGTTCAGCAACTTGTGTACATCGAGTTATACTGACACAGCTCTTTTCATCAAAGAACAGTTTCCAACAGCATCAATCAAGCCTTTACAAAATTGTTTGTGGGGTCACTAAAAACCTCATAGTTTTCCACATGAAAAGTTACAACCTTTGGGAGGGTTTGGAACAAGGGATTTGGTCTCAAAAGACGATTTCTGAAGCTGAGAGACGGCGACCTCAAGCGACTTGCCTTAAGGTTTCTGAAGTCTCTCTCTCTCTCTCTCAAGCTTTGCGAGAGCTCTATGCCTCTATCTCTTAGGGTTTCTGAAGTCTTTGCCTTGAAATCCTATAGCGTTGGGTGATTCTGGAGGCAGAGCGACGCTGGCAATCCTTTGCCTCTCTCTCTCTCTACTTCATGAGAGCCCTCCACCTCTGTCTCTTTGAGTTTCTAAAGTCTTGCCTTGATATCCTATAGTTTTGGGTGATACTGGAGGCGGAGCAACGCTAGTGGTCCTCCGCCTCTGTCTCTCTACCTCCTCCTCTCGCTCTCATCTTCTCTATGTTTCTGCGCCCTTGTTCTCCTCTACCCTCTCCTCTCTGTCTGTTTATATATATATATATATATATAAGATGGTTGTTTCACGCTTTCATCATAGGTCGACTAGGGTTTTTGTCTACGAAGGTCTCTCTGGATGTCGGGGGAAAAGCCTGAGAGCCACCGTTGTTGTTCTCTCCAATTCTCTTTCAATCCCAGATCTACACTCATCTCCTCCCTTTGTCTCTCCTCTCTTCCTCTCCCTTTTTTGTTTCTAGTTTAAGCTTCTTCGTCGAGGTTCTAGTCCACGATGGCATCCCTAGCGTCAGGGGAAGCCGTCAGGGCCATGTTTCTCTCCGTATAGGGTTCAATCTTAGATCCAGATTCATCTTTCTCCCTCTGTTTCTCCTTCTCTTGCCCTCTCCCCTTTTTGTTTCAAGGTTTCGCTTTAGTTTGTCAAGGGTTCCTGCCTTTCATGGCCTCTCTGGCTTTGAGGGAAAGCCATGATGCCATCATTGTTGACCACTTTGAATTAGTCTAGAACTCTGATCATTTCTCATCGTTCTTCGTCTCAATCTTGTAATGATACCAACCCTAGTGTCTGTGGTGCTGTTGTGTTAGTCCTTGCTACATGCCCAACGCATTGTTGCCATGAAGGCTCTTCGTCTCTTCGATCGATCGGGAGATTGCGTCAGTCTAGTTGGGGCCACTTCCGTGAGGTTGCATTTACTAGTCTAATTGTATGGCGTTGGGCCACTTGTGCTTGTGTTCTATACTTGTTTTATTGAGCCTGTCTCTGGCACTTATACTTTTCCCCTTCCTTTTCTCCAATTTGGATAATGAATTTATTTATTTATCCCCAAAAAACCTTTGGTTGCTTATAGAGCTCAAATTTAATACAAGTGTTTCAGCTAACCTAAATTTTTACTGCTGCAGAGATCTATAATCACTTCTGCGGCCTTTTGGAAGATAGTTTGCAATCAAGATGCAAATTCTCTCTAGGGCACTGGAAGCACAGTCTAAATACATAGACTAAGCACAATACCATGCAACTCTTATGATTCTCAAAACCCTTTTAAACCCACACTGAAAGTTGATTCCCGCAATCCCTTTAGACCAAGGTTAAAAGAATCTGTAAAATGTGTGCAAGAATCTCAAAGCTACTCTACTTCCAGATTTTGTGCAGCCATCATGCATGCTTAGGCTCAAACATGCTGATCTGTTGGTTGGCAGTCAACCTCCAATTTTAAGAGACAAACTTTGACCTTTGAATCTGAGATTGGCTGCTGACCACTGGACCAGCATATATACTCGCTGATGGAAAGACCCACAGCCGAAGGGTGCAGAATGCGTGCACATATAATCTGGAAGTAGAGAAGTCCAATCCAAATATGACACTTTAGGGCCTTCCACCATAAGATTCTTGCACACATTTTGCACACAATTTAACCTCAGTTAAAAGGGATTTTGGTTGATTTAAAGAGACATTGAGAACCACAGAGTTGAATTTAATGTTGCTTAGTACATATGTTTTAGACCTGTGCTTCTAATTATGCATCCTACCTCGGAGAGGATTTGCATCTTGAATGCAAACAGTCATCGAATCTGTAAAACCTCAAATAATATAAGACCATCTCTATTGTTAGCAAATAATAATCTATAGAACATAATAATTTTTATAGAATCATACAGATAAACTCAGTGTAACAGAAATAAGGATGCTAAGATGGATGAGTGGCAAAACTAGGAAGGGTAAGATAAGGAATGATCATATTAGAGTTGGTCCGGAAGTAGCTCCCATAAGTAATAAGCTTCGGGAAAATCGTTTGAGGTGGCACGTCCATGCTCAACGGAGACCTATAAATGCCCATTTACAAATAAGTGATACAATCAAGATTGAAGGAGCTAGAAGAGCTAGGGATAGACCAAAGATAACCTTAAGAGAAGTGGCGAGAAATGATATGTATAGCTTAAGCCTTGTATCTAGCATGGCCTCAAATAGAACTGATTGTTGTTGTTGTAAAATTTCACTTCCAAAAAACCTTCAAACAAGGTGAGTTAAAAAATCACAAACATTTTCAAGTATTCACAAGCATATATATGGTAAGAAGCACGGTAATGGAAGTTCATGCGATCAACAAATCATCCATAATTATACAATAGGTCACAACCCTCTCAATATATAAGAAAAAGGCAGGCCTTTATCCTCTACGTTGATATGTAGAATTAATGATCCAGATAGCCGACTCTCAGATTCATTCTACAAGTTAGAGTCAATGACAGAAATAAAAAGGAAGGAAGGAATACTATCTTATCCATTTACATACAAAAGTATAAATTTTTATTAAAAAAGAAGATAGATAATTCATTATCTATCAGTTGATGCTTTCTCATTTTCAATACTACTCATAGAAGGCTATGTGGTGCAAAGTTTTAAAAGAACTGAAATTTTCTACTTCTACACACTCCATGTCCCACAAAACCCAAGCCTCCATACTGAAGGATTTAATCAGCTAGATAAGAATCAGTCATCACAGCATTGTTTCTAAATTTTCCATAAGAATCTATAAATGAGACTACAGCTCTAAGTGATCTCAGGTGTGCTTTTTCTTTTCCATGTTATCAACATTTTCATAGCAACTCTGAAGGCAGCCAAGTTAAACATGAAAAATATTGAGTAGTTGATGCAAATTATAATTCATATCCAAGACTAAAATGAATACTCAGATCATCGAGGGAGCAGCTAACAAACCTCAAGAGAAAATTACTGCTAAAATTACTTCACAAAAATGGAAGATCAACAGCAAGCCCCATAAATAAGGGATAAGAAGGGTTCAGATTCAACCGTGCCAGCTCTTCAGAAGTGAAATAAGACGCCCACCAGCAGTCAGCACTTCATGTGGCAGACAACAGGCAGCATGCAGGCATAGAGAAGAAAAAGAACGGGTCTGGTGAAGTAACAGCATGACCACGAGAGAGAGCACGCATGTAGACCAACCATGATCCTTGCATGACGGCCGACTAGCGTGCTCTCTCTCGTCGTCAAACAATGCCTTGATAAAGCTCAAAAACCTGTATGCAATCAGTAGATTAACAAAGCAAATAAGAAAAAGAACTGGAGACAAATATGAGACAACAAGGACTTCAGACTTGTACATACCTTCCCAGTAACATTAATCCCGGAACTGAATTTTGAGAGTCTCCAAAGAATGAACCCTGCATTTCCTCTTCAACCCAAGAATCCCTGACAACATTCGGAACCAGAACCAATGACGCCCAAAGAAACACTCTAGCTCTAAAAAAAATGATTCGAAGTTCAACAGAAGGGAAAAAGAAGTTGATCTGCTCAGCTAAAACCCAAAAATTTCTTTAAACACAGCCTCCCACACATAGTAACAAAGAAAGAGCTGCGGTATTAGTAGAGGAGAGGGAAAAAGCAGCAGCTTGAAGGAGTAAATCTGGAAACGGAAGAAATCAACTCAAGAGAAGGAAACCGAAAATTTTCTCAAAACTACTGCGGTTCACCTCAAAAAAATAAAAAAAGTAAAATCGACAACGGTGGCAACAAAGACCATTTGGGGAGGACGGTACACCATAGAAAGCATTTATCTTAGAACTAAAAATTAGACCAAACGCAGAGAGCGAGGAGATGTTTTGTGTAGTTTTACAATCTTATTGATGTCTGCTACCAAGAAAAAACTCAAAAACACCCAGTTCAATGACTGCAATGTACTACTAACCAGTATCATAAAATCAAAATCGTCTTTTACTCCAAGTAGGCAAGCTCTTCGGCACCCAACTCACAGCGAAATAGCCAGGACTTACCAGTAAACAAAAGGTTTGACGTTTCAATGGCTTAACAACCTAACCTAATCCTAAACCTAAAAGAAACGAAAGGAAGAATGTGCGGAAATGAATACCAGAATCTTGATTACTTCTTTTTTTGGTAGAAGGATCTTAATTACCAAACCCTAGGAATCAAGCCTATTTTGTTTTCTGGGCAGGAGGGAATCAAGACTTATGGCCCTTATCACCCGTGATGTTATCGTCGTCATTGTCAGGAATAGCGTTCGTCCCTGATGCTTCAGCTTCACCCGCGTGTCAATCTCATAATGATGCATGACAATGCCTTTGCTAACCGGACTTCCACTGCCGGCCCGACCCACCAACCTTGTACAACTGCCTGACGGCGACTTTGACGGTGACGGTGACGGAGGAGCATGTGGAGGAAATGCTCCTGCTTTATAAAGACGAAAATAAACAAGACTCACGAGGAACACACTCTAAGTCTCATCTCTATATATTTTTTTTATATGTTTTTTCTTATAGGCCCCTTATTTTCGAGGTTATAAAGCATCATGTGTTCCCCATCGTCGAAGAGATGTTTCGAAATAGTTCTACACTCTTTCCTTCTTTTTATTTTTGATGATAAAACTTTCATTTAAGTAGACGGAGCCAAGGAAATAGAATTACAGATACTCTAAAGTCAAGAAGAGGAGAATTGTCACACATTGTTGCCTGAAAGACTTTGTGCTCTCTGGGCTAGGATGTCTACCACGTTGTTGAACTTCCTAGAAATATGAGAAACTAAAACAGAGAGGAAATAAAATCTAATTTTTCTTATGTTTTCTTCTATGATCTCAAACACGAGGAGACGGGGTAATTTGCAATTTTGATGCTCTTGATCAACAAATTGTCAGATTTCATAGGTATATGCTAAAGCTTGTAGCGTACCATCCTGAGAACTAGAGCCTCTCCAACCAAAATGTTATCAGAGTATTCAATCTAAGAAGCTGCTAAAAGGGAAAGCACTACAAAATCCTGATGAAAATTTGACAAGCCATAAAAGAAACAGTTCCACATTCCAAACCAATGAAAATATGACAAGAAGTAAAAGAAAACAAGAAAATGATGTTATTGGTTCTTGTTGGATTTAGCCTCACATTTCCAAGACCATTCAATCCTAAAACACTAATTAGTTTCTAGATCATTCAGCACTGCTAGAAGTTAATTACCATTCAATTCTCAAAGGAACAAATGCACAATTGTTGTAGTTTTCATTTCTGATT
Organism: Hakea prostrata; assembly: GCF_041222555.1. Classification (NCBI taxonomy): domain Eukaryota; kingdom Viridiplantae; phylum Streptophyta; class Magnoliopsida; order Proteales; family Proteaceae; genus Hakea; species Hakea prostrata. The sequence goes on from NC_142606.1 coordinate 17,241,439, forward strand.
TTGTTGCCTCAATATATGCTTTTTCTCTTCAAATGATGCTTCAGTGTGAACGTTGTTTTCTCAAGATAAGCATAAGTGATTTTAAGGATAAACTTGAAGCTTGTATGACTTGGCTGAAAGACAATCTTATCCTTGATTCGATATTTTTCAGTTGAACAAACTTTCCTCTACCAAGGCAACGTAATAGTCGTCCCCAGTAGAACTTTTCAGTGTCTTAAGATGGAAGCCTGTTGGATGCTCGAAACATTTCTCTCCTTTATTATAAAAATCACTTTCAGCAGTTAACAGAAAAGCTAAGATAAAGCACTGAGATTGGCTTCAATTTCCTTCTCCATGAAACCTTCTCTCTCACAGTAGATCCTCCAAGATCCGGAATGCCCAGTACTGCACCAAGCGAAGACCTTACCCTAATTCTATTAGTTGAATTTTAAAACCCCACCCCAAACTTAGTTTCTTAGCAAAAATACCTGGAATAAGACAGTTAAGTTACTAACAAACACTGCCTGAGGCAACCCTCTGTGTTTCTGGTTGTTTTCATCTGCAAAATAACCTTTTCACTGTCCAAATCACACTCCCCCTGTAGATAAGTTGGAAATCACCATCAGCCCTATTAAGGTACCAAAGGCCACGCCCTAGCCATTGCATGACCGAGGAGGCAAGGAATCAAAACCTTTTAACAAATCAAATTGGATGTAGCACCTTTGACCCTTTTAGAAAAGTTAGAGATCACCATCAACCCTAAAGTAATTTCAACTAGATGTTTACAATGAAATCCTGGAAAATGGTCTGGATAATCATGGGACCACAGTTATAACTCAAATTTCAGTGGCTTGTCCACCCTCTCCAAAACCACATATAATTCCAAATTGGAGTTGTATCCACTGAAATTCTGGAAAATTGGCTGGATTAATCATAGGACCACAGTTAAACCTCAAATTTCAGTGGCTTGTCCATCCTCTCCAAAAACACAGAAATCTTGTCCTATAATTTGATAATTAACTTGGAATACCCACCAGACCACAAAATTTAGCCCACATAATCTATTGGTTGCTCAACAGTCAAATGATTTTTGAATTGCTTTCTTAACCTAAGGAAATAAATTGCTTACTTAAAAACAAAGAAAATGGTTTCTTGTAGCAGATTAAACAAGAAATACTTATAGGCCAAGTGATGAGCAAAGGAGACAGAAGTGAAAGAAGAGGAGATAGAGCCTAACCCAAACTGGTTCTCATCTCATATAGCTTCTCCAATTCTCTGAATACTGCTCTCAAATCATTGACTGGTTCGCCGAAGAACTGATTCACCCACTGAAGGACGCAACCAGCGCAAGGTCTTGCTGTCCTTTTAAACAACTACCCATGCTTGCAGATTTATTCATCCCTTTTCTTTGAATGCAACAGCATGTACAGTATAAGGTCAGTAATTGTCTTAACCCAAGGAATCAACATGACAAAACAAAGAATGACCACTTCATGAATTTTCTACTTGATTTGGGAGTGGGGGAAAATCTGAGAACCGAGGAGTGGTTCTCTTTGCTTGTAAATATTAGTGTTTGTATTGCTTCATCCTATTCATGTGCACATAAGCTATGCTTTTGTTTCTAGTCATTTTTACAATGTTGATATCACAAAGCTATGTGATATCCCTACTGAGTGTGTATATAAGAGAGTTGAAGTGTAGGAAATGTCAGAGGATCATCATTCTACTCACCAAACCCTGTTGTTGTCCTGCAATTATTTCCTTTCTCTCTGCAAACCAACAGCAGCCACAGACAATGGTGGCTGACATTACATTCATTGCAATAATGACTGCAGAGTAAGACAATGATCGCTGTCTATACAATTTCCGATGTTAAATATTTCAGTGATCTTTGAAACTCGATGGGTTCAAATAGAATTTCCAATTTAGGTTTGCATGTCAATGTTTTATATACAAGGTTTCAAGGTTTCAAGGTTTCCAATTAGCTGTTCAACAGAAGAAACCAAGAAATTACTTAAAAGCTGTTTTCTCATGCCAATGGGGGACCATCAAAAAGATGAGCACATAAAAATTCATGGAAGGAAAAGTTCCAGGTAGGGTAGAACCACAAGATTCTGTTTTCTATGCCTGGAATACCATACAAGTAATGACTAGAATACTCGAACAAATGCAACTTTGTGGTTAGGGTCTTGAGGCACCTTAGAACAAGAAACTAGGGGCCTGGGATGATGGAATTCGTTTAGAATTAGAGAGGAAGACGAAAACTGATCCCTTCTCATGACAACAACAACAACAATAAGCCTTGTCCCAACTAAATGGGGTCGGCTACATGGATTCTTGCCCTCCAATCAATTATGTTCGAGGCCATGCTAGATACAAGGCCTAAGCTATACATATCCTTTCTCACCACTTTTCCTAAGGTTATCTTAGGTCTACCCCTAGCTCTTCTAGTTCCTTCAATATGGATTATATCACTTCTCCGTACAGGAGCATTTATAGGTCTCCGTTGAACGTGGCCGTGCCACCTCAAACGACTTTCTCTAAGCTTATCACTTATGGGAGCAACTCCCAGACCAACTCTAAAATGATCGTTTCTTATCTTATCCATCCTAGTTTTGCCACTCATCCATCTTAGCATTCTCATTTCTGCTACACCAAGAGAAGTGAAAATAGGTCGAAAATAGGTCAACTAGGAAGGCTGTGTACATACAATTAGATCTATTCTAACACAGGAAATGTGTAGAAGTAACAGAAAGCATGTACTAGAATTAAAATAGTAAGAAATAAATAAAAGAGAGAACATTACATGATCAGTAGCGGCGTGTGGCTGTGCCTAGATACAAGGAAACATGAAATGACCAACACACCCTTAGAGATTCCCACCTTCCACAGGGGCGTGGCGGTTATTGGGTGCAGTTCACTTGTGGACTCCATCTTTGGATGTCCGTCAAGACCAGCACAACTAGTTATGCCAGTTATATGACCGGGTTACAATCAATGGTCATACAACACATTTCCAAGGGTAATAATACTACTTTATGTTGATGATGCTACCTATAGACGGGAGATGACAGACTACATGATGACTTTATCCATACCATGCCTGCTTTTGTCCAATATTCAAAGGAATCCTCCATAACTCAGGGGATGGATCCAACCCAACACAGCAGCTTTTATTTGATTAAGCTGGGTTTCATTCATTGTATATATTTGTTATTGTCGACATCTAATATCTTGTATGATGTATCTTATCTATTCATTTACTATTACATCAGTCATTGTAATTTGTAACCTGAATACTGAGTTCTACACTTCTAGCTATATATTGAATTCTACTTGTTACATTTTAATAAAAAAAATTAGTTCTCTTTCATAATATCCATATATAATTTGTTAAGATGCATGTTGCAAACTTCTAGTTTGGCATGCATACCACCCGGCACATGCCGATCAAGAACACTACTTTGGGTTAGGTTTTAGCGGAAAAAAAACACTTCTATTGTGTTTATTGACCTCAAATCAAGGTCAACACCAAAAATCAGCCAAAAAAACACCAAAAACCCATTGAAATCTACCATCGAACTCTTGTACAATTTTTGTACCAAATTTCGGTGTTTCGCCAAGGCTGCAAGGTGAAGCAAAATTTCAAACATTGCTCATATCTGATTTAACACATCAACCATTTGGCTCTAGACGTCATCTGGTCAACCCCAATCAATGTTGTAGGCACAGCTCATTCTGAAGGTTTTGCTCATACCTGATTTAACACCTCATCCATTTGGCTCTAGATATCATCTGGTCAACCCCAATCAATGTTGTAGGCACAAGCTCATTCCTCCTACTCATGAACCCTAACTGAGGGGCTTGCTTGCTGGCGGCTGACATCATGCATGTGTTCAACTATGTACCCATTAAATCTATTCATATATGTTCCTCTAAACAAAATTTGTTATTCATAAAATACAAACAAAAGAGAGAGAGAGAGAGAGAGAGAGAGAGAGAGAGAGAGAGAGAGAGAGAGAGAGAGAGAGAGAGAGAGAGAGCTGCATGCTACATTAAAATGCGCAAATACTGGATGGAAATGTGTGAAATTTCTAATTTCTAAATACTAAAAAGCATAAGCTTGGATAAGACCTAAGAAGACATGAATGTAAGGTCTGAATTACAAAAAGATTATAGATAAGGTGAGCTTAGTTCATGCAATATATGCTTAGCAAGGCATTGATGTTTCCTGCGTTAAGAGTTTGTGATTTAGTCTTTTTGGTATTAATTTTCATTCTCATTTCTGATAAATATTCACTTTTGTATATGTATGGTATCTATTCTGAAACCTATTGTAAAAGAACATATAAAATCTCATCGAGACAAAACCCTTGATAGACCTATTTTGGGCAAAATATTCATTTTTTTATCATTTTCAGAGTAGCTTTAATGAGCATGTCATCATATTACCTAAAAAAGGGCAAGAACATCATATACTCTTAACAAATTAGAAAAACATATCGCTCCCCACCTATTTCTCTTTCAAATACCAATCGACTCTTTTAAGGCCCATCACCAGCTTGCATCCCATTTAGAAGTTATTATGAAATCAATAACAGCTATCTGCTGACCAAACTTATTTTTCACTCCATAATTCATTGTGGAAAATAGTTACCAACACAATTTAAAAAAGAAAAAAGAAAAAAGTGGGTGTTAGTATTGATTTCTTAAATAAGAATGAGAATCGATGCCAAAAACAGCCTTTGTGTATGAAGTCTAAATTGGGATTTCTTGGTGGTTAAATGGGGATCCGTCGAGTTTAAGGTACGAGGTGGTTGAAGTTTCTTTCTTGGTATTTCAAGTCCAAGATTCTTATTGTGGCTGTGGATTCAATCATTCAACCAACACCTTCATTGATCTACATTCAGCCATTGAAGAACAAGATCAGCAGCAAATTTTAGTTGCAAACCAAGGTCTCCTTCTCTCAACCCAAACCAACTCTTTCTTTAATTTCTGGACTCCCCATGACACCCATCATTAAAACTTTGATCTAAATTGTTATCCCAAACTCTTAAGGCTTATCGTCCCTTAACTTCAAGCCAAGTTACACCCGTCCAATCCCCGTCATCCTAAACCCTGAGGCTACCAAATTGATACTTGAGTTCTTGGAACCCTAAAAATCAAGAAACTGAATCTCCTAAATGATCCATCCTGACCTACCAAACTCCAAATACGTACAGCTGCTTATGCAACCCTGGATTTTAGGGTTGGATATCTAGGATCTTCTGAAATTGCTCCAGCAGCTACTTAGGAATTTAGGGATAAACTAGGGTTTCAGCTCAGGTTTAGCATAGGTCCAGGGTTGCTGGTTTTGAGAGGCTCAGATGCTGTTCAGAGGTTGGGGGGGGGGGTTGGGGAATGAAGGTTTTAGGGTTTCTGAGAATACAAAATTTTCTGCAGCTTCACTTGAAGAAGATGAAGTGCAGGAAATTTCAGATTAGGGTAGGACACGTTGGATGGGGCAAATAACTTAGGGAATGTGTTCCAAGGTTAGGTGCCTAGGATGGGAAGAATGGTGTCAAAAGGGGCTGAGGTGGGTGGGTTAATCAAGGAGGAATGCTGCTGCCATTGCTGAAACAGGGAGAAAAGGGGGAGGGCTTATAGGTGCTAGGGAAGCGGGTAGGAGCTGCTAGGCCAGTGGGGGAAGGGAAAGGGGTGATTTCCAATGGGGATGGGGCGGTTTACGAGGTCTGGAACTGAGGGGGAAGGGCTGGGGTGGCTGCGGACAGGAGGAGGGAAGATTAGGATTAGGGGATGGGGTCTCTTACTTACTTGTGATTGAAGACTGGCAGATAATTCTATGTTGAATGCTTGAGTCAGTGAATGAAGCTTGAAGGATGAAGAATGGTCTCCACATGCTCTTTTATAGTTTTATTGACCCAGAAAAAGATAATGACAAGTCCTTAAGAGAGCTAATCTACAATGTACTGGGGAAGAGAATGTTCCAAATATATACATAATTCAGATACGTACGATAGTACAATAAACACTATAACAATTGTGGGGGTCAAGATAATGAATTCCAATTATAATTGGATTATAGTAAGGATGAACTTCAACCTTATTATATGTTTGGGCTCATCATAGATAATTTTACTAGAGGTGTTTAACATTAGGATAATTGGTGAATGCTTTCTATTGATGGCATTGTTTTGGTTGATGAAGCAAAAGCAAGGATTAAGGCAAGATGGATTATGGATATCAAGCCTAGTACCAAAAGGATTTAAGACAAATAGAATGAAGGTAAAGTATTTCCCAATAACCTTTGTTACATTAAGACAGACAATGAGGTAATAGAAATTTATGACAATGATCATTAACTTATTATTTTATGTACCTAGGCTCAATCATAATTATTTGTAGTCAGAGCCTCGTGCATTGTACATGCCCTTTAAAGGATCAATCATAAATAAATAGTGGTGATTGAGAGGATAATGGTTCATGGAGAGTTAAAATAGGAAGTAGTAGATAAGCACATCCAGAATGTTGTGCGAACAACGTGTCAATTAGAACTTAAAGGAAAAATGTATAGGATCGACCAAATAACGCAACAACACTAGACCTAATATAGGAGTAGCTCTAGTAGATGATTAGTTACGAGAAAGTTGTCTGACGTAGCATGACCATGTCTAGTGGAGCCCTTTGGAGGATACAATAGGGAGGAGTAATTTGATTTAATACCAACTATCAAAAAAGAGACAGGGGCAAGCTTAAAATGATCCAAGGAGAAGCGATGAAAAAGGAAACTAAGTAGATTATTAGGACTTATTATAACTATCATAAGAGGAAAGAAATTATAAATTATGGATAACATATTGAGTCGCCCCCCACATCTTGGAACCGTTTGTAAGGAAGGGAAGAAAGGAAGCTTTATGGGAAGTAGACAAGTGAGATAAGTTGTTGGAGTTGGGCTATGAGGTGCCAGGATCAGTTTAAAGCAAGGTAAGGAATGTATTGTCAAATATTCAATGCGATTCCACAAGATCTATCTTCATTCAAAATAAGGGATTCTAGCCCATTGAAAGGACCTTTTGATCAATCCAGACATCGTTTCGATCACACTAGGTCTTTCATTTCAAGGCATAACTTTTATACATACAATCACGAGCTAGTGATAAGCACGCTCGAACTACCCACATCTGCCACAAGGTAAATCACCCCTCTCAAGCCTTCCCAACTGATTCTACCATAGAGGCCAACGATAGACAATAACTCCCCTACGAACATAGCTTACAACTTTCATCATACCATGCTTTCCAAAGAGCAACTCTTATCAAAATCTCAAAAGGTCTATGACCTTTACTTGGATTCTCAAAACTTTTGTAGCTTCATCCCTGTAGGATTTTTGAGAAATATTTACAATCCGAAAAGAGGGAAAAAATGGAGTCTTTGTCCAAAGAAATGCGTTAAGTAATGGAATCAACTCTATCATCAGATTATAAGTTAAAAACCCCAGCCAATTCCCATTTTGGGCTGAACAAATATTTTCTTGTGAAAAAATTGAGATAAATGAATTTTTTTTACCTTATAAAGAATTATTCTCTTATAAGGATGCTAAAAAGGATGAGTGGCAAAACTAGGAAGGATAATATAAAGAACAATCATATTTGAGTTTGTTTGGGAGTTGTTCCAATAAGTGATAGTTAAGAAAAAATCATCTGAGATGGCATGACCACCTTCAGTGGAAGCATGTAAATGCCCCTATACGGAGAAGTGATATAAGTCAAATTGAAGGAATTAGAAGAGCTAAGGGTAGACTTAAGATAACCTTAAGAGAAGTGGTGAGAAAGGATATGCATAGCTTGGGCCTTGTATCTAACATGGCCTCAAACAAAGCTAATTGGAAGGCAGAATCCAAGTAGTTGACCGAATTTAGTTGGGACAACGGTTGATGATGGTGATGAAAGAATTCTTCCCCTATCTGGGAAAAAATCCTACCCTACATTTGGCCTCGTTCGAGGCGATCCTTTGGCTTTGCTAGTGAGTGGTCTTGGATTCTGATAAGCTTACCAGGTTCTTCTATTTGTGATCGGGTTGGTAAGCTCGTGTTTTATGCCTCTATCCATCATCTTTGGTGGGAGTGTAATCTTTAGAGATGGACTTCCAAATCCTACTCAAAAGATGTGATTTGGAATGCCATATATTTTTATGTTTCTACTAGGCTTGTAACTTCTCCCCATCCCCTGATTGATGATACCCCAAGGAACACGCTTATTGTTGTCTCATGGGGTCTTAACCTTTCTTTCCGGTCTTTCTTCCTCCTAAAGATCGTCCTTGTGTGTTTCGTTTTCATTAATATATTATTTATTCATCCAAAAAATAATAATAATGCCAGGGCCCTTACTCTAGTATCCAAAACCATATGAACTTATTCATGTACTTTTTCTCTATTTAATTTATCAAATTAAGTTCTAAAAATAAGGTGGAGGGTTGAGGAAGGATGGCTTGGTACTAGCATGCAAATGCATGGTGATTTTTATGATTACAATGATCACAAAAGGCATCAACCAAAATGAGATTGTTTACCCCCCCCCCCCCAAAACAAGAAATACTTATAGGCCAAGTGATGAGCAAATGAGACAAAAGTGACAGAAGAGGAGATAAAGCCTAACCCAAACTTGTTCTCATCTCATATAGCTTCTCCAATTCTCTGAATACTGCTCTCAAATCATTGACTGGTTCGTCGAAGAACTGATTCACCCACTGAAGGACGCAACCAGCGCAAGGTCTTGTTGTCCTTTTAAACAACTACCCATGCTTGCAGATTTATTCATCTCTTTTCTTTAAATGCAACAGCATGTACAGTATAAGGTCAGTAATTGTCTTAACCCAAGGAATCAACATGACAAAACAAAGAATGACCACTTCATGAATTTTCACTACTTGATTTGGGAATGGGGAAAAATCTGGAACCGAGGAGTGGTTCTCTTTGCTTTTAAATATTAGTGTTTGTATTGCTTCATCCTATTCATGTGCACATAAGTTATGTTTTGTTCCTAGTCATTTTTACAATGTTGATATCACAAAGCTATGTGATATCCCTACTGAGTGTGTATATAAAAGAGTAGAAGTGTAGGAAATGTCAGAGGATCATCATTATACTCACCAAACCCTGTTGTTGTCCTTCAATTATTTTCTTTCTCTCTGCAAACCAACAGCAGCCACAGACGATGGTGGCTAACACTACATTCATTGCAATAGTAACTTCAGAGTAAGACAATGATTGCTGTCTATACAATTTCCGATGTTAAATCTTTGAAACTCAATGGGTTCAAATAGAATTTCCAATTTAGGTGAGAAAGGATATGCATAGCTTAGGCCTAGTATCTAGCATGGTCTCGAACAAAACTGATTGGAAGGCAAGAATCCATATAGCCGACCCCATTTAGTTGGGACAAGGCTTATTGTTGTTGTTGTTGTTTTTTTTTTTTTTTTTTTTTTTTGGATGAATAAGTAATCAATTAAAGACGGAAACCAAATACAGAAAAAGGCCCAAAAAGACAGGATCAAGGGTGAAGATGGGAGTTGAGCCCTAAGGAAACAACAATGAGCCTGTTCTTTAGGGAGTCAATCACCAAGGGGATGGGGATAGCATAAATTCTAGAGGATACATCAAAGTAAATAGCATTCCAAATAGTGTCAATAGAGCGGGATTTTGAGGTCCAGCGACGGAGATTTCGCTCCCACCAAAGATGGTGGACTGTAGCACCAAAGACAAGCCTGCCAATGCGGTCACAAATAGAGGAACTTGAAAAGTTACTCAATACCCAAGACCAGTCCCGGCTAAAACCAAAGGAACGAAGGGAGCGGGGCCAAATGGAGTTAAGGGCTTTTCTCCAATAAGAACTAGAGAAAGGGCAAGAAAAGAACAAATGCTCAGTGTCCTCGATACCATTCCAGCAAAGGATACAATTTGGACTCAAAAGGATGTGGTGGGACAAGAGGAATGACTGGGTTGGAAGGGCTAAGTTTAGGGCTCTCCAAAGGGTAAGTGAATGGCGGGGGATGTGACCTTTGAACCAAACCAAGGAAGGCCAGGTAAGGGAAGGGGAGGGGGTTCGGACCAAGCTCCAAGCAGAAGAAGTGGTAAATGATTTGGTGGTAGAGGGAAGCCAGATAACTAGGTCGCGAGGATGGGAAAATAGGGGGGGGGGGAGAGAATTCTAGACTTGCGTGAGACTCTGGTGAGGAGAGGGGACCCAAGAACCATTAGAAATGAAGTGGGAGAGGGAGGTAGATCTGGGAATGCGGGTCTCATGAGCAATGCGGGGGGTGCAAAGGTTGAGGAGGATCCCCATCGGATGCCAAGGTTCAAGCCAAAAGGAAGTAGAGGAACCAGAAGAGATGTGGATGGTAAAAGTAGGAAGAGCCCGAGGCCTAAGAAGAAGAAGCTTTCTCCAGGTCCAGGAAGGATTAGGAGGGATAGGGGCAATTTAGAAAGAGTCGAATTTGAGGAGGTGAGAGTGGACCCAATTGACCCAGATGGAGTCATAATTTGTGACAATTTTCCAGATGAGTTGAAGCAAGGTGGCGGAATTGACTTCTTGGATTCTACGAATTCCTAGGCCCCCCTCGGATTTGGGTCGACAAATGTTGGACCAACTGATGGGGCAAAGGAATCGCTTAGATTCTTGACCTTTCCAAAGAAAAGCACAGAAGAGAGATTCCATCGCCGACGAGATGGCCTTAGGGATTGGGAAAATGCCACACCAATAAAGGAAGGAAGATTGGAGTACAGATCGAATGAGTTCCACCCTACCAGCGAAAGAGAGAAGTCAGCTTTTCCAAAGCTGGAGACTCTTGCGGATATGGTCCAACATGGGGGAACAATGATGGCAAGAAAGCCTACCTGGGATAAGAGGGAGGCCAAGGTAGACAACAAGGAAGGAGCTTGGCTTGAAACCAGAGAGATTTAGGAGATTAGAGAGTAGATTTGTCAAGATTGACCCTAAGGCCAGAGATGGATTCAAAAAAGGAGAGGGCAGAGATGATGGAGGAGATGGAGCTATGATTTGCTTTGGCGAAAATCATGAGGTCATCAGCAAAGGCGAGATGGGTGAGATTGAGGGCTTTACATTTAGGGATGGGAAAATCAAAAGCTGATTTGTTTTGGTTTGAAGGATACGAGAGAGCACCTCCAAAGCCAGGGAGAAGTGGTAGGGGGAAAGGGGGCAACCTTGGCGAATGCCGACACGGGAGGGAAAGAATCCTGCCGGCGAGCCATTAGTTAAACAGAGAAGAAAGGAGACGAGATGCAGATCTCAATCCAGTGGATGAAGGAGGGAGGAAAACCCATCACACAGAGAACATCACTGATAAAATTCCAGCGGATGGAGTCGAAAGCTTTGTGGAGATCAACTTTGAAGAGAGCAGCTGGGGAATGAGAGGATCTTTCAAACCCCCAAACAATTTCGGCACAAAGGAGAATATTATCCGCAATACTTCTACCCGAGATGAAGGCAGATTGGTTTGCACCTACCAGGTAAGGCATAATCATTTTGATTTGATTCGCAAGGATTTTGGAGATGAATTTGTAGAGGAGATTACAGAGAGAGATGGGGCAAAAATCAAAGACAAAGGAGGCTCCAGCCTTCTTTAGGATGAGACAAAGGAAGGTTTGATTGATAGAAGAGAGTTGGGAAGGATTGAGGAAGAAAATGCGGATAGCATGGATAAGATCAGCCTCAATGAGGTCCCAAGCACAAGAGAAGAAACCCATACTAAAACCATCAGGGCCAGGGGCTCGGTTAGACTTGTGGGATCGGATAGCCTGAATGATCTCATCATGGGAAGGAATTGAGAAAAGAGAGGGGAGAGATTGGGGGTTGACAAATTTGTTGAGAAGGCCAGGGGGGAAGAGGGGGAAGAGGGGGGTGAGGTGAAAGGGAAGAAGGAGAAAGCAAATTTGAGAAATAGGAGACCACCTCGGCTTTGATTTCCAAGGGTCAGAAATCCAAGATCCTGTGCTAGAAAGAAGAGCAGGAATGGAGTTATGATTATTGCGAGCTTTAAGAGAGTGATGAAAGAAAGCAGAATTTGAGTCTCCAAGCTAAGCCATTTGATTCTAGCTTTTTGCTGAAGGAAGCTCTCTTCAAGGGAGACAAAAGAAGATAATTCAAAGGAAGCAATTCTTTCATTTTCTGCAAGCTGAGGATTGAGGGGATCATTTTGGAGAAGGGTTTGGATTCTCTGGAGATTTGAACGGCTTTCAGAAACCCTAGAGGAAATCTCTCCAAAGGTGGGAGTTCCATCGACGGAGAGCTTCCTTAGTGTTTTTAAGCCGGCTAGCAAAAGCAATAAGGGGGAGAGAGTGGCAGTGGATGGGCTTTTCTCAGGCTTCCTTAACGGTGGGAAGGAAAGAAGAGGTCCACATATCAAAGAATTTAAAAGGTTTAGGACTGAATGAAGTCGGAGGGAAAAGGTGGACAAGGCAGGGAAAGTGGTCAAAAAGGGAAGCAAAGGAGAAAGAGGCATGGGAATCCGGGAAGGCAGAGAGCCAGTGATGGTTGACAAGGAAGCGGTCGAGCTTAGAGGCAATTCTATCATCACCAATACGATGGTTGTGCCAAGAGAGAGAGTGGCCCGACCAATGAAGATCAGTGAGACAAGAGTCCTCAAGACAAGAATTAAAATCATCCACAGCAATCGGATTAGGAGAATGCCCACCCACCCTCTTGTGAGAGAAGCAAACAATAAAAATCCCCCCCCCCAACACCCCAGGGATGGATCGCAAGGGAAGAGGATAAGGACTGAATGGAGTCTCAAAGAGGGGCACTCTCGGAGGCCCGATTAAACCATAGACAATGGTGAGGAAAAAGGGGGAAGTGACATTGGAAGGGGAGATGGATAGGTGCATGAATTGAGGAGAAGAATCAATGAGGGAGATATTAAGGGAGGAAGGATCCCAAATGATCCAAATTCGACCATTAGGGCAATGGGAATAATTGGAAAGAAAATACCAAGATGGGGCCAAGAAATTAGCAATACGATGGGAATTTTCAGATTGGACATGAGTCTCAAGGATGGCACAAAAGGTAGCTTTAGAATCCGAAAGGAACTTCTTGACTTCTACCTATTTTGCAACAATATTAAGACCTCTAATATTCTAAACAAAAAAGTCTGACATATAAATAAAGGGGGAGGGGATTAGCAATTAAAATTGGGGTCAAGAAAGGCTAAATGGTGAGGCAAATGGGGGGAGAGAGGCTCACGCAAGGGGCAATCCCGATGGGAAGGAGCTTCAAAATTATTTGGGTCAAAAGGAGGAAACATAATATGGAGTTGAAGGTTCAGTTGAGAGCTCAAATGAAGAGGTTGGGTGATGGGAAAAAGCAGTTAAATTTTCAGGGTGGAGGGTAGATGGGGAGGGGTTCAGTTGTGCCAAAGGACAAAGGGTGTCAGGTGAACTCGAATCCTTAAAGCTGGAATGACTGAGGATAACGTGGGTTGGTTTCCATTGGGAGAGATAGGACTACAAAAAACATTTAAGGACATAATGGGCCGAGACCCATCACTCTTTAAAGGCCTAAAGGAAGAGGGGTAATGTTTCGGGATGCGCTTGCGCCCAGGAATGTTGGGCGATAAGGTGAGGGAAATAGGGAGCTTGCGACAGGAGTGGGAACAAAAGGTGGGGCCTAGTTGGAGGAGAGAGGGTGTTGGTAAAAGAGGTTTTGGGGTTGCGTGAGGGGAAAGGTTTGGGGATTTTAGGATAGGATTTGGGAAAATTCAGGGATCGCAAGGCATGACTTTAGGGGTTACGCCAGTTGAGCTATCATTTTTTGGGAAAGGCAGGGGCATGAGTTCTTTGGGGAGAGAACCAGGAACCTCAGATGACCTTGCAGGCAGTCTAGCGGAAACAGCAAAATCTTGGACAGGAGCAGCAATCTCAGAAGCTTCGCCTTCTTCAATCCGCAGAGTAACTGACAGGTATCGCAAACTTTATCAACAGGTCACCGTCAGTAGGTTTGACGAAGTTCGAGACAGGGGTCAACAGAGCAGAGATAGTAGCAGCTTTTTTCTTTCTTCTTCTTCTACGGTACTGGAAGGTGATTGGAGCATTATTTTTGGCCACTTTCAGCTTACAATAAGAAGTAAAATTTGTAGCGTTTGTCGGGGCAGACGTTGCAGCAGTAACTAGAACAGAGACCATTTCAAGAGCATCAATGGTTTTCATTTTTAGAGGGTTTCAATAGGGAATTTGGTATCTTCAGCAGGAGCAGTTGCAGGAGCACTAGCGGCAATGGCAGGGGTTGTATGCTCTACTTGTTGGAGAGGAGCAAACGAACAGCTAGAGGATACATGACCAAAAGATGACCAGAGGTCATAGCAGGAAGGAATCCAGTCGTAGGCAATTATTTGGTTATACTTGAGGCCAAGATCGTCAACAATAGTGACACTAGAAGGGAGATCCTCTGAGGCGGAGAAGTCGACACATAACCTCGCATAAGAGAGGCGAGTCATATTCAAAGTTTTTGCATCAGTACGAAGAGGTTTGCCAAGGGAGGATCCAATTCTACTCAGGCAATCAAAGTTCCAAAATTCAAGAGGAAGACCAGGCAAGTTGATCCACAGGGGAAGAGAACTGAAGTCGACCCTGCGGAAAGGAAGCGATGGGGTCCAAGGTTTGAGGAAAAGAGGGGTTTTCCTTACAAACCAGGGAGAGCCTTCAAGAGCACGGGAGTGGCAATTAGGGGAGTCAAAATTGAACAGGAAAATACCAGTGTCAATGAGATGGATGTTCAAAAGGCCATGAGCCTTCCATTGCGTGGTAAAAGAAGATTTTAGGATGCCAAAAGGGGGTGGGGGGCCAAGAAACTGACCAAGGATTGCAGAGGACCATCGGTGGATACCGTCAGTAGTAGAGCCAGAAGGGCAATGGGCAATTGGGATGGGATCATTTGTGGTGGAAGGGATGAAGGTAAGGTCAAGGTCAGAGTTTACAGGTTGTTTGTGATGAGAGAAGAGGGAGCTCCAAGGTTTATCAGCGGAAAGGGGGGAAGGTAGGATGGGGGGAGAGGAAGGGCGAGAGGGGTTTTCAGCAGAGGGGTCATCGGAGGGGAAAGTAGTGGCCATGGAAGGTTACCGGAGCAGAGGGGTCATCGGAGAAGAGGGGTCCGGAGCTCTCTCATATTTCCCTTGTTGTTTGCATGTCAGCATTTTATATACAAGGTTTCAAGGTTTCCAATTAGTTGTTCAACAGAAGAGACCAAAATATTACTTAAAAGCTTTTTTCTCATGCCGATGGGGGACCATAAAAAAGACGAGCACATTTAAATTCCTAGAAGGAAAGGTTCTAGGTAGGGTAGAACCACAAGATTCTGTTTTCTAAGCCAGGAATACCATACAAGTGATGACCAGAATATTCAGATAAATGCAACTCTATGGTTAGGGTCTTGTGGCACCTTAGAACAGGAAACTAGGAGCCTGGAATGACGGAATTCATTTAGAATTAGAGAGGAAGACGAAAAACTGATCCCTTCTCATGACACAAAGAGAAGTGAAAATAGGTTGAAAATAGGTCACCTAGGAAGGCTGTGTACACACAATTAGATCTATTCAAACACAGGAAATGTGTAGAAGTAACTGAAAGCATGTACTAAGAATTAAAATAGTATGAAATAAATAAAAGAGAGAACATTATATGATGAGTAGCGGCATGTGGCTGTGCCTAGCTACAAGGCAACATGAAACGATCACCACACCCTTGGAGATTCCCACCTTCCACCGGGGCATGGCGATTATTGTGTGCAGTTCACTTGTGGACTCCATCTTTGGATGTTCGTCGAGACTAGCACAACCAGTTATGCCAGTTTTACGACCGGGTTACAATCAATGGTCATATAACACATTTCCTAGGGTAGTAATACTACTTTATGTTGATGATGCTACCTATAGACGGGAGATGACACACTACATGATGACTTTATCCATACCATGCCTGCTTATGTCCAATATTCAAAATAATCCTCCATGACTCAGAGGATGGATCCAGCCAAACACAACGGCTTTTATTTGATTATGCTGGGTTTCATTCATTGTATATATTTGTTATTGTGGACATCTAATATCTTGTATGATGTATCTTACCTATTCATTTACTATTTGAAAGAACATAACAGATCTGTTATGGTTTGAATTTGATTTTTGAATTCAAGTTTTTGAATTCAATTTTTTTATTCAAGTTTTGAATTCAAGATTTTAAATTTGAATTCAAGTTTTTTATTTTGAATTCAAATTTTGAATATTGTAAACGAATCTTGAACAACCGCCATATTTATTTATAAATACATAAGACTTACCAATCAAGGTAAGCAACCTACTTAACAAAATTAGAGTTTGTCTTTGCATTTTTTCATGGTATCAGAGCTAAGGTTTTGGGATTTTATTTTCCCCAAAACACTATATTTTCAATGGCCATTGTTAACACTCCCTTCCCCATTACCAATCTCTCCAACCTTGTTTCTGTCAATTTTGATGGAACAAATTATCTCATGTGGAGAGAACAATTAGAATCCATTTTTATTACCTGTGATCTTATGCATCATCTTGATGGTACTGGATCAATGCCAAATCAAACTGTCACTACTGTAAGAACTCAAACGTCGAATCCAGCATTTCAAACTTGGAGAAAGAATGATCATTTTGTTCGAGTATGCATCAATGCCACCCTCACACCGTCTCTTTCTTCTCATATTCTTGGCCTTCAAACAGCGAAAGATGTATAGGATTCTCTTGCACAACTTTTTCAACAACAGTTCACTGCTCGAAGGACTTATCTTCGCAATGAATTGCAGATGATCAATAAAGGAATGAGCACAATTGCGGACTATTTTCACAAAATTAAGTCCATAGGTGATTCTTTAGCGGCAATCAATGACAAGGTAAATGACTCTGACTTGGTAGCATATACATTAAATGGTCTTGGTTCGGATTATCTCACTTTCATCATCACTGTGAAAAATATTACCCCACCCGTTACCTTTACCGACCTAAGGGCCAAACTACTTACTCATGAGCAATGGTTACGCCGTGGCTATAGGAACACCCAATCAATCTTAATTGATTCCCATTCCCTTACTGTGTTACTTGTTATAGATCAGCCTAAATTTAATCGGCCTAATAATAGTATTAATTCATATTCACCCAACAACCGAAACCCACCTAGATCTGACTTCCGAAATTCATCAAATGGCCCTCCAAGATCTTAAAATTCCTATAACCGACCAAACCAAAACACCTTTAATACTAATTCCTTCAAATGTCAAATATGTGCTAAGCAAGGTCATTCGGCCAATAGATGCTATTTCCGTTAGCCCCGAATCGAAATAATCCTAATCCACCACCTCACATTCTTTATGTTGGCTTACATGGTACCCAAAATACCTAACACATTACACTACAAAATGATGCACAGTGGATACCGGATTCAGGTGCTACCAACCATATGTCATTTGATCCAACGATGCTACAGCGATCTGCCACTTACAAAGGAAAAGACTAGGTTTCAGTTGGTGATGGTAAGAAACTCCCTATAACTCATATAGACTCCTCAACTTTGAAAACAAATTCAAATTATTTATCTCTTAATGACATACTAATAGTTCCCCAATTGTCAAAGAATTTTAATTTCCATTTCTTAACTTACATCTGACAATAATTGTTCTGTTGAATTTTTTCCATGGGATTTTTGTGTTAAGGATTTGGAGTCAAGAATCACTCTACTGAAGGGTCCAGTTAAAGATAAACTGTATTCTTTCTCGGCCAATGTTGTGCCTCATTTGGCTCTTTATGGAAATAAATCTCCTTTTGATATTTGGCATCGCCGGCTTGGTCATCTTTCTTCTGCAGTACTTACTCATTTGAGAAATAGTGCCTTATTTAATTTCTTTGAAACACTTGGATCCAATAAAATTTGTGACGCTTTCCAACTTGGCAAACATCACAAATTACCCTTTCCTATTTCAGTTGGTAGAACTACTCAACCATTACAGCTTATTCATTATGATTTGTGGGGTCCCACTAAAACTTTGTCAATTAGTGGATTCAATTCATATATTATTTTTGTTGATGATTTCAGTTGATTTACTTGGTTTTATCCTCTACGATTTAAATCTGATGCAATTCATTGTTTCAAGCATTTTAAAAATATGGCTGAAAACATGCTTTCTACTTCTATTAAATTTTTTCAAAGTGATGGAGCCTTAGAGTTAACAAGGGGAGCTTTTAAAAACTATCTTGATGAATGTGGCATTGTATCCAGGACTTCATGTCTTTATACTCCAGAACAAAATGGAGTTTTAGAAAGAAAACACAGACATGTTACAGAGATGAGTTTATCCATTCTATTCCAAGCTCACATGCCCAAAGAATATTGGTTAGAAGCCTTTACTGCTGCTGTCTATTTAATAAACCGGTTACCTATACCGGTATTGCAAGGAAAATCTCCCCATGAAGCACTGTTTGGCTTAAAACCAGATTATTGTTTATTGAGAGTTTTTGGCTGCCTTTGTTACCCCAACTTGACACCGTACAGAGAAGACAAATTATCGCCAAAGTCCAAGGCTTGTGTCTTTCTTGGTTACAATCTCTATCACAAGGGTTATAGATGCTTAGATAAGGACATTGGCAAGGTATATTTATCTAAACATGTTATTTTTGAAGAAAAGGAATTTTCCTTTTCAAATTCCCCATCACACCAATCATCAAACAAACCACCAATCGAACTTATTTCTCTACCTATTTTCATCCCACACACCCCACATGTGCCTCCACTCACTTCACATTCTACTTCACCTATTTCAAACAACCAACCATCACAAACAGCCCCTACAACATCATCACCAGCCATATCAATGGCAAATCCAACGCAAGATATTAATCAATCCCCACCAACAATAGACCAACCATAGCCCCAACCATCTCATCCTATGATTGCTAAGAGTAAAACCAATTCTGCCAAACCAAAAACCCCTCTCTCTTTACTCACTATTAGACACCCAATACCTCAAACCTTTCTTACAACCATCTCCAACATCCCAACTGAACCTAAAACCTACAAATCAGCCTCAAAAGACCCAAAGTGAATTGATGCAATGCAAAAAGAATACAAAGCCCTGATAGACAATCAGACTTGGAACTTGGTGCCTTATTCCAAGGGTATGAATATTGTAGGCTGTAAGTGGGTGTACAGGATCAAGACAAAAAGTGATGGTTCCATTGAGAGATACAAGGCACGATTAGTTGCCAAGGGGTTCAACCAGCAGGTAGAAGTGGACTTTTATGAAACCTTTAGTTCAGTTGTAAAGCCAGCCACCATTCGGATAGTATTAACCGTTGCACTCTCAAAGTCATGGCCAGTATATCAACTTGATGTGAAAATGCCTTCTTGAATGGCAACTTAGCAGAAGATGTTTACATGGAACAACCACAGGGGTTTGTTTCCACATCTAAACCAACACATGTTTGTCATCTACAAAAAGCAATTTATGATCTCAAGCAAGCTCCACGAGCTTGGTTTCACAGATTCAAAACATACCTACAAGGCAAAGGTTTCAAGCAAAGCGTGGCAGATTCTTCCATGTTTACATGCAAAACGCAAGGTACAATGACAGTATTGCTGTTATATGTAAATGATATAATATTGACAGGAGCCAATGAAGCTACAATTCAAGAAGTAATTCAAAACCTAAGCAAATAATTTGCAATGACAGATTTGGGACACTTGCATTACTCCCTCAAAGTACATACTCCATCGATTTATTAAAGTCTACAGAAATGGAGACTTCAAAGCCATGCACAACCTCAATTGCAGTTGGAACAAAGTTATCATCAACAACAGGTTAAACCCTACCTGATCCAACACCATACAGACAATTAGTAGGAGCCTTACAATATTTGACGATCACTAGACGAAATATCTCCTATGCAGTCAATCAAGTGTGTTAGTTCATGCAATCTCCCACAAAAGATCATCTAAAAGCAGCATACGTATTTTACGTTATGTCAAGCATACTATTGGTGCTGGTGTTCTCTTGAAACCAACCCAACTTTCTTTCATAGCTGCTTACATTGATGCAGATTGGGCAAGATGTCCAGACACACGCCGATCAACTAGTGTGTTTTGCACTTTTCTTGGGGATAATTTATTATCATGGTCTTCCAAGAAACAACCTACAATATCTAGATCAAGTATGGAAGCTGAGTACAAATCCCTTGCCGTCACAACATCTGAGTTACTATGGCTTTCTTATGTTTTACGTGATTTGCAAGTACAACTTCCAAGAGGAATGGGAATTTATTGTGATAATGTGTATGCAACATGAATGGCTGCAAATCCAGTGCTACATGCTTGCACAAAACATATAGAAATTGACTATCATTTTGTCCGAAACTTAGTTCAGAACAACACCATAAAAGTGCACTTTGTTCGGTTAAATGATCAAATTGCAGATGTGTTTACTAAGGGCTTAACATCACAAGCTTTCTTTAAGCATAGAGACAAGCTCTTGCACCTGCCAATGCAGAGTTTGAGGGGGATGAAAGACCATAACGGATCTGTTATGGTTTGAATTTGATTTTTGAATTCAATTTTTAGATTCAAGTCTTTAAATTTGAATTCAAGTTTTTAATTTTGAATTCAAATTTGAATATGGTAAACAAATCTTGTACAACAGCCATGTTTACTTATAAATCCATAAGACTTACCCATCAAGGTAAGCAACCTACTTATCAAAATTAGAGTTTTTATTTGCATTCTTTCACTATTATACATCATTCATTGTAATTTGTAACCTGAATACTGAGTTCTACACTTCTAGCTATATATTGAATTCTACCTGTTGCATTTTAATTAAAAAAAAATTAGTGTTATCTTTCATAATATCCATATATAATTTGTGAAAATGCATGTTGCAAACTTCCAATTTCGCATGCATACGAACAGGCACATGCCGATCAAGAACACTACTTTGGGTTAGGTTTTAAGGAAGAAAAAAACACTTCTCTTGTTTTATTGACGTCAAATTAGGGTCGACACCGAAAATCAGCCAAAAAAAACACCAAAAACCCATTGAAATCTACCATCGAACTCTCGTACAATTTTTTGTACCAAATTTCGGTGTTTCACCAAGGCTGCAAAGTGAAGCAAAATTTCAAACATTGCTCATTATCTGATTTAACACATCATCCATTTGGCTCTAGACATCATCTGGTCAACCCCAATCAATGTTGTAGGCACAGCTCATTCTGAAGGTTTTGCTCATATCTGATTTAACACATCATCCACATGGCTCTAGACATCATCTGGTCAACCCCAATCAATGTTGTAGGCACAGCTCATTCCTCCCACTCATGAACCCTAACTGAGGGGTTTGCTTGCTGGTGGCTGACATCATGCATGTGTTCAACTATGTACCCATTAAATCTATTCATATATGTTCCTCTAAACAAAATTTGTTATTCATAAAATACAAACAAGAGAGAGAGAGAGAGAGAGAGAGAGAGAGAGAGAGAGAGCTGCATGCTACATTAAGAGGTGCAAATACTGGATGGAAATGTGTGAAATTTCTAATTTCTAAATACTAAAAAGCATAAGCTTGGATAAGAACTAAGAAGACATAATTGTAAGGACTGTATAACAAAAAGATTACAGATAAGGTGAGCTTAGTTCATGCAATATATGCTTAGCAAGGCATTGATGTTTCCTCCGTTAAGAGTTTGTGATTTAGAGTCTTTTTGGTAATAATTTTCATTATCATTTCAGATAAATTTTAACTTTTGTATATGTATGGTATCTATTCTGAAACCTATTATAAAAGAACACATAAAATCTCATCGAGTCATAATCCTTGATAGACCTATTTTGGGCAAAATATTCATTTTTTTTTTTTTAATCATTTTCAGAGTAGCTTTAATGAGCATGTCATCATATTACCTAAAAAAGGGGCAAGAACATCATATACTCTAACAAATTAGAAAAACATATCGCTCCCCACCTATTTCTCTCCCAAATTCCAATCGACTCTTTTAAAGCCCATCACCAGCTTGCATCCCATTTAGAAGTTATTATGAAATCAATAACAGCTATCTGCTGACCAAACTTATTTTTCACTCCATAATTCATTGTGGAAAATAGTTACCAAAACAATTTAAACAGAAAAAAGAAAAAAAGTGGGTGTTAGTATTGATTTCTTAAATAAGAATTGAGAAATATTGATGCCAAAAACTGCCTTTGCGTATGAAGTCTAAATTGGGATTTCTTGGTGGTTAAATGGGGATCCGTGGAGTTTAAGGTCCAAGGTGGTTGAAGTTTCTTTCTTGGTATTTCAAGTCCAAGATTCTTATTGTGGCTGTGGATTCAATAATTCGACCAACACCTTTATTGATCTACATTCAGCCATTGAACAACAAGATCAGCAGCAAATTTTAGTTGCAGACAAAGGTCTCCTTCTCTCAACCCAAACCAATTCTTTCTTTAATATCTGGACTCCCCATGACACCCACCATTAAAATTTTGATCTAAATTGTTATCCCAATCTCTTAAGGCTTATCTTCCCTTAACTTCAAGCCAAATTACACCCGTCCAATCCCCGTCATCCTAAACCCTAAGGCTAGCAACTTGAAACTTGAGTTCTTGGAACCCTAAAAATCAAGAAACTGAATCTCCCAAATGACCCATCCTGACATACCAAACTCCAAAGACAGCTGCTGATGCAACCCGGATTTTAGGCTTGGATATCCAGGATCTTCTGAAATTGGTCCAGAAGCTACTTAGGAATTTAGGGGAAAACTAGGGTTTCAGCTGAGGTTTAGCACAGGTCCAGGGTTGCTGGTTTTGCAAATCTGAATAACTGTCATTGCAAAAACAGAGGCTCAGATGATGTTCAGAGGTGGGTGGGGGGGGGGGTGTTGGGGAATGAAGGTTTTAGGGTTTCTGAGAACTCAAAATTTTCTGCAGCATCAATTGAAGAAGATGAAGTGCGGGAAATTTCAGATTAGGGTAGGACACGTTGGATGAGGCAAATAACTTAGGGAATGTGTTCCAAGGTTAGGTGCCTAGGACAGGAAGAATGGGAGGGTTAATCAAGGAGGAATGCTGCTGCCATTGCAGAAACAGGGAGAAAAGGGGGAGGGCTTACAGATGTTAGGGAAGCAGGTAGGAGCTGCTAGGCCAGTGGGGGAAGGGAAAGGGGTGATTTGCAATGGGGATGGGGTGGTTTACAAGGTCTGAAACTGAGGGGGAAGGGCTGGGGTGGCTGCGGACAGGAAGAGGGAAGATTAGGGTTAGGGGATGAGTCTCTTACTTACTTGTGATTGAAGACTTGCAGAAAATTCTATGTTGAATGCTTGAGTCAGTGAATGAAGCTTGAAGGATGAAGAATGGTCTCCACATGGTCTTTTATAGTTTTACTGACCCAGAAAAAGATAATGACGAGTCCTTAAGAGAGCTAATCTACAACGTACTGGGGAAGAGAATGTTCCAAATATATACATAATTCAAGATACGTATGATAGTACAATAAACACTATAAGAATTGTGGGGGTCAAGATAATGAATTCCAATTATAATTGGATTATAGTAAGGATAAACTCAACCTTATTATATGTTTGGGCTCATCATAGATAATTTTACTAGAGGTGTTTAACATTAGGTTAATTGGTGAAGCAAAAACAAGGATTAAGGCAAGATGGAATATGGAGATCAAGCCTAGAACCAAAAGGATTTAAGACAAATAGAATGAAGGTAAAGTAATTCCCAATAATCTTAGTTACATTAAGACCGACAATGAGGTAGTAGAAATTTATGACAATGATCATTAACTTATTATTTTATGTACCTAGGCTCAATCATAATTATTTGTAGTCGGAGCCTTGTGCATTATACATGCCCTTTAAAGGATCAATCAAAAATAAATAGTGGTGATTGAGAGCATAATGGTTCATGGAGAATTTAAATAGGATGTGGTAGACAAGCACATCTAGAATGTTGTGCGAACAACGTGTAAATTAGAACTTAAAGGAAAAATGTATAGGATCGACCAAATAATACAACAACACTAGACCTAATATAGGAGTAGCTCTAGTAGATGATGAGTTACAAGAAAGTTGTCTGATGTAGCCCTTTGGAGGATACAATAGGGAGGAGTAATTTGATTTAATACCAGCTATCCAAAAAGAGATAGGGGAAAGCTTAAAATGATCCAAGGAGAAGCGATGAAAAAGGAAACTAAGTAGATTATTAGGACTTACTATAATTATCATAAGAGGAAAGAAATTATAAATTAGGGATAACATATTGAGTAGCCCCCCATATCTTGGAACCGTTTGTAAGGAAGGGAAGAAAGGAAGCTTTATGGGAATTGGGAAGTAGACAAGTGAGATAAGTTGTTGGAGTAGGGCTATGAGGTGCCAGGATCGGTTTAAAGCAAGGTAAGGAATGTATTGTCAAATATTCAATGGGATTCTTCAAGATCTATCTTCATTCAAAATAAGGGATTTTAGACGGATTCTAGACCATTGAAAGGATCTTTTGATCAATCCAGACATCGTTTCAATTACACTAGGTCTTCCATTCCAAGGCATAACTTTTATCCATGCAATCACGAGCTAGAGATAAGCACGCTCGAACTACCAACATCTGCCACAAGGTAAACCACCCCACTCAAGCCTTCCCAACTGATTCTACCATAGAGGCCAACGAGACAATAACTCCCCTACGAACATAGCTTACAACTTTCATCATACCATGCTCTCCAAAGAGCAACTCTTATCAAAATCTCAAAAGATCTGTGACCTTTACTTGGATTCTCAAAACTTTTGTAGCTTCATCCCTGTATGATTTCTGAGAAATATTTACAATCCAAAAAGAGGGAAAAAATGGAGTCTTTGTCCAAAGAAATGCGTTGAGTAACGGAATCAACTCTATCATCAGATTATAAGTTAATAACCCCAGCCAATTCCCATTTTGGGCTGAACAAATCTTTTCTTGTGAAAAAAATTGAGATAAATGAATTTTTTTTTTTTACCTTATAAAGAATTATTCTCTTATAGAATGCTAAAAAGGATGAGTGGCAAAACTAGGAAGGATAATATAAAGAACAATCATATTTGAGTTAGTTTGGGAGTTGGTCTGATAAGTGATAGTAATGAAAAAACCATCTGAGGTGGCTTGACCACTTTCAGTGGAAGCCTGTAAATGCCCCTATACGGAGAAGTGATATAAGTCAAATTGAAGGAATTAAAAGAGCCAAGGGTAGACTTAAGATAACCTTAAGAGAAGTGGTGAGAAAGGATATGCATAGCTTGGGCCTTGTATCTAACATGGCCTCAAACAAAGCTAATTGGAAGGCAAGAATCCATGTAGCCGACTGAATTCAGTTAGGACAAGGGTTAATGATGATGATGAAAGAATTCTTCTCCTATCTGGGAAAAAGTCCTACCCTACATTTGGCCCCGTTCCAGGCGATCATTTGGCTTTGCTAGTGAGTGGTCTTGGATTCTGAGAAACTTACCAGGTTCTTTTATTTGCGATCGGGTTGGTAAGTTCGCGTTTTGTGCCTATATCCATCATCTTGGTGGGAGCATAATCTTCAAATATGGACTCCCAAATCCTGCTCGAAAGATATGATTCGGAATACCATCTATTTTTATGTTTCTACTAGGCTTGTAACTTCTCCCCATCCCCTGATTGATGATACCCCAAGGAACAGGCTTATTGTTGTCTCATGGGGTCTTAACCTTTCTTTCCGGTCTTTCTTCCTCCTAAAGACCGTCCTTGTGTGTTCCTTTTTCATTAATATATTATTTATTCATCCAAAAAATATTAGTAATGCCAGGGCCCTTACTCTAGTATCCAAAACCATATGAACTTATTCATGTACTTTTTCTCTATTTAATTTATCAAATTAAGTTCTAAAAATAAGGTGGAGGGTTGAGGAAGGATGGCTTGGTACTAGCATGCAAATGCATGGTGATTTTTATGATTACAATGATCACAAAAGGCATCAACCAAAATGAGATTGTTTACCCCCCCCCCCCAAACAATTATGACTCTCTCAACCTTGGATTATCAGGTGGAGGTAGAATGCCGATCAAGGTAAGATTTATGTGCGGCAATGCTGGTAAAAGAGGTGTCAATGGACGATGACATTTAGGAAAAGTTTCCTAGATTAAAAGCTAATAATAAACTCATGACTGGAAAGCAAACCATGAAGTGAATTGCAATAGAACCATACATTGAGCAAACAATGTCAAAAAGGTTTCTTAAAGTTAAACTAAGGGGCTTGAAATATGAGAATTTTCTTGAAATCAAACTAAGGGGCTTGAGAAACATGAGAATACAAAATTCTTCAGCCAATAAGGGTTTTCCAGTGGTTGCCACTTTCATCAGTGCTAGATTTAAGCATAACATAAATCAAGAAGCATGTTTGTCTTGCTTTCGCATAAGCTATTAAAGATTTACATGTACGGGAGGAACTTATGTTGTGGAAGTAGAACAAAAGGCCGTAGCTCAGGTGTCTTTAATTGTTTATGGATTTATCAATGACAAGAAGAATAACGTCCCCTATGGCTGTTAGTTTCAGGAAGTATCTCACAAGGAAGTCCCTCAATGAAAAAGAAACTGGACCAAAGCAAAAGTTTACAAAAACAAACATGTTATCATTCACATGAACAATACCCAAGTTACTGTTCACATGAACAATACCCAAGTTACTGTTCACATGAACAGCTATTTGATGGTATTTATTGACAACTATCATGTAGATTAGCTGCTGGATGTTGGTAGAATTCTCTATTAGAAGTCACTATAGCTTAGTCTCTATTTTAAGTTTCAGCAAATTTCTTACTTTTTTAGATTCAGCAAGCTCATCTTTTTAGAAGTATCTGTTTCCATCTAGTTAAATTGTCTCCATTTTCATTTGGTTTCAATTTTTGATCAATTCTATTTTGTAAAGCTTAAGCCAAGCAAAATTTGCCCCATCAGATTCATCCCAAAAAAGAAGAAGAAAAAAAAAGGCCCCTTCACCTGCATTGGAATTGAACTTGATTTATGCAATTTCTATTTAGCTCTGAAAAGACTTGTTTCAACAGCTGAGAAGCCTGTGGAGGTGAGGGCCAAGAGCAAGATAGCTTTCTATCCCATCCACCCTTTTTCTATATCCCCTTCTTATTCTTCTCTTTGGAGAAGTAAATAAAAGGCATCAGAAGTTTCAACCAATAAGTTTTTCTACCTTTTTGTGTTGATCCTAGCTGTATTAGCCCTTGTATTGAAGCTCAGAAACCAAAGTGGTATACATAGCATGAACGCCATATTTGTCCATGTATGATATGGAACCCCATATCAATGGTAGAACCTCTGAATGCACTTGCACGACTACATCGAAGAGACCAAATTTTTTCAGTTCATAATAGACAAAAGCTTAAGGCAGATTTGCCAATGCAAGAAGCAAGGTACAACCATTGACCATCTAGAAACTTCAACGACATTATGCTGAACTGGACAAATGAAAAGGATAAAAAAAGCTTGTGATGGACATATATACAAGCTGATCCTGGACTTGTGTTGCTGGTTTTTAATTCAATTTCCTTATCATACTATGGTAGGATGGAGATTTGACTTGTTGACTTGGTTCTGATACATTAAAGTCTTAAGACTCAAAAGTAACATAGGGTCCTTCCTCTTTTCCTTCATTGCATTTGCGTCAAGCTTATGTTCATTTCACCCAAATTGCTACATTTCATTGATTAGGTCCAGTTGTAATCTCCCAAGAATGATATATCAATCAAACAAAATTGTTCACATCACTTCCTTTGGTATATTTCATTCTCAATCAAAACATTCCCACTTCTCCTTGTAGCCTAAGGGTGTTAATCTTGAAACCATACTGAGAAAAAACAATCCAAACCAAGTGGATGTCTTATTGCTTTGGGCTGGGCTTTGATGTCAACAAGCAAGTGGGGCTAGTTTGGTTTGGTTTGGTTTGGTTTGGTTTGATTTGATTTGATTTATCAGATGTGCACCCGATAAACCCAAGAAGAAGACCAAACCCAAACCGATACAAAGCAATACCTAAACCCTAATAGCTAAAGTTTTAAAAGCAATAAAGAATTAGTTGTCTATACGAGCCCAACTCTAGATTTATTTATTGATTAGAATTGCTTAGCATTAAGGGTTCAGGGACCTTCACAAAGCTTTTGACTCCATCCATTGGGACTTAATTAGTGAAGTCCTTTCGTCCATGGACTCCCCCCCCCTCTCCTTTGTTCACTAGATTGAGGTCTACATCTCCACCCCTCATTTCTCTATCATTACTAATGGCTCCCTTGCCAGGTATTTCCCTTCCCGTGTTGACCTTCATCAAGGTTGTCCCCTCTCCCCTTTCTTATCTCTATTGGCCTTGAGGTCCTTTTCCGTATTCTCCAATCTAAAACTGATTAGCTTCTCATCTCCCATATCCCTAAATGCAAATCCCTCGAGCTCACCCACCCACCTAGCCTTTGCAGATGACCTTATGATCTTCTCCAAAGCGTATTTCACCTCCATCTCTTCTATCTTCTCCTCCCTCTCTCTCTCTTTGAATCCCTCTAGCCTTCCTATGAATCTTGACAAATCCTCTCCCTTCTTTGCTGGGAGTCTTGGCTCCTTTCTAGTGGTTTACTTAGGCCTTCCTCTTATCCCTGGTAGGTTCACCAACCACCATTGCACTCCCATACTCGACCACATCCCAAAAAAAACTTTAACTCTAGAGAGGAAAAATTCTCTCCGTTGCTGGTGAAGTGGTGCTTATCCACTCGGTCCTCCAATCTTCCTACCTTTACTGGTGTGGCATATTCTCCATTCCCAAAGCTACCATCAGTGCTATGGAGACCTTCTTATGGGCCTTTCTCTGGAAAGGTAAAAAATATTCTCGCTTCCTCCACCCCATTAGTTGGTCAGCCATCTACCGACCCAAATATGTGAGTGGACTGGGAACCTGTCAAATCTAGGATGTCAACACAGTCTCCATCCTCAAGCTAATCTGGAAGATAGCCTCAAAACACGATTCTATTTGGATTAATTGGGTCTACTCCTATCTCCTCAAATCTGACTCCATCTGGACCATCCCAACTCCCCCCAACCCTTCTTGGGTATCGAGGAAGCACCTCACCCTCAGATCTCTTGCCCTCTCCTTCTCCATCCAAATATCTTCTAGCACCTCCACATACTTTTTGCATGAGCATTGGCATCCAATGGGAATGCTTTTCAATCTCCTACGACCTCGCATAATTTGTGTCCCGCATCCCTAGGGCAACCCCCCTCTCCTCGTTCATTGCCGGTGGCTCTTGGTCTCCCGTCCCCCCGCTCTCAAACACCCCCATGACCTTACTATCTGGACCCCCTCCCCATCTAAAACCTTCACCATTTCGTCAACCTGGAATCTTCTCTCCCCTCCCCCCTCTCCCCCTAAACCCCCTGGTTTGGTTTAAAGGCCATATCGCTCACCATTCTCTTCCCTTTGGAGGGCCCACAACCTTGGCCTCCCTACCCAAGGCTTTCTTACTAGCCATTGTATCCTTTGTTGGAATGGTTTAGAGGACCTTGAGCATCTCTTCTTCACTTGCCAATTTTCCCGCCTCCTTTGGGGAAAAGCCTTTGCCTCCATCAGGCCCCGCTCGAGACGTCTTTTGGTTTCACTCATGATTAGCATTGGATTCTGAGAATCAAGTCTGGGACATCCATTTGTGAACAGGTTGGCAATCTAGTCTTCAATCTTCAGTGCTACCATCCACCACCTGTGGTGGGAGCGCAACATCAGAAGATGAACTTCCAAATATCTCTCTATTGACTTGATTTGAAAAGCCATCTATTTCAATGTTTCATCTAGGCTACCATTTATCCCCCCATCCCTCGGTTGTGGACACCCCGAGGAACAGGCTCATTGTTGTTACCTGGGGTCTTGATTCTTCTTTTCAACCTTCCACCTGACGGCACGCTCCCCCCCCCCCTTTGTTTCTCCTTCTTGTTTAATATAATTATTTATTCATCCAAAAAAAAGGCTTCAGGGAATGATGTTAGGATAAAGGAGCCAAACAATCTTTTTGTGGATAAAAATAAAAAGAGAACAAAATAGTTACAAACCAATGACAAAAAACCATATCCAGACTTAACCCAAACGGTTCACTCGAACTAAAACCAAATAACCCTAAACGGATTGGTGTCAGTTCTCAAATCACAAACGGAAACCTGACCAAACTCACCCCTTGACACCCCTGATCATAGAGGTTAAGGGCTTGAGGGCAGAGAATGTTCAAAAATCAAATGAAGCCTTACAATCTTTACATTGTGTCATATATAACATAATATGCATCAACCATAAGGATTTTTGCCAATGACCAACACTCTATTGATTAGAAATCTATGGACACATTAGTAAATTATTCACATCCCAAAGGAGGAACTAAGCTAGTAGCTACAATACCATACAAGTGAATACATTAAAGTTTAGACTTCATGATTGGACAACCCCCCCCCCCCCCTACTGTAAAATCATTCTCCTTTGTGGTTAGATGCTCTCCAAATCACTTCTATCTTTCTCCATTCTAGGTTACCAAGGCCCAAAAATCTTTAGTCCCTGCTATTTAGCACCATGCATATTCAGCACCTTCTACTCCTTGAACTTGGTTGACAATCTTGTAGACAAAAAATTCTATGCAAAAACCCAAGATCTCATGAAAAAAAAATGATTGATAGGAAGAGTCTAGCCTGATAACGAATAGGCCGAATACTGTGGTGAGATTTTTAATCAACAACTAAAGCTTGATAGGAGGTAAATAATCTAGAAAAATTACTATAAATACAATCCATCCAAATATAAATTATTGAAATTTCCATTGCCAAGTGGTACAATGGAGTGTTTTCGACTTGTAGGTTTACAATGGCGTTTTTCCTACATGTAGGTTATGTAGTTGATGCTTCCAAAACCTAAGTAAGATACCCTTGATGTAGCCTTGTTTGAGGGTCATTTCTTCTAAGATCATTGTTAAGAAAACCAATTCATATGGGACCAAGAAAAGGTGTCTTGATACTTTGGTTTTGAGACATAGGGTGGATTATAGGTATGGCCCAATTTGATTCAAACTAGTGGTAATATTTCCCATGTAGGATTAATTGGTATGGATGACTATCAAGGATAACAAGGTGTTAGTTTTGGAGAAATTAAAATGGGGGAAGATATGGTGGGATGGGGTAGGTTCTTCAGATATGGGATGAAAAGTTATGGGAATAAGGTGAAAATTGGAGAGAACGTAGATAATGGTACAGGGATATGATCCCCCAAGTCTGGATGGCAAAATTAAATTATATGAAGGTTCTTATTTTGAGGGGTTCTAAAAAGTACAAAGATCTCAAGAAAATATTTAAATTTTAAAATCGGGCAATCATAATGATCACAAATTGGGTCTAGGTTTACTACGGTTTGGGGGATGATATACCTAAAATTTGGAACAGATATAACAGTTAGATTGATGTAGATTTGACTTTGAATTTTCAATCTCCTACAAATTCAAAAAAATAAAATAAATAAAAATAAATGAGGAAGATGATCACATTGCAGTCTCTTACCATTCATGAAAAGTTTTACTAACACCGTGCTCTTAGGCAACAACACTCCTATACTGAATTCTCCCTCTATCATATGCCTATAGCTTTACTTATGGCCTTACATAAGAATAGTGAGATGAGGACCTAGAAACTGCCTTAAACTTGGGAAATAGAAACTAACTAATTCGATCAGACTCTTAAAGCTAAAACAAAACATTTAGATAGTGAGTATTCAATCATTGCCGTTCTCCTCAATGAATAAAATATAAGAAAGACAGTATTCTGTCCTCATAACTTTACAGGTGGGCAGAACCCACCTTGGTAGACCAAGTAAACTAAATAAAACTAACCTATTTTCATACTGGTCTAGAAGCTAAACTTTTAGGCCCTGGAATAGGCCCATGACCACAAAAACATATTAAACAAAGGATCAATCCTTATGTCTATCAACCATAGGTGATCTCTAAGGAACGTATGCCAATTCGGTGCTGGACCTCCATCATACCTAGATGGGCTAGGTGTCTAGGTCTATCTCATTTCTCTATTCTATATTTGTAAGTTCCACTTAGTATTTGTTCCAAAAAAAAAAAAAAAATTCCACTTAGTAGTTTCAGCTGTTAATCTAGTTATATTCAAAAAAATTAGCATTACCAATCGAAAGATCTTTCATTTAATAAAGACTGCCATCAGTAGGTTTGTACCACACAAAAGCAGTTTCCAAAATCTAAAGCCTAAACAGTGAAACCTGGATCAGATGCCCATCCCAAACAAATAATAAAGCATTAGTCACACAAAACAGTGCATTAATCACAAAACTAGAGTTCAAAATCCTACCCCCACCACCGAGATTAAAAAATTCCAAGGATGAGACATATTTTACTTTATGAAGCCAAGCCTGAATCCACTACCCACCCAAAAAGAAAAAAGAAAAAAACCCTAATTTACATGTTCTTGACATCTCATCGTTAGAGTTTTTCCATTTAGGAAGCTTCTTCAGGAACACACATATTTTCGAACTTCATACATCTCCATGGGTATGCTTATGCTTACGCCTTTACCGGGCAAAAAAAGGGTATGCTTATGCCATTTGGGTCACCGGAAAATGTGAAAAGAACAAGAGTAAAAAATATAAGGTATCAATGAAAAGATCTGTACAACCTCAAATATGACTTTAACTCTATTAAGAATGAAATGTAAATTTACAGAAATGTCAAAATCAACTTCTTTTGATTTCAGATAGGATGAGAATATAAATAACAAACACTCTTAAGAATCTCACAAGCATAGATGGTTAGAAGCACAACACCTAAATTCATGTGACTACAGAAGAACTCATAAATACACAGCCAGAGCAAAACCCAACTAAAAGACATGTGAAACCTTAACATGATCAACTCTCAGATTGCATGTTACAAGCTAAGCCAGACGGAAAAGAAGAAATGATAATATAAGCAATAAAAGAGAAGGGAGCAGATTCAGATTCAACGGTACCAGTCCTTCGGAAGTTCTCCACAGTTTAATATTTCATGTGGTAGCTAAGCAAGCGGAAGTAAAGGAACAGCTTTGCTGAGCTATACAGCTTGACAACGAGGAACAGCACGCATGTAAAATAGCCAAGATCCTTTTGCATCACTACCTACAAGCGTGCTCTCTCTCGTCGTCAAATCATACGCCCAAACAATGCTCAAGAAACCTCTGTGTAACAAAAAAGAAACAACACATATAAGCATCATCAACGACAGCAGCTAGCCAACAATGTGATTTAAGACAAGAATTTCAGAGCCTTGGATATCTGATTACCTTTCCTCTTAACATCATTCCAACAACTCAAAAAGTTTCCACAAAGAGACCTAGTCACCAGTTCTTCAACCATGTGTCCCTAAAAACAGACATAATCAAACTGAAAAAGAAAAAAGCACAAGTAATCACTCTAGGCTTCTAAAGAACTGAAACAAAACTGCGTTACCTAATTACACCCAAAACATAAGGAAAATTTTTATCAGGAACAAAGAAAAACCTAGTTGTTGTTCAACAACGGGGGACACAGACAAATATGCTCAGCTGAAGCCTATAAAGAAACTAAATCTCAAAACTGAAGAAATAACAACGGAGAAAGCGAACGACAACCAAAAATTTTGACATCTTCATGGAAAAATAACTAGATTCCAAGGAAATCTGAGTATAGAAGATAGAGAGTCGAGACAGACGCAAACCAAGACTAGAGGAATCGACACGAAATGAAACTCGGTGAGCATTTAAGGAAAAGAAAATAAACAGCTCCCTAGGTTAATAAACAACACTATCTCATGAATATTGAAGCTAGCGAAATGCATAATAGAGATGAGAGCCAGAAATATACCTAAATAGGAGAAAGACGCAGGTTTCTCATTGTTGCAGATCAGCACTCATGAGAGCTTCCCGAATCTGATAGATCTTCATCTTCTTCCTCCGCCTCCACCGCCTTAAATAGCCATTCCAGAGGTCATGGTAGAAAATTAATTTTCAAATTTTCAAAGATACCGTACAGATTTACCGGTTTACAGGACAAAGACGGAGAGAGGAGTGCATGGTGGTACCCTTCTCGTCATCATAGCTGATCTCTGACGACGACTATGGTACTCTTTCAGATTAACTTTTTCTTTCGAACAGTAGAAACTAGCCATGATTCGAATCTTACGGTTAGAATTCATTCACGTTTCTACCGTACTTCATTTCTGTAAGCAGTGAAGTACGTAAATCCCCAGAGAATTTTACCTTATACCCAGAAGTCAGAAGAAGAAAAAAAATATCCAGAGAATTTGAATACTTAAAATGGCTTTTTGTTCGTGCATGCGCTGAGGATCGGGCAGGCAAAATGACGAAACGTGTCATTCAGAGAAATCAACGGTCAGATATATGGATAATTTAATATTTAGATTTATTAAGTTTAAAAGTTTCTTAAATTACAATCCCAGCCTTCACAATTTACAAAAAAAAGGTTTAAAGTATTCCACGATACCATATGATATTAGTAGATACGCATCTCTATATGACACAAGCGATACAATACATCTCGATACAGGACGATACGTCTCTTAAAATCACATGAACCGATACCATATTCAATACCGATACTTTAAACCTTAATTCGAACCTTCACTATCAATGTTCTTGCACCCGTTTTTTTTTCTTCTTCCTATTTTCATCCAAGGGTCGTTGAAGGGAGAAGACAACAGCTAACCGGAGAGATGAGGAAACCATGGTTTGGCCCTCTGTGTAAATTTGGATTTAATCAGAGGCTTACTTCCTGTAATTCTCAAAATAAAAAAGAAATAACTAAACTCAATAAATTTAATTACTAAATTATCCATTCATCTGACCGTTGATTTATCTGGATGACAGCGTCGAAATCTCGGGCCCTCTTCGTCTTCTTCCGCTTCTCGTATTTTTTTTCTTTTTTTGGTAAAAGCTTCTCGTATTTTTAAGCCTAACTAAAACTAAAAGTACGCTTTACTTCTACCCAAAAAAGCTAAAAGTAAGCATTAATATAAGGTACGAATGTACGATCCAATATTACCTATTCTAAAATATCCAAAACTCTTATCGATTTGACGATAATACCCTTATTTCAGATGTGACGGTTGCCTTGCCACTCGTGGTGGTGTCACGGATGGTTGGTGGCTCAGCTTCACTCAGCGTGTCGACTTTCCCAACCAGCAACTCACATGAGACGAAGCCCATTTGCCAATCCAATTCTTCCCTGCAAGCATCAGATGTAATTCGGGAGGGCCCACCCACACGTATGAGATCTCTCCAGCGGGGGCAGTGGTATTATTATGTGAACCGTCTGATCTAACTGTTGTGATCAATAACCCTGCATGGCGATCTACGGAGATCTTGCCCGTATAAATATCTGGGAAAGAAGAAAGAATAACTGAAGTCGTCCGTTTCATGGAAAATGCTTGGACCGTCCGAACCAGTGAAAATCTGAAACGTCATCGGCGAATATGAGTTGACGTTCCACTACTGATGAGACAGAGATAGACAGTGATAGAACTCTATTGAAGCGATAGGAACCAATGGATTGGCATGGGCGGTGGTAAGAAATCGCGCTTTAAAGCATTTGATTGGAATATTACTTATGATCGTTTGAAAGAATATTCACACGAAAGTAGCGTCTGACGGTTACTTTGACCAAAAAAATAAAAAGCATCTGACGGTTACCACATCCTAATGTAGATTCCTTCCCCCCTTTTTTTGGGTGAGATATTCTTTCATGTTATATGAGCCATTGTCATAGTGACTAGAGGCCATTTGTTCATGTTAATTTGCGATGGTGGTTTACATGATCAATCTTTGCATAGGTTGAGTTCGAACATTAAGTGAGTGAGACGCATAAGATCGTCACTATTGCATCCCTATTTGTTAAAAAAATAAAAAGATAAAGATAAAATAACAAGTTGTAATACTTTAGAATAAACAGTATATTTACCACTTAAAAAAAAATCATTATGGGCAACATTATCTAAATGTTTATAATAAAATGTTAGATAGCATGGTAGGACCTTTTTTATAACTTAACATGTGTTTTTGCTTCGAAAAACACTAGAAATAGTTTTAAATGTTTATGGAAGCAGAAATACATTCTTAGGCAGTTGATAAAACTTGCTTTTGAACTTCTCATGGCTCTTAACCGTCTTTTGAGTGTCACCGACCCCTCACGGCTCCTAACCGTCTTTTGGGCATCATAACCAAAGGTCCAAAGGTAGGTCATCACTTTCTGACCACAATCAAGGTAAAGGGATAATAGGTCCATCATATCCAAACCATGACCATTGGTTTGAGAATGTCATATGTCAGGGAAAATGCCTAGCCATATGCAAGATCATCTATTTGTCATGCTACTCATAGTTCAGATTCTTTCCTCATGCCACATGCCTTTTAGGTCTACTATTCTTCCCAATCTAGGAATGTTGTTCCTCACATCTTCAAAGATCCTAACCGTCTTTTGGATAAGCTCCCTGTAACCCTATGGTCATCCACAAACAATACAACGGAGGCACTTTGTGTCCCCTCAGAGCTCTCAATCATCTTTTGGGCACCCACAAGCTTAAACCATATCATATGCAACCCTACCATAAATGATATGTCAGTAGAACTGTGTCTTCTCACAGCTCTCTAGATGCCCACCAACCACTTAGTGCTATCACAGGTCACTTGGCTTAAAGGCCCTCTCCGAAAGAGTAGCAACATGTAATAGGGTTCCTAACTATACGTCTAGACAAACATAATATGCACACACAACTCTATAGGTCATATAAGAGGTACCAAGGGTAATGGCCTAAACCACAACGCACAATCCTTGATAAATTTATATGCATGGAACTAAATATGTTAGGAACTGTTTGATAACCCACCAAAAAATAGATTCTCGTGTTTCTTGCTTCAAGCAGAAAAATTGTTCAAAAATCGTTTGACAAAACCATTTTCTTCATATGTTTTGTGCAACATAAGTTGAAAATTATGAAAAATTTTGCTTCGAGAAACACTTTCGACACAACTATTTGTTGTTGCCATGGAACAAATTTTCGTTGAAGCAATTGAAATTTCGACCGAAATATCTGCATTCTTCAAAATCGAAATGAAACTTTTGAAATTTCATTTTGTTACGAATGTTTCGTGCGAAACCATCCAAAATTTCAACCAAAACTAGTTGAAACCAATTTCAGTCGATTATTCCTTATAAAATCCTCTTTCTTGATCGTAACCTATGAAATATCGCAAGTTTTGACCCTTTTGCTGTGGTTTCACAAGTTAGGTTTTGACCTATATTTACGAATTTCTCTTTTCTTCTTCTTCTTCTTCTTCTTCTTTTCTTTTCTCTTCTTCTTTATTTTTTTTTTATTTTTTTTTATTTTTTTTTATTTTTGGGTTATTTCTACCCTATTTCAACAACTCCTTTTCCTTCAAACAACTTTTTTGCTCTTCCTTTGCCTTCAAACACGTCTTAAGCCACAATATTTATTCATGGGCCTGGCCCAAGCCTAAACTACCAAGGAAACTCCAAGGCCCAAAGTGATATAAGGCCTCTAGAATGTAAAGTATGAGCCATACCCAACAATTCCAAACTCCTCATTTTTTTATATTTGTTTTGGTCATGCCTCAAATGAGCGATCATTTGATCTAGTTGGTTATTGTATTTTGTTGACTTGTTGTATATGTAGTCATTCTATCAAACAATTCATGTATGTTGATGATTTTATGCGTGTATGCAATGTAGTCAGTACTTCTCGGAACTAGTCATTCGTCGTATACTTTAATAATAACTTTTCAGTGGTTTTTTGGGCAAAATACTAGTTCTATTTTGTTTCTTATACTTTAAATAGGTAGGAGGTAAGAAACCAAAAGAAATGGAGGCCATATAAGCCCCGAAACCTAGGGTCAAAACCTTGCTCGAAAATTACAATTTCAATTGAAACCTCAAGATTTTGGTTATTGGCCAGGTCGAAACCAAAACCTCAATCATTGGAGTGAGACAGTTTTAGAAGGGATAGTTATGAAATTTGGCATTCTAAACATAACAATGGCAAATTTTGTAAATTTTATTACAATTTTTAAATTTTCTACTTCCAAAAGTAAGTTTTATCAAATGAATAAAAAAGTGTCTCTGCTTTAAGAAACATATAGAACTGTTTTT
Source organism: Hakea prostrata (assembly GCF_041222555.1). Taxonomy (NCBI): domain Eukaryota; kingdom Viridiplantae; phylum Streptophyta; class Magnoliopsida; order Proteales; family Proteaceae; genus Hakea; species Hakea prostrata. Next base: position 17,279,712 of record NC_142606.1, read on the forward strand.
GGTGTTTCTCGAAGCAAAAGCACTTGGTGAGTTATCAAATGGGTCCTTAATTCCCGGCCCAACATGCTTTAAATCATATAATAGGCAAGGAATTGAAATAAACAACACATTAATTATATTCCCAATGTCACAACCCCAGTTTTCACAGGCTTGGTGAAGGACACACTATGGACATCCAACCAGAGCATGTGACAGTTCCTCTTAGTATCAACTTGTTTATCGCCACTAAAAATAGTGCTAAACTAAATATTTTCAAGGACGGAAATAAATAACTTGTTTGACAATTTGACTCATATACTTATGTATATGGTCCAAAGTCCCATTTTACTAACATTGAGTTTCACCCAATACCTAGTTAAATACATATAACCTCAAAAGATATATATATATATATATATATATATATATATATATACATTCCACAGTCCAATTTAACAAAACATCAGTTGTAAAAGAAATTCCCATCCTTTATTTTAAACTGTACTCTTGAATGTCAGTACCTTTGCCCTTGTCATGTATCTGGGGACCTGTCAACATTTACAATGCTGAGATTTGCAGGCCCAGTAAACGATACAGCCAATCATGTAAATCATCACGCATCCATTATCACATCAAAGATTTATGACATTATGCATTTCAGTTTCATTTTCATTTTTCCTTTTTTCTTTCTTTATTAATCCAAACCTAAGCGCTACCTGTAGAGAGGACACCCTTAGTCTAAACCACACAAGTGGCTTCAGTCTCAATCTCAGTCTCAGAGATTTTCATAAGAGATTCTCTTTTCAGTCTTTTGTCATAAGGCCAGGTATTCTCCACAGGAGGCCATCATAGGTCTATTCTATCTTTCACTTTTCAGTCTCACTTCTTGTCTTCCCATATAGGTACATTAGGTACTAGGACTTATAGAAGCCATTAACATTTTATTTCTTTCTTTATTCTTATTATTTCTTCCATTTTCTTTCCTCTTTTTATGTTCAATTTCAGCCTTGCATTACTATACCCTGTTTATTTTAGTGTACCTCTTGCATTTTAGTTATCACTTAGCCTTATTTGAATAATACTTGACATAATTCATACAATTATCTATACAATCCCATCATTTAAAAGAGAAAACATGATAATTCTGAATTTAACAAGCATAAGCATCATTTCAATTCCTAGTCTAACAGTTAAGAATATTAACATCATTTCAATTAAAAAATTGCAATCAAAATCTTAAGCTGTCATTCAATCCCACGCACTTCTGTTCTATTCACAAAGCAATATATCATGCACTTCCATAAATTGCATAAGTGAAAGAATAAGATTTTATATTAACATGTAAATGCTACCTGTTTACTAAGTGGAACCATCCACTTATAACATATATAGGTTAGTCCATATCACTTATCTATTCCTGTTCGATGTACATCTCTTGATCTTGACTCTGTTAAAGCTCCCCGTCTCTCTTGTATTGTGAATGATCTTTGACTATTTTAAAACATGCAGGAACCACACAAGGCTTCCCCTGTGTTACTTTCTCTCTCTTATCTCTCTCTTCTCGTTCACAGAGACAGGAAGTTTCTAAGAGTGGTTGCCCCTCTCTGAGATTTGGGAATTCTTCTATCAATTCACAGCCGATGATTGAACGTTACTCAACAGCCTTCTCTCTCTCTCTCTCTCTCTCTCTCTCTCTCTCTCTCTCTCTCTCTCTCTCTTCAAAATTCTCTTCTCTCTCTCCGTCCTCTCTACGTTCTCTCTCTATTCTCTTTCTTCTCTTGTCTTTCAATTCTCTTTCTCCTCTTTACTTCTTCTTCTCTTTCCTTGTCTCTTCTCTGCTATTCTCTGCTTACACGCACAAAATAACCTTGCCTTTTATTCTCTCTCTGCTCTCATATTTAATGACACCTCACTTACCTTTAATATCCACGTTAGGTGGGAGGGAGAGAGGGAGGTGTCACCTCCTCCTCTCTCTCTCTCTCCTCTTACTTATTACATTTAATATAATATATATACACACACACTTAACTAATGGGCCCACTTTATGGGCTTGTAGGCCCACTCTATTTTCTTACACAGGGCCCACTCTGGGAAACAAATATTAATATCTTCGAGTTCAGAAAAATATGCTGATCATTTCCTTACCTTCAGTTCAGTCTTATTCCATCTTTGTGGAGCCTACAAGCGATGTTGGATCTCGACCAAAATACTAATGGGAATCCAATTCTATTTAAGCTATCATTTAATTACATCAAACCATTTGGTTAAACCATCAAACAAACCATCTTGACACATGGTTCGACCACCATGATCTTTTAATAATCTTGAGGATTAAAACATTCCAATACAATGATAAAATAATGATATAAAAAGATAAGGGGCATCACACCCAAGGTGCACCCATTGCATGCATGTCCTAAACAACATATAATATCACCGCAACACATCATAGGATATATTAGAAGGCATAAGAAAAACTTAAGGATCAAACCAAGCATATGTGAATCATTTCCCTCACCTAAACTACGTTCTAAAACCTTTCAAGGACTATTAAACTTCACAAACAATTATGCTAGCAAATCCCCAAGAACCCTAGAAATGTGTTCATACAATTAAAATTAGGGTTTGGGAACAATTAGGCCAAAACAGACAACCCACCCATGGACAGCAGGAGGAGCGGTCGATTAGACATGGTAGAGACTGCTTGATTGCCCCAATCGCGCGACCACCCAAGTTGTGCGAGCTGCAGCCAGCAGATTCGAAATTCACACCTTTGATCATGATCCACAGAGGGTTTTGGGCTGATCTTAGGTATGGATTTTGTCTCTAAAGCATGTCCAAACACTCCGAGATGACAAACAACAACAAACCTTAAAGATCTAACAATCTGAAGATGAGGATACTGTCTTGGGAGAATTCCGTAGTTGGGAAAGATGTAGATCTTATCGCTCGTGCTAGATCCAATTAGATTGATGGAAAACAAAGGTTTCCCAATCAAATCTACTCTCCCAACGTAGTTTCTCACATCCATATCTCAAAACTTAATGCAGAACAGATAGAAGATGGAAGAGAAAAATGATTTACCTTCAAAACTGAAGATCAAATAAAGATTTGAGATTCCTGCCGCGAATACTGGTTCCTTTTACTCCGGAATGAACCCTCTTGACTCGCTCTAGAACTCTCGGCCGTATAAGAATAAAATAATCCCAAAATTCATGTACTGTCTTGACCAACTGCCTAGGGGGCAGCAAGTTGGGTGACCAACCACCCCAATCATTTTTCAGCAACAAGGTGGTCAATATGTTTGGTTTTGTCTTGGACTTAGGTACAAGCTAGGGAAATGGCCCAGGGTCACACTTACACTTGGGCACCTCCCAACTTCGACACTCGAGAGCTGGTAATCCACCTTCTCAATCAGTTAGGGTTCGAGTCCGATCTTTTTCCAACTCCAACAAAGTGGTGGAACCTTGACCTCCACCATCCAGGTCCATAGATTCATATGTTAATTCAATGGTCTCTAATTGGATGGCTCACATCTTCCTTTTACTAGATCCACAGGTTCTTGGGTTTGCAAGTAGGGATTTGGGTTAGGATCCTAAGAGATATATATCACAGGTAGCATTTTAGATCCTCACTTATCAGTGGCGTGAGGGTCCTTCCTAGTCTCCTTTCACACACACAAAAGAGTGCAGCGGTTTATCGGTTCCGGTTGATTGACATATTGATCCACTATATCAGCCTGTGCACTCTAGAGCAACAGGGAATTTGACCTTTCTCCACTATGTTGTCCATAACATGTTTGATTCAAATCCAAATGCTATGATTCTTTCTACATTCTACTTGAACACGGCTGTTGTGCATAAAGTAAGATGCTTAAGGTTTCAAATGTGTTACATGATGACCGAAATCTGAGATCTTTATGTTTTGGAAGTGGGTGATCATCCCCCAATAGGATCCGTGATGACTATATCCCTGGGGTCCTTCACATCCGATCCCAGGGATTTGGGTTCATCCCTGATGCTCTCCACAAAAACGGACCACAACGTGCTGGTCTTTATGTGGGGAGTTTGGTTCCTACAACATGTCATTTGGTACAGTTAGGTATGAGTTTTACATTCTCCCACACTTATAGAAATCTTATCGTACCTAGAAATCCTAAACAGTGAGGGTCGCTTCTTGCCTTCAATTCTCTTGCTTCCACAATGCTTGGAGCAGGACTTGCATCTTATTTATTTATTTATTTTTTTGTGAAAACTTGCATCTTATTTTCAGAGCTCGAGATTAGTGAAAAGTTTCAGTTGCCTTGTTTATCATACCCATGTTGCATCCACAAGTTGAAGCCGATTGGCATCCTTTCTGATGAGGGTTGGGGAGCTTTCAGCCATGCTGCTACTACGATGCTTGAGGTGTGGAAGTTAACCAACCCAGCTTTTGTCTTTGAACCGGTCGATGGAATGAAGTTTCTAGTTTTGCGTTAGCAAATGAGAAGCAGGGCTTGCCACCAGGGGGCAATGCAACAAGAAGAGAGCCCTAAGTGCAGAGCTGGCGATACCAAAGGGGTATGGGTTGTTGGCAAGGCTAAAAACAACACATCGTGACCGATACAATGTCTGGTTTTATAGGGTTTTTATACCTTTTTTTAGGGTGAGAAAGAGTGGTCTCCATTCTTTGTAGGGTTTGGGATAAGATTGTTTATGGCCCCCAATTATAAATGTATAATTTTCTCTCATTATTCAATGAGTTTAAGGAGGGAAATTTTGGGTTTTAAAACAAAACAAAAATAAATATGACACAGATGATTGACCTGTTTTGCCATTACCATGCGTCGTGTTTGTTCGTGTAGGCATTTTCCCTTGCATTCTTTGGCGAGTGGGGGAGACAAGAGCCAGATAACTAAGTTGCAAACGAGAAACTGCATCTTATTAATACATTCCTGAAAGTTGTGGGTTTGCTCATCAATATTTTTTTTTATGGTTATGACTGTTTTATCAGCTTGCTACAATTGGTTTGGTTGCAGACGAAAGCCCAACAGGTGTAGTTCTTGGAGGAATCATACTTAGGTCACATGAGCTGTTCTCCAATCCCTTAAAATAAGTTGACAATCCAAAAGCTAAGTTCCAGATGTTTTCAGGGAATGGAAATATATAATACATATATATTCCACAATTAGAAATAACAACATAGATGCACGAAATCAACATTCCACTGAACAGCTTCCCTGATTCAAGAGATTCTTCAAATTATTAACTAATGGTATAATTTGTCAACTACCTGCATCTCCCTATCAACAACTTAGTTCAGGTTTCATTTAAGGTTGATGACACAGCATAGAGAATATCTCTTAAAACTCTTAAGAATCTTATGTCGGGTTATCAGAACACCTCCTGGTGCAGCCTAATGAATGAAGAAATCAAGTATGTAGGCTTGATCAAAGAATGCCAGGTCTGGACTCAACTACTGGTTGACATCCTTTGTATTAGCAACTACATGCTTCAGTGGGACATTGAACTACAGGAACAATCACTCACTGATACTGTGTAATGTGTACCAATGCAGAAATCAAAGGAAAAATAAAAAGAATGAAGAAAGAATAGGGCATGTTGAAGGGAATAGACCTAGGTTTTGCACCTATTGTTTAGATTAGTCTCTCACTAATCCTAATTCCATTAGACCACTATTTCAAGGAAGCTCACTTGCGTACTTTCTTTCAAGGCAAAGCCGGTTTGGGTTCTTTCAGTTTCAGTTGGTGTCTCATCTGATCTGAAATGGTTTTCCTTTGGAATGCACAGAGCACTTTGTAGTTGTTGTAAATACGTTAGGGGCTTTATAGTCATTTCTATTCTATTTAGGATATGGATGTCTTATTGATTTGTATGAGAGGTTATTTAGGTCCATTCAGTGGTTATTATATACAGATAAAATTGGGGCATAGGGTTTCATACGATTCATTCTTTCATTTCCTTCGTGTTCTCTTGTGCATGAGTTTGAGCTCCGTTGTTTTGGTTATGCTATGCCCTAGTTTTCTACTACTTCTTCTTGATATGTTCTAGCATGGAGGTTTAAAAGCTGTTCTTATACTGTTGTTTCTCTCTTAGTCCATGTATAGAGTTCATGTGTTGGGTAGCAATAGGGCTGTAATCTTACCTAATATTCTATAGTGCAAGGCTTGATGAGTTCCTTAACTCATCCTTGAATGTAGGTCCTCGTGACCAAACCAAGTAAACTCTATGTCTTGTTCTTTATTTATTTCTTCTCTTTATTCCGCTGCATTTTTAGGTATAGTTCTTAACAGTTTGGCATCGAGCCGTGTTCTTCCAGTATATACCTTGACTGATATTTTCTTATATAATCTTGTTTACTTCAACCCAGTGCTCCTCTATTATTTTATGGTTGATTCTTGCAGTTAATTTCAAGTATCTGTGTGATTCGGTTCTTGTTAACCCTAAACCCTAACTTAGGGTTTGAGCAAATTAGTTTAGGGCTTTTGTTCCTAGATCTAATTGGAGTTGTTTGCAACTGAAACCCCCAATTTATTGCTTGAAATTGAGACCCAAAATTACAGATTGAGTTTCTTTAAGGTTCGCCTGCTAGGGTTTATTGAATTAATTTGGGGCTTTTGTTTTTAACATGCTGTAAATATGTAATTGATGCTTGAATTGTGTTTATAATCTAAAATTGATTATGTTTTGATTATTGTTTACAAGGTACATATTGTTTGTATTATGGAAATTAGTTCTTTCTTACTGAATATTATTCTTTATTTTTATAATGGATTATCTGAAGTAAGTTGTTCATCTGAAATCTGTTTTTTACCTTCTTGATATAATATTGAAATTATTGTATTGTTTTATTTCAGAAGTTAAATTAAATCTAAATTTGTTTAGTTTAGTAATTTCTTATTGTGTTGCTGGTTATAAATTAGACATACCCTGACTTAGTCTCTTTGTTTTTCTGTCATGGCTCCAACTCGATATTAATTGGAGAAATTTGATGGAAAGGGAGACTATATGGTGTGGAAGAATAGAATGCATGCCATTCTTGTCCAAAACCATTGTTATAAAGCCTTAAAAGTGGATAAAGAAGTGTCTTCATCCTTGTCTGAAGAAAATAAACAAGATATGCAAGACTTGTGCATGCTATAGTACAATTATTTTGCACTTAAGCAACACTGTTATGAGGAGGGTAAGGGATTGTAAGACTGCAGCTCAAGTTTGGCTGAAACTTGAACAATTATATTTGACTGCATCTGTTCCTAATATTACTCTGTTAAAGACAATTGTTTAGTTTCAAAATGGATACATCTAAGTCTCTTACTAATAATGTAGAAGAATTTTATAAATTGTCATATGATTTGGCTGACTTAGATGAAGAATTAACTGATAATACTTTTGTTGTTCTGTTATTAAACTCTTTGCCTGATTCTCATATTGGTGTTAAAAATGCTATTAAGTATGGTAGAAAGTCTATAATCCTAAATGATGTTATGAAAACATTAAAAATTAGGTATATAGAACTTAAAATTGAGAAGAAGGGAAAGCAAGTAGGTGAGGGGTTATTTGGTAATTTTGAAAATAGAAGTGGTTTTGAAACTAAGAAGAGGTTCAATAATAATAACAAAAAAAAAAAAAAGAAGAAATTTGTGGGAAAGAATAATAATGCAAGTAATAGTTAGAATAATAATAGTAAGTATAATAATAATAAGAGAATTTGTTATTATTGTAAGAAGGAGGGGCACATAAGGAAATATTGTAGAGAAAGACTTCAAAAGAACCAAAATGAAAATGGAAATGAGAGAATGGAGGCTACAAATGTAGCTGATGTTACAAGTGATGCATTTGTAATATCCCCAAGTGGTGATCTAGATACTTGGATTTTAGATTCAGGTTGTACATTTCATATGACTCCTAGGAGGGAATGGTTTATCACTTTTGAGTCTATTAGAGGTGGTAAGGTGTTAATGGAAAATGATCATGCTTGTGATGTTGTGGGGATTGGATCTATTAGATTTAGATTGAATGATGGGACTATTAGAGATCTTGAAAATGTTAAACATGTACCTGGACTTAGGAGAAACCTACTGTCTCTAAGTTAGATAGATCCTAGGGGTTTTCAATATATCTCTAAAGATGGTTCTCTTAGGGTTATGAGGGGTAATAATGTAAGATTGAATGCTAATTTGAAGAATGGGTTATACTTCATGAAAGGAAGTGTAGTTTTAGGAATTGAATTGCATCAGTCTCTAGTAGAGTTCTTAGTGAGGTGGAGCTTTGGCATAGGAGATTGGGCCACATTAGTAGTAGGGGTCTTATACACTTGTACAAAATTGGTCAAATAAGCCTTAAGAAGTTTAATCCACTGAACTTTTGTGATGTGTGTGCTATGGGTAAGCTCCATAAGATTAAATTCTCTCATTCTTCATTTAAGACCACTCAAATCCTGGAATATGTCCATTCAGATTTATAGGGAAGTCCTAATGTGCCTTTATCTCTTTCGCGTGCCAAATATTTATTGTTAATAATAGATGATTACTCTATAAAAACTTGGTTGTATTTTCTTAGGGATAAATCAGGTGTTTTTGATAAGTTTCTATAGTGGAAGGCCTTAGTTGAGAATCAAACTGAAAAGAAAGTTAAAAAACTAAGGACTGGTAATGGGCTTGAATTTGTGAATAATAATTTTCTGACTTTTGTAAAGATCATGGTATAACTAGACATTGAAGATGCACTTAACTCCTCAGCAAAATGGAATGGCTGAGAGAATGAATATGACTATTATGGATACAGTAAGATGCATGTTGATTGAATTTAGCCTAAGTAAAATATTCTGGGCTGAAGCTACAAGTACAGCTTGTTTTGTAATAAATAAGTCTCCATGCTCCTCTATTGACTTTGAAACACCTGATTTCTGATGGAGTAAAGTTAATGCTGATTATAATATCTAAAAACCTTTTGGATGTGTGTATTTTGTTCATCAAAGTAAGGGTAAGCTAGAGCCTAGAGGTAGGAAATGTGTTTTCCTAGGATACTCTTTAGGAGTTAAGGGGTATAGGCTTTGGTGTTTAGAGAAGAAGAAAGTTGTAATTAGTAGGGATGTGAAGTTCAATGAACTAGAATTCCTGAAAATTAGTTCCTCTAATGTTATCTCTAACTCCCATGACCTAGATAAGACTTTTCTTGAGGTAGAGTTAGATGATAGATCTAAAGATGATCTAGATACTTCTGATCCTATAAGTGATGATGGTGATCTAGGGGCTAGTAGTGGTTAATTAGATGTTAAAGAAGAGCTTGAGGATGAGGACTCTTTAGAGTTTAGACAACTATGTATTGGCTAGAGATAGGTCTAAAAGAAAGGTTAGAAGATTTGCTAGATATGTCAATATGTGTGAAGTGTCTAATTTTGATTCAAATCTGATTTCTTATGCTCTTAATGTTAATTTGCTGACCAGCTTGAGGGATATGAGCCTAGAACTTATAAGGAGGCTCTTGATTGTGTGGACAGCAAGTATTGGCTTGCTGCCTTGAGAGATGAAATGGATTCTTTAATAAAAAATTAGACTTTGACTCTTGTTGATAGACCCAAGGGGAAGAAACTTATAGGTTTGTAAGTGGGTTTATAAGTTTAAGGCTGGGATGTCAGGTGTAGAACATCCTAGATATAAGGTTAGATTAGTGACTAAGGGTTATTCTCAGGTTGAGGGAATAGATTATAATGAGGTGCTTTCACCTGTTGTGAAACATACTTCTTTAGAGTCTTGTGGCCCTAGGCTGCTATTTTTTACTTAGAACTTGAACAATTAGATGTAAAGACTGTATTTTGAATGGAAAATTAGATGAGCAAATTTACATGTTTCAACCTGAAGGCTTTGTTGTTAAATGAAGTGAGACAAAAGTTTGCTTATTGTTGAGGTCATTGTATGTCTTAAAATAATCACCTAGGCAGTGGTATAAGAGATTTGATGAATTCATGCTCAAGAATAAGTATAAAAGAAGTTATTATGATAATTGTGTATATTATTGTGAATTCAGTCCTAATTATTTCATTTATCTTTTGCTTTATGTTGATGACATGGTTATTGCATCTAAGGATAAATTTCAGATTTGTAAACTTAAATCAATGTTAAATTTTGAGCTTGAAATAAAAGATTTAGACGTTGCTAAAAGAATTATTGGCATTGATATTCATAAAGATAGATCTAATGGTGTTTTAACTTTGTCTCAAGTTGATTATGTTCATAAGCTTGTAAATAAGTTTGGAAATGATAATAGTAGGACTATTGATACTCCTCTTGGTGCACATTTTAATCTAAGAACTGTTTCTAATGCTGCTGTAACTAGTAGGCCACATCAAGAATGTGTTGGCAGTCTTATGTATTCAATGGTGTGTTGTAGGTCTGATATTGCATATTCAGTTGGACTAGTTTGTAGGTTCATGAGTAGGCCTTGTGATGCACATTGAGATGCAATTATATGGTTATTAATATATCTAAAAAAATTCTACTTCTTATACAATTTGTTCATAATAATTCTTGTGTTAATAATCTTAGCATTGTTGGCTTTTGTGACTTGATTTTGCTGCTGATTTAGATAAGAGGAGATTTTTAACTGGTTATTTGTTTACTATTGGTGGGAACTTAATGAGTTGGAAGTCCACACTTCAACATGTGGTGGCACGTACTTTCAACCACTGAGGCTGAATATATTATTTTATCTGAAGCTGTTAAGGAATGTTTGTGGCTTAAGGGGCTTCTTAGTGAGCTTGGATTTAATAATTAAATTCTCTTGTGCATTTTGATAATTCTCAAAGTGCTTTGTGTCTTTCGAAGATAATGTATATCATGAAATAACAAAGCATGTTGATGTAAAACTTCATTTTATTAGAGATATCATTGCTAAAGGTTTTATTAGTGTTTGCAAGATTGATACATTTATCAATCCAGCTGGCATTATGACTAAAGTTGTTCCTATTGGAAAGTTCAAATCTTCTTTGAACATGATGAAATTGTTATCTCTATAATCTTTTCTTTTCTTTTTTTTTTTTTTTTTTTTTTTTGATACAAATACAAGTAATTATGATTACATGTTGTACACTTCCCATGGCTCTTCCTGTAGCAGGCCTATTTCAGCCATCCTTACAGCATAGTTTATGACCTCTTGATTAAAAGATGTGACGACCTCTAGGTTCTCTATATTAGAGGCTAGGAAAAGTAGGTCCTGTACTGCTTCAAACGGCCATTGTTTTTTTGGTTTTAGTAGGAATTCCTTAATCTGCTCCCAGTTTGTTAGAACGCCTTCTAGCCGCAAGTTGTGTGTTGATGCAAATCTGATTCCCAAAGCTAGTCCTCTAGCAACTGTCGAGATAAACTTGTATCCTCGGTATTTCCCGTTCCAGCAGTAGATGATCTTTCCGCATTGAGCTACTCCCCAACAGCATCCTGTTTCGTTATTGTATCCTTTATCCGTCCCTGCACAGAATAAAATTGTGAGATTTGTTGGTATTACTGATTGTAGCTTTGAAAATTGTATTCCCCTATTTTCTCTATTTAGAGATCCGGGTATGTCATTGTCTAAGGCCCCAGGTGGCCTAAGCTTTAAGTTATGACACCATTTATTAATGTATGATAACACATCTTTGGGGTTCGCATTAGCTTTTTTGAAAATTATTGCATTTCGCAGCCGCCACACACTATAGCAAGTGATGCAAATAATGGAAAATAACCACCTTAGCATAGTTTTATCAAGATTTGAATTATAGAACAGATCAAAGCAGAAATCACTGATGTCTGAAAAAGGCAACATTTCAGTTCTTAATCCTATCGGTCCCGCCCTCCAAATTCTCCTCGTCCATTCACATGTGAAAAAAAGATGCCAACGTGATTCAGCATTGCAATTACACAGAACACACCGATCTGTATTTGAGTTCCATTTGGCAAGTATTGCATTAACTGGGATCCCTGCATTCAAAAGCCGCCAGAAAAAGTTAACAAATCTTGGATGAATCTTAAGTTTCCACAAGAACAACCACCAGTTCTTAAATAAACAAGCATATCCGGTCGGGTCCTGTATGGAGTATAAGTGTTTATATGCAATTTTGGTGGTCAGATCCTGAGCTGAAGGGTGTCTTAGCTTCCATGCATCCTGTTCAGAAGAGAGCTGGACAGAATTTATAGCAGAAGCAATCTGGGAATCAAAGGTGAGAGAAATTTCTGAGGCAAGCCTATCACTTGTACTTACCACTTCAGCCAACGTAATCTTATAGTGAGCAAACTGCATATTAAACATACCCACCACATGCTGATTATTATTTTTGACCCATGGGTCAACCCAAAAAAGGGTATTTTCACCATTCCCCACATTCCTGACAACTAGGTCCCTAAGAGTAGGGAAGATAGCACAGAGGCTGTTCCATAAGCCCTTTTTTTTCCACACTTTTGGGTCACACAGAGATGTATTATGGAAATATTTCGCCTTGAAACACTGGGCCCATATTGAATTTTGCTCAGTCAAGAGTCTCCATCCTAGTTTAATGAGAAGGGCCTTATTCATTAGTTCCAGTCTTTTGAAACCAAGTCCTCCCAATTGTTTAGGACGACAACATTTGTCCCAGGAAATGAGGGAGAGATTCTTACCTTGTCCCGATTTTCCTAGCCAAAATCTTTGTGATGATAGAATCCATTGATCTACACACCTTTTTTGGGAATAACATATATTGCATATGATAGATAGGAACTCCTTGCAGAACAGATTGAAGTAGAACCGCTCTCCCAGCAAAAGAAAGTGAATGTGCTTTCCATCCTGCCAGCTTCTGCTTCATCTTGTTCAAGACAGGGTCCAGCCTATCAGATCTAGATCTCCCCGAGAACAGAGGGCTTCCCAGGTAAGAGGAAGTGTTACTCATCTCCTTTATGCCTAGGCAATTAAGGATTTGTTCCTTTATCGCCGGGCATGTATTTTTGCTGAAGAAAGCTTCACTTTTGTCCATATTGATTACCTGTCCAGTAATTAGTCCAAAAGTATCTAGAATAGTTTTGATCACACAAACATCTTCTATGGTCGCACGACAAAAGATGAAAGTGTCATCAGCAAAAAAAAAAGATGTGAAATTTCTGGGGCAACACGGGCAATCTTGATTCCATGAAAAGCATCCTCCGCTCTAAACGCTCCAATGAGCCGAGAGAGGATTTCCATAATAATCAGAAACAGGTATGGGCTTAAAGGACAACCTTGTCTTAACCCTCTACTCCCCTTAAAATAAGAATATGGGACACCATTCAGTTTAATTGAGAAGGACGTAGAGGAGATTAAACAAGATATCAAAGCACAAAATTTGGCATCAAACCCTAAACATTTGAGAACTCTCAACAGAACACCATTCCACCCTATCATATGCTTTAGACATGTCTAGCTTGAGTGCAACAAACCCTTTTTTTGCTTTAGTCTTTCTCATAAAATGGAAAATTTCATGTGCAAGCAAAATATTATTAGTTATTTGTCTACCCGGCACAAAGGCAGCTTGGGAAGGAGAAATGATGTTATGCAAGATAGGCTTAATACGAGATGCCAGGAGCTTAGCAATTATTTTATATGACACATTGCACAAACTAATGGGTCTAAATTCAGTTACTTCAACAGCCCTATCATGCTTTGGAATAAAACAAAGCAACGTATGGTTTATTCTTTTCGTTTCTTTTTTGTTATTATTTGATGAGTTCTGTATTTACTCTCAGGTTCTCGCACTGTCAAAATATCAGAGTCAAGGTGGAGAATGTTGTAAATATGTTAGGGGCTTTATAGTCATTTCTATTCTATTTAGGATATGGATGGCTTATTGATTTGCATGAGAGGCTATTTAGGTCCATTCAGTGGTTATTATATATACATAAAATTGGGGCCTAAGGTTTGATGAGTTCCTTAACTCATCCTTGGATGTAGGTTCTCGTAACCGAACCAAGTAAACTCTGTGTCTTGTTCTCTATTTATTTATTTCTTCTCTTTATTTTGCTGCATTTTTAGTTATAATTCTTAACAGTAGTTTTAATTTTTAGGTATAATTCTTAACAGCATTTTTAGGTATAATTCTAAGAAGAAAAAAAATTCTTATACGATCTCTTCAGTTTCACGACCTGTATCTTGAGTTCTGCTTGGTTTTATAGCTTTCAAATCACTATGAATAAGAGTCAGAGACCCGTATCTTGAGTGAGAACAAATCCAGGTATTTGGTGGAATCCATTAAAATATTTTAATTGATGTTGCAATGTCGTGAGGTTCCTTGGATCTGTTAAGTCAGCTTATTCCTATGTAGATCTCTGTTTTGTTTGCATTGAGCCTTCAGATTTGTGGTTACAAATAGTGCTAAACAATAATTCTTGTTTAAAATAACAAAATAGTTCTCCAGTGTCTTCATTGGTGTTAATTTAATTTTTTTTTGTGGGTTTTTTTTTTTTTTGGTAGTGAGGAAGAAGGGATTTTGTGTTCCGATTTACTGTAAACAATTGTGGATTTAAGTTTAAATAGATATGGTCAACTTTTTTCAGTTGGTCTTATTATATATAAGTGCCCATTTATGCAATACCATACAAGTTCTTGATTCCATTTTTGTCATAGAAATATTGCCCATTTTGCTACAACCATGCAAGATTTCAACCGGAATGAGAAATGGGACAAGAAACAGGCACATAATCATTATAATACAACCCCTAAAATTCAAGTATTTGGCCTTATTATGAGGTCATTATTATATTCAAATAAAAAATATTAAGCCAGTGGTCTATGGATTTTTATTTGCGGCAGCTGATCGCCAAGATTTCACCACCTCAATCAAATGGTGGATATTAAAAGAGAAGGGATTACATTGTAAATAGAATGTTTCATTTTTACATTAAAGGTTTAATAGTTTGGAAATTTACAAAAAGTACCCCCTGAACTCTACGACTCTTAAACCGCATAAATCGATTTTTTCAGGCGGGGAAGACAGAAGAAAATTGAAGGAAAAAATCATCGACGGGTTGCACGGCTCTAGGGCAGGAACAAAAACTCATCGCTCTGACGGGTGCACGGCTGTAGGGCAAGAACAATCGGTTGCATCTAGGTTTTGATCTGTTTAAAAAAAATCGCAACACCAAAGGTACTACTTCACCACTTCTGTCAATGTCAATGTCAATGTCCACCACATTTCTTAACTTGAAGTACCAACTTTGTTTTGAAAAAACTCCATGAGCATTGCATCTGGGAACTTCTCACTCTCGCTATTCATGAGTTGTCGTTTGTCTCACGTCTCCCCATTGACACCCAAAATCTTCAAATACTAAGCCCCAAAATCATAATAAAAAACCCTAGAAACTAGCTAAGTAAGAAAAATAAACAAATAAATAAAATGTGTAAGAACATGATCCATTCTGCAAGACGAATAAGTTAAACAAAGTAAGAAATGAAAATGTGAAAAAGAAAAAGCAGGGATGGTGACATGTAGAATGCTGGAGATGTCTTGAATAAGGTTTACAATGTGAAGGATGCTTCCTTTGAATGAAAATGTACTACTGGAAAGCTTCACAGTTTCTCCATGAGTGTTCTACCACCAAGAAATGGATTACCCGAAACAGTTTTTTTCTGCTTTTCCAACTTTGGGGAAACACCCGTTAATCCACAGAGGATTTTTTTTTTGCGATTTCTCTTACACAAATCTGAACCTAGATGCTAACGGTAACGGATCTATACTTTTTAAACATAAAGTGGGGTGTCAATGCTTTAAGGCCCCTCCATTTTGAGGTGCCAGTGCAATTTGCTCTAATACTAATACTGACTACAATCTGGAATAGGGACGAGAAGGGCGAAAGAGTTTTCTTTGTAGAGAAAACTACAAGGTTACACGGAAATGTGTAACGTCTACCAAACTTTTAGACAATCCTTCATTTTAATCAAATTACAGAGAACAATATGGGTGTTACCATTTACAAACCTTGGATGGTCTAGGGGGCCATGGATTTTGGCAGATTTGTAATATTTATCTTAATTTAGGTGTTTGATTAAATGAAAGACTAGTAATTTGGTAAACTGAATCCCATTGTTATCTCCTTAATGAATCATATTAATCCCAAGGTAAAAGCTGAAGGGTCCAAATCCAATGATTTTAACTTGACAACACAAGAAGACTAATCATGTGGAACACATACAAAGCAATTAAGTCGATAATAAACACTATCATGATGTTGTAAAGAAAACATGTTTGCCCCTACCAAAACCCAAGGAGCTAATTCCTAACCCAAGCACAGAGAAGGTTGGGTTGACAGAGTCTTGAAGTTAACACTGCTCAGGTTGCATTAGCTAAGCCTGATTGAGAGATAAAGGTTATGTCTAACACCCTTCAGATAGGCAATCTTCTGTATAGCTAAATATCACAGACAAGCATGGAAGAGAGTAGAGGATCAGACGCCCCACTAATAACAGCACCTTTGTCTTTAATACCCACCAAATAATCTAAAGCTTTCTCAGTAATAACCTCACCTGGGAAAACCACTGGAATTCCTGGTGGGTATGGACATAGAAGCTCCCCACACACCTTTCCAAGGGTCTCTTTTATACTCACTCTCCTTTTACTTGCAAAGAAGGCCTCTCTAGGATTCAGACTCATGCTAATGTCAGCAAAGGGTGCACAGTCACTGTGCTTCTTCCATTGCTCCCTCGCATTATTTCTTCGAGAGGTTGCTGATAAATCTTCTATTCCCAATACAAGCCTCTGTATGTGTTCTTTGCAAGTTCCCAAGGTAATGGCAAATGTTAGGGATCGGGTGCCCGCAAGTTCAGCAATGACCCCATGATGCCTACATAAGATCTCGTCTGCTTCATAACCAGACAGACCAAGATCCGAGACCCTAATAGTAATCCTCAAGGGATCTATGGCAGGAAAGTTGGAGAAGTTTGGAAACTCAAGGACCGAGACTCCAGGGATCCTCTTGATCATACACTTGGCTTCAGCAGCTAATTCCATCACTTCGTTGAAAATGGTTCTTGGATTTTCACTTAATTGAGCCCTAGCAGCATCTAATGATGCTAAAAGCAAATAACTTGGGCTGGTGCTTTGAAGTGTTTGGAGGGATCTACATATTCTTTCTCTGTCCACAATAGCTCCTGACCTGTGTAGCATTGATGACTGTGTGAGTGAACAAAGAACCTTATGTGTGGTCTATACAGCAAGATCCACCCCTTGTTGAAGACCAGAATTAGGAAGTGAAGGATGAAATTCAAAGTGCGCCCCATGTGCCTCGTCAACTATCACAGGGACTACATGGGAATGACACAGCTGTGCAATCTCACTCAAATTGCTACAGATACCATGGTAAGTTGGTGAAGTAATAAGTATCACCTTGGCTTTCCGGCCATCTGTGTTTATTTCTTTGATTGGTTCGTCTATTTGCGATGGAGTGATTCCACCTGCAATGTCCCACTCTGAACTGTACTCAGGTAAAATGTACTTTGGCAGTGCACCTGACAATACCATTCCAGATATGGCTGATATATGGGAATTCCGGGGGAGGATGAGTGAGTCCCCAGGGGAACAAGTAGCCATGATTGCTGCCTGGATCCCACATGTAGTACCCCCCACAAGAAACCATGTCTCAGAGGATCCAAACAGTTGGCTGCTTGCTTCTGAGCTTCCAAAATAGGACCCTGTGGAGAGAAGAGATTGTCAAGCTCAGGAAGCTCAGGCAGGTCATGAATAAATGGTCTTGTTCCTATGAGTTGAACCAGACTATGGGGTGCAGCACGCCCTCTATTGTGCCCAGGAAAGTGAAAACTGGCAGCATCTTGTCTGGCAGAAGCTTGAAGTGCAGTAACCAAAGGAGAGCTTGAATCTTGAGCAGGTAATCCAGAACAAGGAACCCCGATTCCATAGTCTGAAGCCTTCTCAGTGTTCCCAATGAGACTCCTTATTCCTGGCGTCTGCCCTGGCTCTAAAATGCTTCTTTCCTGTGAAACATTTTGAAGAATGAATGTAGCCACTGGTATTCCAGATTTTGCTGTTTAAAGGTCCCAAAAGAGAGGAAATCAGCCCATATAATTTGGAGGAATACTAAAGCAATATAAGAATGTCACTCCATTTTTAAGATCAGTAAGGGGCATTGACCAATTTGGAAACCCACTCCAAAATCTGTATTTATTCGGAAATCTTTTATTTTATCATGTTTTGCATAGATAGTTTGTATACGATACAGGAGGTAGAGGGGGACTTTGATCCAACATTTAAGTTTGCTCCATTGTGATCAAGTTGTTATGAGTTCAAGTCTAAAAATAGCCACTCCAGAAAAGTAGGGGTAAGAATGCATAAATCATAACTCTACTAGATGCCAGTGACCGGAGCGTTGTGCCCTACAATAGGCCCCTTTCAGATTAAGTTCATGACATAATTGAACTCTATTAGTCTTAATATTACAACAGTAGTCTTTGTTTTCTCTTGTTTTGCATACCCAACAGCAGAGAATGGAACCAAATTTGTTTGCTTTATATTAGGCTACCATGGGATTCAACAGTGTGGTTCAACTCCCCCTTAATCAAACTCTTTCCTTCAGTCTTTGCATCAGGTGTGTGTTATTCTAACCATTCTACCCTCCATATTACCAGTTCTTTGCTTCCTCCCCCCAGGCCTTCTTCCTGTTCAACTGATACATTTGCATTACCCCATACCTCTACGTACTTCTGGATTGTTGTACTGGCAATACCTTCTGGGTCTGGTTGAGTCAACCGGAGTTAATATTGAGTAGCTCAGTTCAACTCTGATCCCACATTCGTGCCCCCATTAGTTTCCTCTATTGTGAAATATTACAAGAACCCAAATCTTGGTTCTGGTCTCTCCCCAGTCAGTATTCCAGTCAATGACACTGATCTTCAAGCTATTGACCATTGCTTCGTGTGCTGTATAGTTGTCAAGGGTTCACCGACATGCCACTTTAGCGTCCAGGCACCTTGGATGCATGGATAAGTGTTTTTGTCACCTTCTGTCCAGGCCCCCTGGTTCCCTAGTCATCATGACAACTACACATTGATGGCATACATGCAATTCTATTTGGGTGAAATCGAACAACTGAACTAATGCTACCTCCTTTTTTTTACCAGGGATTGAAAACAACTGCTTGTCTTCCTCCTATATATTGATAGAAGGGTAAAAGAAATCTGTTGGGGAGAACCCTATGACAGAAAAGACTCATAAGATACTGGCATTGGCTACACTACTGGGCAGCAAACTGTTTTCCTTGATGTAATACCTTTTCTTGTTTCCCAAAACTGCCCCTCTTTCCTTATTTATAGTATTAAAAGTAAAGGGTATAACCAGTTTATGGGGCTCATGCCACTGTGGGTTATGGGGAGGGTCATAATTTACACAGCTTTATCCCTTAATCCACATAGAGGTTGTTTCTAGAGCCGAACCTGTGAGCCATAAGTCACAATGGAGAAACCTTTACTGTTGCACCAAGGCTGTTTACTAATTTCTAATCTAACCATTATCTTAGTTTGCTCATAATTGCTGTCCAATCTTTATTTATTGATTCCTCTTCTATCCTTCCCTAATCATTCAATACTACTTAATATTTTGTTTGTAATATCTTACTAGAAAATCACCTACCTGTTTGTAAGCTTTGGGATATTTACAAATTTGCCACCTCTACTCATATTTGAAATGTTGTTTGGTAAGACCATAGCAATCCCCAACATCGAACCTCCTTACACCAGATAAAATTGGTTTCAGTTTTTCCTTCATTCAAGTACAAGGTTACATCAATCTTTCAAGAATATAGCATGCCTCTACAAAACTAACCTCCCCACCCCCAACTGCCCCCCAAAATCTACGAGACTTGCAGAACCTGAGAAGACAACATGCTAGTGACAGAAATATCAAACCCAACATTTCTCATTCTCTTAAAATGGCTAACATTTTTCTAACAAGAACTATAAAATCTAGCAAGACTATATCATTGTACATGTCCAATCAAATAACCCTGAATGAATTCCAACACAAGAAAAGGTTGATTGGACAGCCCATGCTTTTACTTAGAGATGCATCTAAAAATGGGGAACCTAGTGCCAAAGGGCGCAAAGGAAGAATTCTGCGGGGAAGGGGGGGTAGTTTCTGTTTGCAGTCTTAACCCAGCAATTTTTCCTGAGCCTGTCTTGATGCGTTGACCTCTGACTACAACTGTGGTCCACTGCCCATTGCGCTAAGGTCCGGCCCTACTCAGAGATACATCTATTTCATCATACTAAAAAAGATGCATCTGTACATCTATTTCATACAAAAACGATGCCTCTGTTCCTTCTTCTTCCAGATATCCTTCATTTTATTTATTTATTTTGGTGGGGGGGGGGGGGGGAGATCACAAATTTCCAAAAAAAAAGATACAAGTCAAACATGAAGAGACGTATGTTCCTTTACGGTATTCCCATTGCAAAGTAAACAAGGCAATATATCATTGGCTTTCCTTCAAAATCTCGTTTATCATGGCTTTAGCTACACAACAGTAACAAATCCTAATTCAGTTAAAATCAACTTTCAAGTACTATTTTAGCATTGAAATGTGACTCAGGTGACTTAATTGTTCATGTATTATTACATTAAATAGGCTCACCATTCCTGACTTCTATTTTTTTCCTAGCAAAGACATCTAGTGAATGATGAAGAATGATAATAAGGTTTCTGAAAATAAAAAAACAATGACTATATCACTAAAAGGATGAGCAGCAAGCACAACAGAACTCCTAAGCAGCTCAGTCATTTAGAGTTCAGGATAGTAATTCCCATCTGTTAAGACAGTATGATTACAACATATGAAGACAATAAATTAGTACACTGGTGATACTTGGCTATGCTTGGTATTGCTTAGCTTCCTTACAATTGATTCTTGTATTTCTTGCTGCAACATGTCCAGATTTACACTGGTGGGTTCCCAAACCTAAGACCTGATGAGCGAAGCACATTGCCCTGAACTAGCTTACCAAACCATTGGGGTTAGGGGGGAGTTAATTGATTCTTTTATGATTAACGAATTCATTATCTAGTAAATAAGGTGCTGGCTCCCATTGTAACACATACAAGCAAACTGTGAGAATGACTTTATTACCTAATCCTACTTTCTTCCATCTTCACGTACAGGTACTAATCTGAACCTTCTTTTAATTGGTGAAAATCGAAACTTGTCTGATATCATGAAATGGTCTCAGAACAGGTTTAATCAATATTTGGGTAATGCTGTCTTCTGTTTTGAGTGTTTCTTGAAGTTTCCTCTCTTCCTTGGTTGGCAGCAACCTATGCTGAATTCCTCTTCCTAACCCATATGAAGAACAATGAAGTAGGGTGTTTATGCGATAATTACCACTTTTGGAGATTTGCAACCAATAAGTGTGTACTTAAAGGTTGTGGTAAACAGTTTTTAGGTAAGTTTGACTGCTGCAATCAATCTCAGTTACTACTATTGAAGACTACTTTCTCTCATTCTTTTGGCTGAAGAATGGCTCTGTGGCACATCGTTTTATTTGATTCTCTTATTCTACTAACACTACTCAATATGTAGTACCTATGTAGGTTCATAATTTCAACTTCTCCAGCTCGCAGCACCCCTTTTTTGGTGACATATTGGTGACCTTTACCTACTTATCATACATAACTGAATAGAGACTCATCCATTGTAACCCTTTCTAGGGGGTATTTTCTGGTGATATCGAAGCATGTACCATATCCCAAAAACCAGAATATTGGCATTAGGTAGCAATCTAATCGGTGGACTGTCAGAGATACTTTAACTAACTCCATTGATAAACTTAAACATATTATATCGGCAGCTTCATCTTCTGATCAAAAGAATGATGAAAGGATGCACGAAAAGGACACTTTTACTATCTTGTGGAAAACTAAAATGCTTTCTGGTGTAAATACCAGAGAACAATCGATGGTATTTGTATGCTACATGAATCTGGGCCTGATATAAGGCAGTTTCCACATCATCTAGGGAGTGATTCAGAAAACCTGGGGGGTTGTTACTAACAACGAAGTTTGCTGCCAACACGAAAAAAATTTCGGGTAGCTCGTCACCATTCTTCACGCTATCAACTATCAGCTACAATTACTACTCTAGCTACTTTTGCTGCATATATTTCAAAATGGCTTCTGAAGAAGTAAAATTCTTAACATGAGTCTTCATTATTTGTGGTTATTCGCAGTACTCCATTAGAGACAGAACTCAATATACCATATTTGATCAGATAAAAGCAGAAAAATCTAAACCAACTAACCAGAGAGAAACGAACAGGTGTTCTTCTATGATGCTTGAAACCATCGTTATCGGCGAAGCTGCTACGAAAATTCTGTAGAAAATAAAGGCATGGACCTCATTCAGTAAAGGGTATCTGGAAAGAAAAAGAGGATGGAAGAAAGAGATGCAATTTGGTGAATTTAAACCAACAAACCGTCGAGATACGAAGCGAAGGCGACAAGACAGACGCCATTAGCTATCGCAGAAAAGCAAAAGCTCCAAGGTTTCCGTGGGAGGGCACAAACTGATAAAGACCGGTGAGATGAGGGACTCTGAAGCAAATATATGCAATTCGGAATATCCTTTTTGGAAAATCTGAAAAACTCGAGAATTTCTGGAGAAAATTTCAACCAAATGACACAATTTCTCAATATAAAAGATAGGGGTAATTGTGATTATTAGCAAACCAAGGAAAGATAAGTAAATTTTTAATAGTTTTTTACATCAGACCATAAACTAACGTTGGATCCCCTTAATGCAACATATTACGTGTGAGTCCCAAACAGATTAACATCTTTAATCGTCGTTAAATATATTTAAATTTCAAACGTAAAAAGACTAAAGTACCATTCAAGTTATTTAATACATTGTATAAATATATAATTTTAAAAATATTACAAAAAAAAAATTTAAAAAGAGATAATTGGTCATTAAGCATTAATTATACTAATACAATTTATTAAATAATCTGAAGGGCATTTTGCTCCTTCAACATTTTTTTTGGTACACTCCCTCAACGTTTGAAATATACTTAAATGCAACTACGGTCTTAATATGATTAAGACTCACATGTAATATATTGCATTAAGGGGACTCAACATTAGTTTATAATCCCCTAAAGAAACTCACACGTAAAAAATTATTTTACATTAATTTGAAATTGAAAATATATAATTTTATTTTCCGAGAATTTCAGTATAAAATTTCATAAATGTAATCCGATCAATTGACCACTTGTTCTGAATTCAAAATTCATCACCATAGGAACAATCTTAGACGAGTTAGCTACAATATGTTTCAACCTTTCGAATGTTTACTTATTTTTCATAATTTCTTGATGCTCTCAAATTTAGACCTTTCTTACTAAGGCTCTTTTTTGTATCAATTTTCATTCTCTATTATGCCTATTTAAAATAAATAAGTTCAAGAATTCATTATTGGTCAAGAATGAAAAATGGCTTAGTGAATTTTGTCAAAAATAAATTATGAAATGAAAAATAAGTTTGGTGACAAAATAAAAAACTATTAAAAATTAATAATGAACAAGTGAAAAAAGAGGGAAAAAGTATGATTCTTATAAAAAAAAAATTTGTGCATTGAATATTTTACTCTCATCTTAATCATAAAATTTTAAGTAAACTTATGAATAAATGAAGATAATGAAATTTTCACCATAATCCATAATAGACAAAAATCCATTATGAATTTTGGAGGTTTTTTTATTATTTTAAATAAAAATAAAACTTATAATAGATGCCAACAATTTAAAATAATGAAAAATTTTCATAATTGAGAATGATAATTGATACCAAAAAGAGCCTAAGTTTAAAGAAAACAATTATTTCTAAAATAAATAATCTCATTATTGAATTTTCAAGTATAAATATCCATAAGCCTCGGTGGATGTAATTGCCTGCTAAGATCTTTTGCCCAATCAAAATTACATGAAAACAATGACACTGAACTTCTAAAACTAATAGTTGATGGAACAAAGAATCACTTTTCAAACTTATTAAGATTAAATATTCACATATTTTAAGTCCCTCTGAGGAATATTATGGCAAGGTTCCCCTCTCTTGTTGATTTCTTTGTGGAGTATAAGCCCCAACCATAGGAAGCTGGAGCACTGCTTGACCAAACCCAGCTAAAAATCTCTGGAGAGAACCGCAGAGAGTATGTATTGTCCTTGGTTACTGCCTCGACCTCATTCTGGAAATTCATGTTTTACACAAACTGGATTCCCTACACCTATAAGAAGCAAATTCATGAATCAAGCAATAATTAAACGATTCTCCAATCCCTGCCTACCTCTTTATGATTCCAATGAAATGCCCAGTTCTGACATTCATCTCCTGGTTCTTCACTAGGGTGAAGATGGTGTTGAACTCACTACAGGTTCGCTTTCCCTCTAATTCCAGCTCCTGCTGATGCTGGGGTTCACTCAGACTACCCTTGTACTCTTATTGAGGGCTTTATACAGAAATCAACCTAAGTGCTAATTTGTTAGGTGTCCTAGCAACCAAAAACAATGGCAAACCCAGTACTGGGTCATCTTCCTTGCTCTCTTCATCTTGAATTCAACTTTCAATGAGTTTTCATCCTAATGGATGTTTTCCTCATCTAATCTCATCTTGGCTCCCTAATCAATGCAAGGTGCTATCCATGGCCACTGCTACAATGGTTTTAGTAATGAGCAGTTCCCACTCCAGGTAGAGAACTTCTACAGCACAACATATATGTAGACAATCAAAGACACCAAATCCCCAAATCAGGAATACATGGATGGAATCAGAATTCTGCCATACGACGAACTCAAGATACATATCCATGTTTGTTTGCAATATATTGTACATCCCTTGCTTCACATATAAGAGCCATGCACCCACGCCCCATGGATGCATGGTTATGCAATATTCAGAAACCTCTACAAGTATCACAAAAGGCTCACCAATTCCAATTGTAAAATTGAATATCATGCTGACTGCAATCATCCTTCAAAGTACAAACATATATATATATATATATATATATATATAAGATTCCCCAGAGTTCACTTATTACAGACATAATAATAATTTAAAAACAAAAAAAAATGGACTATCAGAAAACAGGCCTTCCAAGTTCCAAATAATAAGACCAATAGACCTGGTTTTGGACTAAAGAGTAATTGTTTCCTCCTATTTCATATGTTTTTAACAGTTCAATTTGTCACGGAAAATGGAGAAAAGTTCTAGAAAATGCAAGATCAGAGGCTCAAAACTACTGACAAAATTTAGAAAATGTAACATCAGAAGCTCAAAACTGCTCACAATCCAACCAATGAGGAGTTGCATTGAAGATGCAAGTAAACCGAAGTTTTTAAATGGCGAGGGTTATAGGGGTAACCAACCATTCAGAAGAGAAGACAAACAAAAGGACAACAAGAGCAACTAGACTACAATGGGATAACAACTTCCACAATAAACCATTGCTTAGTTGCATCAACTAATTGATTTGTTTTGCCCAATTCAGCTAAGAAACATCAAGCAGTGAATCAACTTCCACAATCTGCACACCTCCATAGATGACACTGAGGCATTACATCAACACCTCTTTCTTCATAACAAATTGACTAGCCTTCACTAACACTGAAGCTTTATCACTTAGCTAACTCCAATACCTTCTCTCAAGTTTCAATGATGTAGAGTGGTAGTTTCTGATGTAAGTCAATTTTGATGGCTTACCATTTGCATGCACGAATTCAGACTTTTCAAGCTTGAATTGCCACTTGCAAGACTCTTATTTACTATTGAGAGTAGATGAACTTCATTTTTTCACAAGCTAATTTTGCAAGTATACGTTCATGTTCTCCAAATAGCTTGTTGAAGCTCATTAGATAAGGTTTATCCATCTTCTTCATCGCTGCGGCCTATAAACTGATTTTGTACAGTCCCTTTGCTTAGGATCCTCACTTCCACCATCCCAATTCACTACCTCGACCTTGATATTGAATTTGCCATTTGAGACATCTCTAGAGCACTCAACAACCATCTGTCCATATCTCTCACTACTGAAACTGTTTTCCTATTTTTATGATTTTAAGATCATATATAGCTAGAAAAATTATAATTTGAAGTAGTTACGAGATTCTTCAATTCCTGGATGCTAACCTCTAACCACTGCTATGTGAAAGAAACTCATTGCTTCTGTAGGCACGG
Organism: Hakea prostrata; assembly: GCF_041222555.1. NCBI lineage: Eukaryota > Viridiplantae > Streptophyta > Magnoliopsida > Proteales > Proteaceae > Hakea > Hakea prostrata. The sequence continues at coordinate 17,305,899 of NC_142606.1, forward strand.
TATCATTGACACTTTGAGGGCAGCACAAGAGGGGCAGTGAGTTGTGTAACCATATTGAAGAACTAACAAAATCGTCATAAAGAACTCCAAAACACAATTGAGATATGGGTTAAAGAGACAATGAAAACTCAATAAGATTTAGACTCTCAGTTCATATTTATGTTTATGACTTATTTATGAATGGTCAACTATGATATAATCAATTTGTCCATCAGAAATTTTTGATAGGGAGGAAGAGGAATAAAGAAAAGAGTCCAATAATTAGCTACTATTATAATCAATTATTGTTAAGTTCTCCATTATATGAAAAGGGTCTGATGTAGATGAAGAATGTGTTATGCAATAGCGGTTTGATATTAGTTTCATATCGATTTGGTTTTGGTTTACTATATAAATATATTTAGAAGTATAAAAGATGAAATATACCATCAAGAATTGCAGTGTAGTTTCAACCATCGGATTGTATTGGTTTTGATCTGGTTTTTCAAGTTCTTTTTGGTGGCTTTAGTGCAGCCCAGATTGCTTCAGTATCACAAAAATCCAACCCAAAACATGACCCAAGAAGCTCATATCTGTTTGGTTTCAGTGTTTCACCTCAATTTTTGGACAGTTCAACTCAAAGCCCATAACTACCCATTAATGGTACAGGTATAAACAAAATTAACAGTTTATGGTGATAATTCATAACCAACACTAAAGTGTTTACGGATACCAAGTCAAATCATTTCATTTTGAACAGGAATAGGGATCATGAATCATATCAAACACACCTATTTATGATTATATGTCAAATAAACATAAATTTAAACTGTACCAAATAGACTTGCAGAATAAATTGTCAAGGCAACAAGGCATTCCATCAGTTGAAAGGGTGCCCAGGCGACAAGGTGCATGCTTCAGTGTCGCTTCAACACTCCCGACATGGAATATGTATGTTAATATTTCATACAGCATACTTCCATATAAATAATACTTATATGCATCATGCAAGCCATATAAATGCAATAAATATAAGAATGTACCATCCTCTGATAAAAAGAACAAAAGAAGGTCTTAAACATTAATAACATAAACTTATGATGTGCTAATGGTGAATGATGCCACCTTGGACCCCAAAAGAACCTAGATGCCCAACCGGCACTTTGAAAACTATAATTTAGACTGGTTCAGCAACTTGTGTACATCAAGTTATACTGACACAGCTCTGTTGAATAAAGAACAGTTTCCAACAGCAACAGTCAAGCCTTTACAAAATTGTTTGTGAGGTCCTGAAAACCTCATAGTTTTCCACATGAAAAGTTAAAACCTTTGGGAGGGTTTCGAACAAGGGATTTTGAAGGAGATCTCAAACAAGGATTTCCGAAGCTAAGAGACGGCGATCTCAAGTGACTTGCCTTAGGGTCTCTCTCTCTCTCTCTCTCTCTCTCTCTCTCTCTCTCTCTCTCTCTCAAGCTTTGCGAGAGCAAAGCTCTACACCTCTGTCTCTTAGGGTTTCTAAGTCTTTGCCTTGAAATCCTATAGCGTTGGGTGATTCTGGAGGTGAAGCGACGTTGGCCCTCCTTTGCCTCTCTCTCTACTTCATGAAAGCCCTTCGCCTCTGCCTCTGCCTCTTTGGGTTTCTAAAGTCTTTCCTTGAAATCCTATAGTGTTGGGTGATACTGGAGGTGAAGCAATGCTGGCAGTTCTTTGACCTCGTGTCTCTCTGTGTCTCTCTGCCTCCTTCTCCTCTCGCCCTCTAATTCTCCTCTCTCTCTCTCTCTCTCTCTCTCTCTCTCTCTCTCTCTCTCTCTCTCTCTACTTCTCCTCCTCATGATCTCATATTCTCTATATTTCTCTTCCCTTGTTCGCCTCTACCCTCTCCTCTTTGTTTGTTTTTATATATATATATATAAAAGATGGTTGTTTCACAGTTTTGTCATAGGTTGTCTAGGGTTTTTGTCTACGAAGGTCTCTCTGGGCATCGGGGGGAAAAGCCGGCGGCCACCATTGTTGTTCTTTCCAATTCTCTTTCGATCCCAGATCTAGACCCATCTCCTCCCTCGGTCTCTCCTCTCTTCCTCTCCCCTTTTTGTTTATGGTTTAAGCTTCTTTGTCTAGGGTTCTAATCCTTGATGGCATCTCTAGCGTCAAGGGGAAGCCGTGAGGGCCATCATTAATTGTTCTCTCCATATGGGTTCGATCTCAAATCCAAATTCATCTTTCTCCCTCTATTTCTCCTTCTCTCGCCCTCTCCCCTATCTGTTTCAGGGTTTCACTTTAGTTTGTTAAGGGTTCCTACCTTTGATGGCCTCTATGGCTTTGGGGGAAAGCCATGAGCGCCATCGTTGTTGAACTCTGAATTAGTCTCGAACTCTGATCATTACTCATCATTCTTTATCTCAATCTAGTAATGCTACCAACCCTTGTGTTTGTGGTGATGTTGCGTCAGTCCTTGTTGCATGTCCTGCGCATTGTTGCCATGAAGGCTCTTCGTCTCTCCGATCGATCGGGATAACGTGTAGGTCTAGTTGGGCCCCTGCCTTTTTGGTCCACTTCTGTGAGGTTGTAATTTCTGGTCTAATTGTATGGATTTGGGCAACTTGTGCTTGTGTTCTATACTTGTTTTATTGAGCCTATCTCTGGCTCTATACCTTTTCCTTCCCCTTTTCTCCAATTTGGTTGATGAATTTATTTATCTATCCCCAAAAAAAAAAGTTACAACCTTCAGTAGCTTACGGAGCTCAAATTTAATACAAGTGTTTCAGCTAACCTCAATCTTTACTACTACAGAGATCTATAATCACTTCTATGGCCTTTTGGAAGATAGTTTGCAATCAAGATGCAAATTCTCTCTCGGGCATTGGAAGCACATTCTAAATACATAGACTAAGCACAATAAAATGCAATTCTTATGATTCTCAAAACCCACTTTAAACCCACACTAAAAGTTGATTCCCAAATCCCTTTAAACCAAGGTTAAAAGAATCTGTAAAATGTGTGCAAGAATCTCAAAGCTCCTCTACTTCCAGATTTTGTGCAGCCATCATGCATGCTTAGGTTCAAATATGCTGATCTATTGGTTGGCAGTCAACCTCCAATTTTAAGAGAGAAACTTTGACCTTTGAATCTGAGATTGGCTGCTGACCACAGGACCAGCATATATACTTGTTGATGGAAAGACCCACAGCCGAAGGGTGCAGAACGCGAGCACATATAATCTGGAAGTAGAGAAGCATGATCCAAATATGACACTTTAGGACCTTTCACCATAAGATTCTTGTACACATTTTGCACACAATTTAACATCAGTTAAAAGAAACTTTTGTTGATTTAAAGAGACATTGAGAACCATAGAGTTGAATTTAATGTTGCTTAGTACATAAGTGCTTCTAACTATGCATCATGCCCTGGGGAGGATTTGAATCTTGAATGCAAACAGTCATCGAATCTGTAAAACCTCAAATAATATAAGACTAACTCAATTGTTAGAAAATAATAATTTATAGAACATAACAATTTTTATAGAATCATATAGATAAACTAAGTGTAGCAGAAATGAGGATGCTAAGATGGATGACTGGCAAAAGTAGTAAGGATAAGATGAGGAATGATCATATTAGAGTTGGTATGGGAATTGCTCCCATAAGTAATAAGCTTCAAGAAAGTCGTTTGAAGTGGCACATCCATGCACAACGGAGCTGATAAGTGATACAATCCAGATTGAAGAAACTAGAAGAGCTAGGAGTAGACCTAAGATAACCTTAAGAGAAGTGGTGAAAAAGGATATGCATAGCTTAAGCCTTGTACGTAGCATGACCTCAAACGGAACTGATTGAAAGGCAAGAATCCATGTAGCCAACCCCATTTAGTTGGGACAAGGCTTCTTCTTCTTCTTCTTGTTGCAAAATTCCACTTCCAAAAAATCTTCAAACAAAGTGAGTTAAAAATTCACAAACATTTTCGAGAATTCACAAGCATATATATATGGTAAGAAGCACAGTAATGTAAGTTCATGCGATCAACAAATCATCCATAATTATACAGTAGGTCCTAACCCTCACAATAGATAGGAAAAAGGCAGGCCTTTATCCTCTATGTGTATATGTAGAATTAATGGTCCGGATAGCCGACTCTCAGATTCATACTACAAGTTAAAGCCAAAGACAGAAATAAAAGGAAGGAATACTATCTTATCCACTTACATACAAAAATATATATATCTTTATCAAAAAAGAAGATAGACTATTCATTATCTATAAGTTAATGCTTCTCATTTTCAATACTACTTATAGAAGGCTATGTGGAGCAGAGTTTTAAAAGAACTGAAATTTTCTACTTCTACACACTCCATGATGTCCCCAAGCCTCCATACTGAAGGATTTAATCAGCTAGATAAGAATCAGTCATCACAGCACTGTTTCTAAATTCTCCATAAGAATTTATAAATGAGACTACAGCTCTAAGTGATCTAAGGTGTGCTTTTACTTTTCCATGTTTATGGACATTTTTGTAGCAACTCTAAAGGCAGCCAAATTAGACATGAAAAATATTGAGTAATTGATGCAAATTATCATTCAGATATCCACAGCTTGTACAGGTTTAACAAAGGAACCAAGAATAAAATGAACATTCAGATCATCGAGGGAGCAGATAACAAACCTCAAGAGAAAATTACTGCTAAAATTAGGTCACAAAAACAGAAGATCAACAGCAAGCCCCATAAATAAAGGATAAGAAGCGTTCAGATTCAACCGTGCCAGCTCTTCAGAAGTGAAATAAGACGCCCACAAGCAGTCAGCACTTCATGTGGCAGACAACAGGCAGCATGCAGGCATAGAGAAGAAAAAGAACGGTTCTGGTGAAGTAACAGGATGACGATGAGAGAGAGCACGCATGTAGACCAACCATGATCCTTGCATGACAGCCGACTAGCGTGCTCTCTCTCATCGTCAAACAATGCCTTGACAAACCTCAAAAAACCTGTGTGCAATCAGTAGATTAACAAAGCAAATAAGAAAAAGAACCGGACGCAAATATGAGACAACAAGGACTTCAGGCTTATACATACCTTTCCAGTAGATTAACAAAGCAAATAAGAAAAAGAACTGGACACAATCATATGAGACAACAAGGACTTCAGACTTATACGACATACCTTCCCAGCAACATTAATCCCGGAACTGAATTTTGAGAGTCGCCAAAGAATGAACACTGCAGTTCCTCTTCAACCCAAGAATCCCTGACAACGTACGGTCGGAATCAGAACCAATGACGCCCAAAAAAACACTCTAGCTCTAAAAGAAAAAGAAAAAAAGGGTTCAAAGTTCAACAGAAGGGAAAAAGAAGTTGATTTGCTCATCAGCTAAAACCCAAAATTTTCCTTAAACATAGCCTCCCTCACATAGTAACAAAGAGAGAGCAGCGGTATTAGTAGAGGAACGGGAAAAACCAGCAGCTTGAAGGAGTAAATCTGGAAACGGAAGAAATCAACCCTAACTACTGCGGTTCAGCTGAAAAAAATAAAAATAAAAAAGGAGAAAAACAAAGAAAAAAGAGGAACCCACAGTGGCAACAAAGACCATTTGGTGAGGACGGAAAACCATAGAAAGCATTTATCTTAGAACTACAAATTAGACCAAACGCAGAGAGCAAGGAGATGTTTTGTATCGTTTTACAATCTTATTGATGTCTGCTACCAAGAAAAATCTCAAAAAGACCCAGTTCAGTGACTTCAATGTACTACTAACCGTCAAATCAAAATCGTCTTTTACTCCATGTAGGCTAGGTCTACGGCACCCAATTTATAGCGAAATATCCGGCACTTACATAAACAATAGGTTTGACGTTTCAACGCCTTACCATCCTAACCTAATCCCAAACCTAAAAGAAAGGCAAGGAAGAACGTGAGGAAATGAATGCCACGATCTTAATTACTTCTTTTTTTGGTAGAAGGAATACCAAACCCTAATAATCAAGCCTATCTTGTTTTCTGGGTAGGAGGAAATCAAAGCCTTATTACCCTTGAATCCGTGATGTTATCGTCGTCCTTGTCAGGAATAGGGTTCGTCCCTGACTCTTCAGCTTCACTCACTTGTCAATCACATATGATGACAATGCCTTTGCTGGCCAGACTTCCCATGAGGCCCTGCCCGACCAACCAAACTTGCACAAGTGCCTGATGATGGTGACGGAGGAGTATCTGAAGGATGTGTTTTTGAGACCATGAAAATAATCAAGAATGAACATACTTTAAGTCTCATCATTACAATTTTTTTTATATTTTTTCTTATAGACCTCCTAATTTTTGAGTTCACAAAGTAACATGTGTTCCCAGTGTTGAAGAGATGATTCGAAATAGTTCTACATTCTTTTTTTTTTTCTTCTTCTTTTGATTATAAAACTTTCGTTTGAACAGGCTGAGCCAAGGAAATAGATTTACAAATACTCTAAAGCCAAGAAGAGAACGCTGTGTTGCCTAAAAGACTGCTATCAGGGCTAGATGTCTACAACATTGTTGAACTTCTTAGAAATATGAGAAAATGAAACAAAGAGGAAATAAAATCTAATTTTCTTTATGTTTTCGTTGTGGATCTTATCAACTCCAAATTGTTAGATTCCAATCGCACGTGATCATAAGTCTCTCTGGTAAAGCTTGTAGCACAGCACTCCTGAGAACAAGAGCTTCCTTAATTAAAATATTATGGAAGTATTCAATTTGAGCAACAAGGGAAAGACTTGCAAAATCTCTGATGAAAATATGACACGCCATAAAAGATACAGTTCACATTCCAACCCAATGAAAATATGAAGTGCCGTAAAAGAAACAAGAAAAGGATCTTATTGGTTCCTGTCCTGAGGTTGTTGGATTTAGCCTCAAATTCCAAGACAATTCAATCCTAATATGGTTAAAAACACTAATTAGTTTCTAGATCATTCAGCACTGCCAGAAATTTCCATTCAATTCTCAACGGAATAAATGCACGTTTGGTTGTAGTTTTTGTTTTTGGTTTTGTTGCCTCAATGCTTTTTCTCTTCAACTGATCTAAGGGCTTCAGTGAGAACTTTGTTTTCTCAAGATAAGCATCAGTGACTTTAAGGATAAGCTTCTATCACTTAGCTGAAAGACATAATCTTATCCTTATTCTAGATTTTCAGTTGAACAAACTTTACTCTACCAAGGCAACGTAATAGTTATCCCCAGCAGAACTTTTCACTGTCTTAAGATGCAAACCTGTTGGATGCTCAAGACTTTTGTCTCCTTTATTATAAAGATCACTTCCAGCAGTCAACACTTCCAACCTTTGAGAAAAGCTAAGATAACGCACTGAGATTGGCTTCAATTTCCTTCTCCATGAAACCTAGCTTCTCTCTTACAGTAGATCCTCCAAGATCCTGAATGCCCAGTAGCGCACCAAGCGAAGACCTTACCTTAATTCTATTAGTTGAATTTTAAAACCCCAACCCAAACATAGGTTCTTAGCGAAAATACCTGGAATAAGACAGTTAAGTTACTAACAAACACTCCCTGATGCAAGCCTCTCGTGTTTCTGGTTGTTTTCATCTTTAAAGTAACCCTTTCACTGTCCAAATCACACTCCCCCTTGTAGATAACTTGGATATCACCATCAGCCCTACTAAGGTACCAAAGGCCACCCCTAGCCATTGGATGACAGAGGAGGCAAGGAATCAAAACCTTTTAACAAATCAAATTCGATGTGGCACCCTAGACCCTTTTAGAAAAGTTAAGAGATCACCATCAACCCTGAAGTAATTCCAACTTGATGTTTACAATGAAATCCTGGAAAATGGTCTGGATAATCATGGGACCACAGTTATAACTCAAATTTCAGTGGCTTGTCCACCCTCTCCAAAACAACATATAATTCCAAATTGGATCATCCACTGAAATCCTGCAAAATTGGCTGGATTAATCAAAGGACCACTGTTAAAACTCAAATTTCAGTGGCTTGTCCACCCTCTCCAAAAGCACATAAATCTTGTCCTATATTTTGATAATTAACTTGGAATACCCACCAGACCACAAAATTTAGCACACTTAATATTGGTTGCTCAACAGTCAAATGATTTTTGAATTGCTTTCTTAACGTAAGGAAATAAATTGCTTACTTAAACAAAGAAAATGGTTTCTTGTAGCTTACTTATAGGCCAAGTGATGAGCAAAGGAGACAGAAGTGAAAGAAGAGGAGATAGAGCCTAACCCAAACTGGTTCTCATCTCATATAGCTTCTCCAATTCTCTGAATACTGCTCTCAAATAATTGACTGGTTCATCAAAGAACTGATTCACCCACTGAAGGATTCAACCAGCGCAAGGTCTTGTTGTCCTTTTAAACAACTACTACCCATGCTTGCAGATTTATGCATCTCTTTTCTTTGAATGCAACAGCATGTACAGTATAAGGTCAGTAACTGTCTTAACCCAAGGAATCAACATGACAAAACAAAGAATGACCACTTCATGAATTTTCACTACTTGATTTGGGAGTGGGGAAAAATCTGAGAACCGAGGAGTGGTTCTCTTTGCTTGTAAATATTAGTGTTTGTATTGCTTCATCCTATTCATGTGTACATAAGCTATGTTTTTGTTTCTAGTCATTTTTACAATGTTGATGCTATGTGATATCCCTACTGAGTGTGTATATAAAAGAGTTGAAGTGTAGGAAATGTCAGAGGATCATCATTCTACTAACCAAACCCTGTTGTTCTCCTCCAATTATTTCCTTTCACTCTGCAAACCAACAGCAGCCACAGATGATGGTGGCTGACACTACATTCATTGCAACAATGTCTGCAGAGTAAGACAATGATTGCTGTCTATACAATTTCAGATGTTGAATATTTCGGTGATCTTTGAAACTCAATGGTTTCAAATAGAATTTCCAATTTAGGTTTGCATGTCAATGTTTTATATAGAAGGTTTCAAGGTTTCCAATTAGCTGTTCAACAGCAGAGACCAAGATATCACTCAAAAGCTTTTTTCTCATGCCGATGGGGGACCATCAAAAAGACGAGCACATTTAAATTCCTGGAAGGAAAGGTTCTAGGTAGGGTAGAACCACAAGATTCTGTTTTCTAAGCCAGGAATACCATACAAGTGATGACCAGAATATTCAGATAAATGCAACTGTGGTTAGGGTCTTGAGGCACCTTAGAACAGGAAACTAGGAGCTGGGATGACGGAATTCATTTAGAATTAGAGAGGAAGACGAGAAACTGATCCCTTCTCATGACATCAAGAGAAGTGAAAATAGGTTGAAAATAGGTCACCTGGGAAGGCTGTGTACACACAATTAGATCTATTCAAACACAAGAAATGTGTAGAAGTAACAGAAAGCATGTACTAAGAATTAAAATAGTATGAAATAAATAAAAGAGAGAACATTACATGATGAGTAGCGGCATGTGGCTGTGCCTAGCTAGAAGGCAACATGAAACGATCACCACACCCTTGGAGATTCCCACCTTCCACCGGGGCGTGGCGGTTATTGTGTGCAATTCACTTGCAGACTCCATCTTTGGATGTCCGTCGGGACTAGCACAACCAGTTATGCTAGTTTTACGACCGGGTTACAATCAATGGCTGTACAACACATTCCCTAGGGTAGGTACTACTTTATGTTGATGATGCTACCTATAGACAGGAGATGATAGACTACATGATGACTTTATCCATACCATGTCATGACCTGCTTATGTCCAATATTCAGAGTAATCCTCCATGACTCAAGGGATGGATCCAGCCCAACACAAGGGCTTTTATTAGATTATGTTGGGTCTCAGTCATTATAATATTTGTTAGTCTGGACATCTAATATCTTGTAGTCTCAGTCATTGTAATATTTGTTATTGTGGACATCTAATATCTTGTATGATGTATCTCATCCATTCATATACATCATTCATTGTAATTTTAACCTCCGTACTAAGTTCTACACTTGTAGCTATATATTGAAATCCACTTATTGCATTTTAATACAAATTTTAGTGTTCTCTTTCATAATATCCATGTATAATTTGTGAAGATGCATGTCACAAACTTCCAGTTTCACATGCATACCACCCGGCACATGCCAATCAAGAACACTACTTTGGGTTAGGTTTTAGGGGAAAACAACACTTCTATTGTGTTTATTGACCTCAAATTAGGGTGGACACTGAAAATTAGCCAAAAAACACCAAAAACCCACTAAAATCTACCATCAAAATCTGGAACAATTTTTGTACCAAATTTGGTGTTTTACCAAGGTTGCAAAATGAAGCGAAATCTCAAACATTGCTTATATCTGATTAGGGCTGCAACAAGGCCGGACTTTTGCAATCCTAAGCTCAGCTCTATATATTCTATTCTAAGTTCATTCATGCCCTTACCTTAATTCAAAACCAAGGATTATTGTTCCAAACCCTAAGCCCTACAAGGCCAAGTCAAGCCAAGCCCATTCCCACCCTGATTGGCCTTATTTAGCCATATCCCTCGCCCTGATTGGTCCTATCCCTGGCCCTAGCCTTGATTGGCCCTAATTAGCCCTTTCTCTAGCCCTGTCCCTAGCCCTAGCTCTAAACCTGAATGACCCTATACTTGGCCCCAGCCCTGATTGGCCCTATCCTTGTCCTTGTTCCTAATTCATTGAGATTAAGCATGAGGACAAAAATAGGGCTAGGATTAGGGCCAAAATCAGGGCCAAGGTCAAGGACAAAAATCAAGGATAGGTCAGGACAGGCCCAGCGGGCCAAAGAGTAATCTCAGGCCCGCCCTAGTCAAGGCCAGATTATTTTGGCCCTAACCCACCCTTAAGGCCAAAATCTTGAACCCAAGCCCTATTCTGGCTCAAGGCGGGCCAAGGCCATCAAGGCCAAACTTGCACCTTTATATATGATTTAACATATCGTCCATTTGGCTCTAGACATCATCTAGTCAACCCTAATCAATGTTGTAGGTACAGCTTATTCCTCCTACTCATGAACCCTAACTGAGGGGTCTTGCTGGTGGTTGACATTATGCATGTGTTCAATTCTGTACCCATTAAATGTATTCATATATGTTCCTCTAAACAAAATTTGTTATTCACAAAATACAAACAAGAGAGAGAGAGAGAGAGAGAGAGAGAGAGAGAGAGAGAGAGAGAGAGAGAGAGAGAGAGAGAGAGAGAGAGAGAGAGAGAGAGAGAGAGAGAGAGAGAGAGAGAGAGAACTGCATGCTACATTAAAAGGCACAAATATTGGATGGAAATGTGTGAAATTTTTAATTTCTAAATACCAAAAAGCATAAGCTCGGACACCAACCATTAAGAAATGTGAAGACATGAATGTAAGGACTGTATTACAAAAAGATTATAGATAAGGTGAGCTTAGTTCATGCAATATATGCTAAGCAAGGTATTGTTGTTTCTTCTGTTAAGAGTTTGTGAATTAGACTCTTTTTGGTATTAATTTCATTCTCCTTTCTGATAATTTTTTGCTTTTGTATATGTATGGTATATATATTCTTAAACCTATTGTAAAAGAACATATAAAATCTCATCAAGTCATAATCCATGATAAACTTATTTTGGGCAAAAAAAATTCATTTTTTATCATTATGGGCAAGTCCCCGTGCATGAAGTCAGTGGATTCGAGTGAATTGACCGTACCACAAACCTCCGATCCTTGAGGAAGCTTCTTACCAAACCAAAGAAAGGGAATTACATATCCTGTTGCTGATTCCCTTTTCCCGAGTGCTTTCACACTCTGGTTTCCAAACCTTCCAACTTTCAGAGTAGCTTTAATGAGCATATCATCGTATTACCTAAAAAGGGCAAGAACATCATTTACTCTAACAAATTAGAAAAACATATCACTCGCCTCCTATTCCTTTCACAGATTCTAATCGACTCTTTTAAAGCCCATCACCTGCTTGCATCCCATTTAAAAGTTATTATGAAATCAATAACAGCTATCTACTTACTAAACTTATTTTTCACTCCATAATTCATCGTATATGCCCTTTAGGTTAATTGGTGAATGCTAACTATGGATGGCAATGTTTTGGTAGATGAAGCAAAAGAAAGGATTAAGGCAAGATGGATTATGGAGATCAAGCCTGGAACCAAAAGGTTTTAAGACAAATAGAACGAAGATAAAGTATTACACATCATTCATTGTAACTTTTAACCTCATTGCTGAGTTCTACACTTGTAGCTATATATTGAATTTTACTTGTTACATTTTAATACAAATTTTAATGTTCTCTTTCATAATATCCATATATAATTTTTGAAGATGCATGTTGAAAACTTCTAATTTCACATGCATACCACCCGGCACATGCCAATCAAGAACACTACTTCGGGGTTTTAGGGAAAAACACACTCTATTGTGTTTATTGACCTCAAATTAGGGTGGACACCGAAAATCAGCCAAAAAAACACCAAAAACCGACTAAAATCTACCATCAAAATCTGGTACAAATTTTGTACCAAATTTGGTGTTTTGCCAAGGTTGCAAAATGAAGCAAAATTTCAAACATTGCTTATATCTGATTAGGGCTGCAATAGGGCTGGGCTTTTGCAACCCAAGCCCAGCCCTATATATTCTAATCTAAGCTCATTCTCGCCCTTACCCTAATTTAGGGCTAAGAATTATTGTCCCTGGCCCTAAGCCCTACAAAGCCAGGCCAAGCTCATTCTTGCCCTGATTGGCCCTGTTTAGCCTTGTCCTTGACCCTAATTGGCCTTAGCCCTGATTGGCCCTTTCTTTGGCCCTGTCCCTAGCCCTGGCTCTAGCCCTGATTGACCCTATCCTTGGCGCTGGCCCTGATTGGCCCTATCCTTGTCCTTGTTTCCAATTTGTTAAGATTAAGCATCAAGAACAAAATTAGGGCCAGGATTATGGCCAAATTAGGGCCAGGGTCAAACTTTCACCCCCATATCTGATTTAACACATCATCCATTTGGCTCTAGACATCATCTGGTCAACCCCAATCAATGTTGTAGGCACAACTCATTCCTCCTACTCATGAACCCTAACTAAGGGGTTTGCTTGCTGGTGGCTAACGTCATGCATGTGTTCAACTATGTACCCATTAAATGTATTCATATATGTTCCTCTAAACAAAATTTGTTATTCATAAATACAAACAAGAGAGAGAGAGAGAGAGTTGCATGCTACATTAAGAGGCATAAATACTGGATGGAAATGTGTGCAATTTCTAATTTCTAAATACTAAAAAGCATAAGCTTGGACACCAACTATTAAGAACTGTGAAGACATGAATGTAAGTATTGTATTACAAAAAGATTATAGATAAGGTGAGCTTAGTTCATGCAATATATGCTTAGCAAGGTATTGTTGTTTCCTTTATTAAGAGTTTGTGATTTAGAGTCTTTTTGGTATTAATTTCATCTTCATTTCTAATAAATTTTCACTTTTGTATATGTATGGTATCTATTATGAAACCTATTGTAAAAGAACATATAAATTCTCATTGAGACATAATCCATGATAGACTTATTTTGGGTTAAAAAATTATTTTTTATCATTTACAAAGTAGCTTTAATGAGCATGTCATCATATTACCTAAAAAAGGGCAAGAACATCATATAACAAATTAGAAAAACATATTGCTCCCCAAATTCCAATCAACTCTTTTAAAGCCTATCACCATCTTGCATCCCATTTGGAAGTAATTAAGAAATCAATAACAGCTATCCTCTTACCAAACTTATTTTTCACTCCATAATTCATTGTGGAAAATAGTTACAATTTTATTTTATTTTATTTTATTAATTTTTTTTTTTTTAACAAAAGTGGTTTTTAATATTGATTTCTTAAATAAGAACGAGAATTGATACCAAAAACAGTCTAAATTAAGATTTCTTGGTGGTTAAATGGGGATCCGTAGAGTTTAAGGTCTGAGGTGGTTGAAGTTTCTTTCTTGGTATTTCAAGTCCAAGATTCTTATTGTGGCTGTGGAGTCAATCATTCAACCAACACCTCCATTGATCTACATTCAGCCATTGAAAAACACGATCAGCAGCAAATTTTAGTGCAGACCAAGGTCTTCTTCCCCCCAACCTGAACCAACTCTTTCTTTAATTTCTGTACTCCCCATGACACCCACCAGTAAAACTTGGATCTAAATTGTTATCCCAAACTCTTAAGGCTTATCGTCCTTTAACTTCGTCCCTTAACTTCAAGCGTACACCCGTCCACTCCCCGTCATCCTAAACCCTGAGGCTAGCAACTTGAAACTTGAGTTCTTGGAACCCTAAAAAATCAAGAAACTGAATCTCCCAAATGACCCATCCTGACCTACCAAACTCCAAAGACAGCTTCTGATGCAACCCTGGATTTTAGGGTTGGATATCCAGGATCTTCTGAAATTGGTCCAGCAGCTACTTAGAATTTTAGGGGTAAACCAGGGTTCAGCTTGGGTTTAGCATAGGTCCAGGGTTGCTGGTTCTGCAAATCTTAACAACTGTTATTGCTAAACAGAAGCTCAGATGCTATTCAGAGGTTGGGAGGGTTGGGCAATGAAGGTTTTTGGGATTTCTGAGAATTCAAAATTTTCTGCAGCTTCACTTGAAGAGGCTGATGTGCAGGAAATTCAGATTAGGGTAGAACACGTTGGATGGAGCAAAAAACTTAGGGAATGTGTTCCATGGTTAGGTGCGATCCTAGGAGGGGAAGAATGGTGTCAAAAGGGGCTGAGGTAGGAGGGTTAATCAAGGAGAAATGCTGCTGCCATCGCAGAAACAGGGAGAAAAGGGGGAGGACTTACAAATGATAGGGAAGCGGGTAGGAGCTGCTAGGCCAGTGGGGGAAGGGAAACGGGTGATTTGCGATGGGGATGGGGGAGTTTACAAGGTCTGAAACTGAGGGGGAAGGGCTAGGGTGGCTGCAGACAGAAGGAGGAAGATTAGGGTTAGGGGATGGGGATGGGGTCTCTTACTAACTGGTGATTAAAGACTTCCAGAAAATTCTAGTTTGAATGCTTGAGTCAGTGAATGAAACTTGAAGGATGAAGAATGATCTCCACATGGTCTCTTATCGTTTTATTCACCCAGAAAAAGATAATGACGAGTCCTTAAGAGAGCTAATCTACAATGTACTAGGGAAGAGAATGTTCCAAATAAATACATAATTCAAGATACGTATGATAGTTCAATAAACACTACAAGAATTGTGGGGGTCAAGATAATGAATTCCAATTATAATTGGATTATAGTAAGGATAAACTTCAACCTTATTATATGTTTGGGCTCATCATAGATAATTTTACTAGAGGTGTTTAACATTAGGTTAATTGGTGAATGCTTTCTATTGATGGCAATGTTTTGGTTGATGAAGCAAAAGCAAGGATTAAGGCAAGATGGATTATGGAGATCAAGCCTGGAACCAAAAGGTTTTAAGACAAAAAGAATGAAGATAAAGTATTTCCCAATAACCTTAGTTACATTAAGACAGACAATGAGGTAGTAGAAATTTATGACAATGATCAATAACTTATTATTTTATGTACCTAGGCTCAATCATAATTAATTGTAGTAGGAGCCTTGTGCATTGTACAGGCCCTTCAAAGAATCAATCATAAATAAATAGTGGTGATTGAGAGGATAATGGTTCATGGAGAATTAAAATAGGATGTGGTAGACAAGCACATCCAGAATGTTGTGCAAATAATGTGTCAATTAGAACTTAGAGGAAAATGTATAGGATCGACCAGATAATGCAACAACGCACTGATATAGGAGTAGCTCTAGTAGATGATTAGTTACGAGAAAGTTGTCAGATGTAGCATGATCATGTCTAGTGGAGCCCTTTGGAGGATACAATAGGGAGGAGTGCTTTGATTTAATACTAACAATCCAAAAAGAGACAAGGGCAAGCTTAAAATGATCCAAGGAGAAGCGATGAGAAAAGAAACTAAGTAGATTATCAGGACTCTTATTACAACTATCATAAGAGGAAAGAGATTGTAAATTAAGGGTGACATATTGAGTAGCCCCCCAAATATCTCAAAACCATTTATAAGGAAGGGAAGAAAGAAAGCTTTATGGGAAGGAAACAAGTGAGATAAGTTGTTGGAGTTGGGCTATGAGGTGCCATGATCGGTTTAAAGCAAGGTACAGAATGTATTGTTAAATATCCAATGTGATTCCACAAGATCTTTCTTCGTTCAAAACAAGGGATTCTAAATTGAAAGGATCTTTTGATCAATCTAAACATCGTCTTGATTACACTAGGTCTCTCATTCCAAGGCATACCTTTTATCCATGCAGTCACGAGCTAGAGATAAGCATACTCAAACTGCTGACATCTGCCACAAGGTAAAACACCCCTCTCAAGCCTTCCCAATTGATTCTACCATAGAGGCCAACAATAGACAATAACTCCCCTACGAACAAAGCTTACAACTTTCATCATAGCATGCTCTCCAAAGAGTAACTCTTATCAAAATCTCAAAAGGTCTGAGACCTTTACTAGGATTCTTAAAACTTTTGTCGCTTCATCATTGTAGGATTTCTAAGAAACATTTACAATCCGAAAAGAGGGAAAAAATGGAGTATTTGTCCAAAGAAATGGGTTTGTAATGGAATCAACTCTATCATCAGGATTATAAGTTAATACCCCAGCCAATTCCCATTTTGGGCCGAACAAATCTTTTTCTTGCAAAAAAATTGAGATAAATAATTTTTTTTACCTTATAAAGAATTCTTCTCTTATAAGGATGTTAAGATGGATGAGTGGCAAAACTACAAAGGATAATATAAAGAAGGGATAATTACTATTGCCCCCTTGTACTTTGGTTTTATTACTAATCAAACCTCTTTCTTTATGAAATTATTGTTGTCCCCCTCACTTCTAACGGTGTCAAGTGGTTGTTAACATCAAATATGTAATGTCTATTTTGCCCTTCATTAAAATTAAAAAGTTAAAAAATATGACATTACCCTCATTTTTAGAAACTATATTGAATGTCAATTATATCCTTAAAATCTTATATTTTACTGATATATTTTGGCTTTGGTGGGACAACACACTTTGTACAATGATTAGCATATATTAGGAGATTTTCAATTTCCAACTTTGAATTACATTTGATATTTCCTAATATATTAGTTTCTATTTTAAGTTTTATTTAATCACATATTTCTTTTATTCGGCGTTTTCATTTTAGAGAAGAAAAATCAAGTCTTTTCTTTATTCGGTAGTTTCTTTTTAGAAAATAAAAATTAATTTAAAGTTAATTTTCTCCATATTTAATAAGGATAGTATTATAACTTGAAAAATAGTAAATAAGTAAAGAGATAATTGTAGGGTTATTTTTGGGTTTTTGAAAAAATATATAGATGCCACATCATCTAAACTAACTGAGCTTAACGGAAGGGGGCATTAGTAATTTTAGACAAAGTTAAAAGTTAGATTAGCAATTTTAAAAAGTAGGGGGATAAAATAGTAATAAAATCAGAGTACAAGGGGGCAACAGTAATTATCCCTATAAAGAACAATCATATTCGAGTTGGTTCGGGAGTTACTTCGATAAGTGATAAAGTTACAAAAAAATCATCTGAGGTGGCATCGCCACCTTCAATGGAAGCCTATAAATGTCCCTATATGGAGAAGTGATATAAATCAAACTGAAGGAGTTAGAAGAGCTAAGGGTAAACTTAAGATAACCTTAAGAGAAGTGGTAAGAAAGGACATGCATAGCTTGGGCCTTGTATCTAGCATGGCCTCAAACAAAGCTAATTGGAAGGCAAGAACCATATAGCCGACCGAATTTAGTTGGGACAAGGGTTGATGATGAAGATGAAAGAATTCTTCTCCTATATTTCATTCTTTTCTACAAATACTGATTTGACCAATAAATAATAATAATGTCAGGGCCCTTACTCTATTATCCAAAACCATTTGAACTTATTTATGTACTTTCTCTATTTAATTTATCAAATTAAGTTCTAAAAATAAGATGGGAGGGTTGAGTAAGGATGGCTTGGTACTAGCATGCAAATGCATGGTGATTTTTATGACTACAATGACCACAAAAGGCATCAACCAAAATGAGATTGTTTACCCCCCCCCAGACAATTATGACTCTCTCAACCCTTGGATTATAAAGTGGAGGTAGAATGCCGTTCAAGGTAAGATTTATGAGTGGTAATGCAAGTAAAAGAGGTGTCAATGAACGATGATGTTTAGGAAAAGTTTTGTAGGGCAAAAGCTAATAATAAACTCATGACTGGAAAGCGAACCATGAAGTACATTTCATGAGAGCCATACATTGAGCCAACAATGTCAAAAAGGATTCTTAAAGTTGAACTAAGGGGCTTGAAATGTGAGAATTTTCTTGAAATCAAACTAAGGGGCTTGAAATATGAGAATACTAAATTCTTCAGCCAATTAGGGCTTTCCAATGTTGCCACTTTCATCAGTAATATATTAAGCATAACATAAATAAAGAAGCATGTTTGTCTGGCTTTTGCATAAACTATTAAAGATTTACATGTACAGGAGGAATTATGTTGTGGAAGTAGGACCAAAGGCCGTACTCCGGGTGTCTTTCCTTTTTTATGGATTTATCAATGACAGGAAGAATAACGTCCCCTATGGCTGTTAGTTTCAGGGAGTATCTCACAAGTCCCTCAATGAAAAAGAGACTGGACCAAAGCAAAACTTTATAAAAACAAACATGTTATCATTCACATGAACAATACCCAAGTTACCGTTCACATGAACAGCTATTTTAGGGTATTTATTGACAACTATCATGTAGATTAGCTGCTGGGTGTTGGTAGATGCTCTATTAGAAGTCACTATAGCTTAGTTTCTATTTTAAGTTTCAGCAAATTGCTTAGATTCAGTAAGCTCAGCTTTTTAGAAGTTTTTGTTTCCATCTAGTTAAATTTTCTTTCCATTTTCATTTGGTTTCAATTTTTGAGATATTCTATTTTGTAAAGCTTAAGCCAAGCTAAATTTGGCCCATCAGATTCATCCCAAAAAAAAAAAGTGGCCCCATCACCTGCATTGGAATTGAACTTGATTTGCAATTTCTATTTTGCTTTGGAAAGACTTGTTTCAACAGCCGAGAAGCCTGTGGGAGTGAGGGCCAAGAGCAAGATAGCTTTCTATCCCATCCACCCTTTTTCT
Organism: Hakea prostrata; assembly: GCF_041222555.1. Lineage (NCBI taxonomy): Eukaryota > Viridiplantae > Streptophyta > Magnoliopsida > Proteales > Proteaceae > Hakea > Hakea prostrata. The sequence continues at coordinate 17,325,023 of NC_142606.1, forward strand.
ATATCCCCTTCTAATTCTTCTTCTTTGGAGAAGAAAATAAAAGGCAACAGAAGTTTCAGTCACTAACTTTTTCTACCATATTGTGTTGATCCTAGCTGTATTAGCCCTTGTATTTAAGCTCGGACACCATAGTGGTATATCCATGTATGATATGGAACCCCATATCAATATATATAGTAGAACCTTTGAATGCACTTGCACAACTACATCAAAGAGGCCAGATTTTTTCAGTTCATAATAGACAAAAGCTTAAGGCAGCTTTGCCAATGCAAGAGGCAAGGTACAACCATTGACCATCTAGAAACTTCCACGACATTATGCTGAACTGGACAAATGAAAAGGATAAAAAAGCTTGTGTTGAACGTATATACATGCTGCTCCTGGGCTTGTGTTGCTGGTTTTTAATTCAATTTCCTTATCATACTATGGTAGGATGGAGATTTGACTTGGTTGACTTGGTTCTGCTACATTAAAGTCTAAGACTCAAAAGTAGCATAGGGTCCTTCCTCTTTTCCTTCATTGCATTTGCATCAAGCTTATGTGCATTTCACCCAAGTTGCTACATTTCATTGATTACGTCCAGTTGTATTTTCCCAAGAATGATACATCAATCAAACAAAATTGTTCACATCACTTCCTTTGGTACATTCCATTCTCAATCAAAACATTCCCACTACTCCTCGTAGCCTAAGGGCATCAATCTTGAAACCATACTTAGAAAAACAATCCAAACCAAGTGGATGTCTTATTGCTTTGGGCTGGCTTTGATGTCAACAAGCAAGTGGGGCTGGTTTGGTTTGGATTGATTTGATTTATTCGATGTGCACCCAATAAACCCAAAAAGAAGACCAAACCCAAACCAATACAAAGCAAACATACCTAAACCCTAATAGCTAAAGTTCTAAAAGCAATAAACAATTGGTTGTCTATATAAGCCCAACTCTAGATTTATTTATTGATTAGAATTGTTTAGCATTAAGGCTTCAGGGACCTTCACAAAGCTTTTGACTCCATCCATTGGGACTTCATTAGTGAAAGTCCTTTTGTCCATGGACTCCCCCCCCTTTCGTTCACTGGATTGAGGTCTGCATTTCCACCCCTCATTTCTCTATCGTCACTAGTGGCTCCCCTACCAGGCATTTCCCTTCTCATGTTGGCCTTCGCCAAGGCTGTCCCCTCTCCCCTTTCTTATTCTCTCTTTGGACTTGAGGTCCTTTCCTATATTCTCCAATAAAAAATCGATCAAGTTCTCATCTCCCCTATCCTAAATGCAAATCCCTTAAGCTCACCCACTTAGCATTTGCAAATGACCTTATAATCTTCTCCAAAGCAGATTTCACCTCCATCTCTTCTATCCTCTCCTCTCCTCCCTCTCTAGCCTTTGTGTCAATCTTGACAAATCCTCTCTCTTCCTTGCGGGGGGTCTCAGAGTTAGTTCACTCCTCTCTTCAATCTCTCACTGGCTTTAGTCTTTGCTCATTTCCGGTGGTTTACTTAGGCCTTCCTCTTATCCCTGGTAGGCTCACCAACCACCATTGCCTTCCCATGCTCAGCCATATCCGAAAAAAGCTTCAACTCTAGAAAGGAAAATTTTCTCCTTTGCTGGTAGAGTGGTGCTTATCCGCTCGGTCCACCAATCTTCCTACCTCTACTTGTGTGGCACATTCTCCATTCCCAAATCTACCATCCATACTATGAAGACTCTCTTATGCGCCTTTCTCCAATAATTTTCTTACTTCCTCCATCCCATTAGTTGGTCGACCATCTGTAGGCCCATATCTACAGGTGGATTGGGAATTTGTCGAATCCAGGATGTCAACACAACCTCCCTCCTCAAGCTAATCTAGAAGATAGCCTCAAAACACAATTCTATTTGGATCAATTGGGTCTAGTCCTATCTCCTCAAATCTGACTCCATCTGGACCATCCCGACTCCCCCTAAATCTTCTTGGGTTTGGAGGAAGCTCCTCACCCCTTAGAACTCTTGCCCTCTCCTCCATCTCCATCCAAATCTTTTCTGGCACCTCCGCTTCCTTCTAGCATGACCCTTGGCATCCAATGGGTATACTTTTCAATCTCCTGGGTCCTCACACAGTTTATATGTCCCGCAACCCTAGGTCAACCCCTCTCTCCTTAATCAATGCCAGTGGTTCTTGGTCTCCCATACCCTCGCTCTAAAACATCCCCCATGACCTTACTATTTGGACCCCCTCCCTGTTTAAAACATTCACCATTTCCTCAACTTGGAACCTTCTCTGCCCCCTGGACCCCCCTGGTTTAGTTTAAAGGCACATCCCTTGCCACTCTCTTATCCTCTTGAGGGCCCTCAACCTTGGCCTCCCTATCCAACGCTTTATTACTAGCCGTTGTATCCCTGTTAATCCTAATTGTGTCCTTTGTTGGAATGGTTCAGAGGACCTTGAGCATCTCTTCTTCACATGCCCCTTTTTCCCACCTACTTTGGGGAAAAGCCTTAGCTTCCGTGAAAAAGCTTCAACTCTTGAAAGGAAAAATTTTCTCCTTCGTTGGTAGAGTGGTGCTTATCCACTTGGTCCACCAATCTTCCTACCTCTACTGGTGTGGCATATTCTCCATTCCCAAATCTATTATCCATACTATGGAGACTCTCTTATGCGTTTGCTCCAAAAAGGCCAAAAATCTTCTCGCTTCCTCCATCCCATTAGTCGGTCGGCCATCTGTCGGCCCATATCTACGGGTGGACTAGGAATCCAAGATGTCAACACGGCCTCCCCCCTCAAGCTAATCTGGAAGATAGCCTTAAAACACGATTCTATTTGGATAAATTGGGTCTAGTCCTATCTCCTCAAATATGGCTCCATCTGGACTGTCCTAACTCCCCCCCCCCCCCCCAAAAAAAAAAAAAAAAACCTTCTTGGGTTTGGAGGAAGCTCCTCACCCTCAGACCTCTTGCCCTCTCCTCCGTCTCCATCCAAATCTCTTCTGGCACCTCCTCTTCCTTCTGCCATGACCCTTGGCATCCAATGGTATACTTTTCAATCTACTGAGTCCTCACACAGTTTATGTGTCCCGCAACCCTAGGTAAACCTTCCCTCTCCTTGATCATTCTCGATGGTTCTTGGTCTCCCATCCCCCCGCTCTCAAACACCTCCCTTCACCTTACTGTCTAAACCCCCACCCTATCTAAAACATTCACCATTTCCTTAGCCTGGAACCTTCTCTACCCTTCTCCCCTTGCCCCCTAGACCCCCCTGGTTTAGTTTAAAGGCCCCATCCCTCACCGCTCTCTTACCCTCTTGAGGGCCCTCAACCTTGGCCTCCCTACACAAGGCTTTCTTACTAGCCGTTGTATCCTTGTTAATCGCAATTGTATCCTTTGTTGGAATGGTTCAAAGGACCTTAAGCATCTCTTCTTCACATGCCCCTTTTCCCACCTCCTTTGGGGAAAAGCCTTAGCCTCCATCTGGCCCTGTTTGAGACGCTCTTTTGGTTTCACTCATGATTGGCATAGGATTCTGAGAATTTACTCTAGGTCTTCGTCCATTTGTAATCGGGTTGGCAAGTTGATCTCCAGTGCTATCATCCATCACTTGTGGTGGGAGCGCAACCTCAGGAGATGGATTTCCAAATCTTACTCCATTGACTTGATTTGAAAAGCCATCTATTTCGATGTTTCTTCTAGGCTACAGTCCGTCCATCATCCCCCGATTGTAGACTCCCCAAGGAATAGGTTCATTGTTGTTACATGGGGTCTTGATTCTTCTTTTCAAACTTTCTCTTGATGATTGGCTCCTCCCCCTTCTCCCCCCCCCCCACCCCTTGTTTCTCCTTGTTGTTTAATATTATAATTTATTCATCCAACAAAAAAAAGGCTTCAGGGAGTGATGTTAGCACAACTTCACAATTTAAGACTACAAGATAAGGGAATAGAATAGAATAGTTACAAACCAATGACAAAAAACTAGATCCAGGCTGAACCCAAACCATTCACTCAAACTAAAACCAAATAACCCTAAATGGATTGGTTTCAGTTCTCAAATCACAACGGAGACTTGACCAAACTCACCCCTTGACACCCTTGATCATAGGGGTTAAGGGCTTGAGGGCAGGGAAGAATGTTCAAAAATCAAATGAAGCCTAACAATCTTTACATTTTGTCATATATAACATCAAACGCATCGACTAGAAGGATTTATGCCAATGACCAACACTCTATTGATTAGAAATCTATGGTCACATCAGTAAATTATTCACATCCCCAAAGGAGGAATCAAGCTAGTAGATACAATCCATACAAGTGGATACATTAAAGTTTATCCTACCAAAAAAAAAGAATACATTAAATGTTAGACTTCATAATTGGACAACGCCCCCCCCCCCCAACTGTAAAATCATTCCCCTTTGTGGTTGAATGCACTCCAAATCATTATATGAGAAGTTGCTATCTTTCTACATTCTAGGCTTTTTAAGGCCCAAAAATCTTTCGGCCCTGCTATTTAGCTCCATGCATACTCACCCCCTTCTACTCCTTGAACTTGGTTGACAACCTTGTTGATAGAGGAAGCAAATTCTATGCAAAACCTAAGATCTCATGAAAACAAAATGACTGATAGGAAGAATCTAGCTTAATACCGACTAGGCCGAATACTGTGCTGAGATTTTAATCAACAACTAAAGCTTGATAGGAGGTAAATAATCTAGAAAATAACTATATACAATTGATCCAAATATGAATTATTGAAATTTCCATTGCCAAGTGGTACAATGGAGTTTTTCCTACGTGTAGGTTATGTAGTTGATGCTTCCAAAACTTGAGTAAGATACCCTTGATGTAGCCTGGTTTGAGGGTCAGTTCTTCTAAGGTCTTTTTTAAGAAAACCAACTCATATGGGACCAAGAAAAGGTCTTTTGATACTTTGGTTTTGAGATATGGGGTGGATTATAGGTATGGCCTCAATTCGATTCAAACTAGTGGCTATATTTCCCATTTAGGATTAATTAGTATGGATGACTGTCAAGGATAACAGGGTGTTAGTTTTGGAGAAATTAAAATGGTGGAATATAAGGTGTGATGGGGTAGGTTCTTCAGAAATGGGATGAAAAGTTATGGGAATAAGGTGAAATTTGGAGAGAACATAGATAATGGTACGGGGATATGATCCCCCAAGTTTGGTTGGGTTTGGATGGCAAAATTAAAACATATAAGGGTTCTAAAAAGTACAAAGATTCAAGAAAATATTTAGATTTTGAAATCGGGCAATCCGGATGGTTCAAATAGGGTCTAAATTCACTACGGTTGGGGGGATGCTATACCTAAAATTTGGAATAGATCTAACAGTTAGATTGGTGTAAATTTGATCTTGAATTTTTGGTCTCCTAATAATCCAAAAATTCAGAAAATAAAAAAAAATAAAACAAATGAGGAAGATGATCACATACCGGTCCCTTACCATTGATGAAAAGCTTTACTAACACGTTCCTCTTAGACAACAACACTTGTATTCTGAAGTCTCCCTCTATCACATGCCCATAGCTTTACTTATGGCCTTACTTCACAAAAAGTCCTAATGAAATTAGGACCTAGAAACTGACTTTAACTTAGGAAATAGAAACTAACTAATTCAGACTCTTAAAGCTAAAATAAAACATTTAGAAAGAGAGTATTCTATCATAGCCGTTCTTTCTCAATGAATAAAATATAAGAAAAGAGTATTCTGCAGTTATAACTTTATAGTTGGGTAGAAGTAAGGGTGTCAATGCGGTACGGTACCGTACTGCATTTCAAATCATCTAAACATAACTGTACCATACCATATAAATTCGGTACGGTATGACGGTATTTTAAAAACGGTTTAGTACGGTTTTGGTATGAAATCGGTACGCAAAAAAGGAATGGTTCGGTATATGGTACGGTATGAATTCGGTATAAAATCATATCACTTTGCTAATGAACCTTAATTTAGAAGGACACTCCAATAGATGAAAAAGAGAAGAGATTGATTAAGCCAAATAACAGCCAGGGGAAACATACCCTTAAGATAGCCTGAAGGACATGGATGAGACAAAAAAAATGGAGACAACATTAGCTATTCTGGAATTCAAACTTGCCTACATGTTTGTCTGTTCTCTCCTATACAAGACAACATTTTTTAGGCTTCCAATATAACGAAACACCCATGTAAATTTCATACTTAAAATGCTTGGAAAATTTCAAATACAAATGAAACGCTATGCTTTCTTGGCTCTTGCTACTATGAGGTTAATGGTTATTAGGCAAATAGTCAACTTGTTTGGTGGCGAAACAAATAATAGAAATACAATCCAAAATTAGCCCAAGTTGTTTAGAGACTAACTGGTTAAGATCTACAGAAATGGAAGAACCATCTATTACAACTATAGTCCTTTAGCACCGTGGTTATTCACCTATTAGGGTTTAAATGTTAAACTAAAATTACAAAACTAACCTTAAAAACGGTATTCGGTATGTACCAATGGTATACCGTCTGAAACCAAAACCCTAACGTACCAAATTCCAGAAAACGGTTTCGGTACATACCGTACCAAATTTGAATCGATATGGTATGGTACGGTACGGTATGGTTAAACGGTTTCGGTACCGTATTGACATTAAGGGTGTCAATAGACACGGTTTCGGTGCGGTACCAACTTTGAATATCGAAAACCAGAACCGTACCGTACCAAATTTAAACTATACGGTACGGTTTCGGTATTTACAAAAACGGTTCGCGGTACGGTTTCGGTATTAAATTGGTACGGGAAAACGGTTTAAACACAGTATCTACTGCGGTACAATTTTGGTACAAATGAACTTATGCCAGTTTTGTTATTAGTTCATTAAGATCCTAATGAAATTGTGATCAACCAATCGATATAATATGAAATTAACATACATAAAGCAAATAAATCTAATTAATAGAGACAAAACAAGTAAATCTAAGAAGAGAAGAGAATGATGAAACGAAAAATTGAAATAAGGAATTAGGGATAGGGAAAAGGTTAAGTGTTTTAATTGTAAAATTACAATTTATATATCTTATTTTTGTACGATACCAATTCAGTACGGTTTCAGTACGTACCGACGATGTGAGTATCTAAAATCGGAACCGTATCGAAAGAAATTCGGTTTCGGTACGTACCGTACCGAATTTTGAGTGGTACGATACGGTGCGGTTTTAGAGGGCACGGTTCGGTACGGTTAAACGGTTTCGATACACAATTGACACCCTTAGGTAGAAGTGTAGAACCCACATTGTTAGACCAAGTGAACTTAATAAAACTAACTTGCTTTTGCATTGGCCTAGATTCTAAACTTTTAGGCCCCAGAATAGGCCCATGACCACAAAAACATATTAAACAAAGACTTCGTCCTTATATCTATCACCCATAGGTTGACCTCAAAGGAACATGTGTCAATTCGGTGTTGGACCTCCATGGCTAGGTGTCTAGGTTTCTCTATTCTATATAAAAAAAATAGCATTCCCAATAGAAAGTTCTTTCATTTAATAAAGACTACCATCAGTAGGTTTGTACCACACAAGAGCAGTTTCCAAAATCTAAAGCCTAAACAGTGAAACCTGGATCAGATGTCCGTCCCAAACATAATAGAGCATTAGTCACACAACTAACAGTGCATTAATCACAAAACTAGAGTTCGAAAACATACCCCCACCAAAGAGAAAAAGGGAAGGATAAGGCATATTTTTACTTTGTGAAGCCAAGCCTGAACCCACTACCCACACAAAAAAACAAAAAACAAAAAAAACGAAAAAAAAAAAACCCTAATTTACATTGTTCTTGACATCTCATCGTTAGAGCTTTTCCATTTAGGAAGCTTCCTGCAGGAACACAGACATATTTTCCAAGTTCATTCATCTCCAATGGTATACTTACGCTTACGCCTTTACTGGGGAAAAACCGGTATGCTTAAGCCATTTGGGTCACCGGAAAATGTGAAAAGAACAAGAGTAAAAAATATAAGGGTATCAATGAAAAGATCTCAACAACGTCAAATAAGACTTCAACTCTATTAAGAATTTAATGCAAATTTACTGAAATTTCAAATCAACTTCTTTTGATTTCAGATAGGATGAGAATATAAATCACATTCTCATGAATCTAACCAGCATAGATGGTCAGAAGCACAACACCCAAGTTCATGTAACTGCAGAAGAAATCATAAATACACAGCCAGAGCAAAACCCAACTAAAAGACATATGAAACCTTAGCAAGATCAACTATCAGATTGCATGTTACAAGCTAAGCCAGACGGAAAAGAACAAATGATAAGACAAGCAATAAAAGAGAAGGGAGCAGATTCAGATTCAACAGTACCAGTCCTTCGGAAGTTCTCCACAGTTCAATATTTCATGTGGTAGCTAAGCAAGCAGAAGTAAAGGAACAGCTTTGCTGAGCTAAAAAAGCTTGACAACGAGAGACAGCACGCATGTAGAATAGCCAAAATCCTTTGCATGACTACCAACAAGCGTGCTCTCTCTCGTCGTCAAATCATACTCCCAAACAATGCTCAAGAAACCTCTCTGTAACAAAAGAGAAACAACACATATAAGGATCATCAACGACAGCATCTAGCTAGCTAGCCAGCCAACAATGATTTAAGACAAGAATTTCAGAGCACTACATATCTGATTACCTTTCCTCTAACATTATTCCAACAACTCAAAAGTTTCCACAACAAGACCTAGTCACCAGTTCTTCAACCATGTGTCCCTAAAAAGAGACAGAATCGAACTGAAAAAGAAAAAGGACAAGTAATCACACTCTAGGCTTCTTATAAAGAACTGAAACAAAACTGCGTTACCTAATTACACCCAAAAGATAAGGAAAAAAATTTATCAGGAACAAAGAAAAACCTAGTTGTTGTTCAACAATGGGGGGACACAGACAAATATGCTCAGCTCAAACCTATAAAGAAACTAAACCTCAAAACTGAAGAAATAACAACGGAGAAAGCGAACGACAACCAAAAATTTTGACATCTTCATAGAAAAATAACTAGATTCCAAGGAAATCTGAGTATAGAAGATACAGAGTCGAGACAGACGCAAACCAAGAGTAGACGAATCGACACGAAATGAAACTCGGTGAGCATTTTAGGAAAAGAAAATAAACAGCTCCTTAGGTTAACAAACAACACCATCTCATGAATATTGAAGCTCGCGAAATGCATAATAGAGAGGAGAGCCAGAAAGAAGAAAAAAAACCTAGAAGGAGAAAGACGCAGGCTTCTCATTGTTGCAGATCAGCACTCATGAGAGCTTTCCGAATCTGGAAGATCTTCATCTTCATCCTCCACCACCACCTCCTTAAGTAACCTTTCCAGAGATTAAACAGCCTTTCCAGACTCCAGAGGTCGTGGAAGAAAAATAATTTTAAAATTTTCAGTAGATACCGTAGGACAGAGACGGAGAGAGGAGTGCATGGTACCCGTCTCATCATCGTAGCTGATGTATGAGTATGACAACGACTATAGTACTCTTTCAGATTAACTTTCTCTTTGTTTCCAACCCATGATTCGAATCTTACGGTCATAAATTTATCCACGTTTCCATTGTACTTCATTTTCGTAAGCGGAGAAGTACGTAAATCCCTAGAGAATTTTACCTTTTGCCCTGAAGTCAAAAGAAATAAAAAAGTATCCAGAGAATTTGAAAACCTAAAATGGCTTTTCGATCTTGCGTGCGCGGAGGATCGGACAGGAATATATGACGACGCGTGCTATTCAGAGAAATCAACGGTCGCATATATGGATAATTTATTAAATTCGAGAATTTGAATACCTTAAATGGCTTTTCGAACGTGCGTGCGCGGAGGATCGGGCAGGAGTATAATGACGAGTGCTATTCAGAGATATCAATGGTCAGATATATGGATAATTTAATAATTAGGTTTATTAAGATTAAAAGTTTCTTGAAATTACAAATCTTAGCCTCCGATTGAATCGAGATTTACAAAAAGAGGCCGCTAAAGAACTCTAGCCCGTTTGATAATCGCTATTAGGGGTGTCAACGATACGGTTTGGGGTGGTTTCGGTTGAAAAACACTCAGTCCAAACATGACCCATTACCAAAATAACGATTTCAGGCCTGTTTCGGTTTGGTGTGGTTTAGATTCGGGCTAATTAAAGGTTTGGACTAGTGATTTAGATTCGGGTTGACTAACGGTTTATGATGTGTAAAAAAAAAAAATAATAAGAAACAATTGAGCATCCTATAACAAAAACAAAAATTATATGGAAAACAAAGTTGTTATTAGTCAATTTTCATTTAAAAGCCCCACCCATTCTATAGAAATCAAGAACCTAAATATTAACTAGTAAAATGATTCTTTGATATTTGAATTCATTCTTAATTTTTTTAATTGTCTATACCAACTACCTAATAGTAATATAATTATTCAAATTCTATTTAATGTAAAATTATAAAACGGGTTATAACGGGTTGCAATTCGGTTTCAAGTTAGTACGGGCTCCACAACCCTCAGTCCAATTACTATCCAATTACGGTCCATTAAGGTTCGGGTTGGACTATAAATTGACACCCCTAATCCCTACACTTCAAGAAGTGGATTATCCAATATTCGTTATGGATTCAGATCTTCACCATCAATTTTCTTGCACTCGGGTTTCTTTTTCTTGAAGAATTTTTTTTTTTTAATAGGGAAAAAAAAAATGTCCACAAACTTTTATCGATTTGACGATAATACCCTTATTTCAGATGTGACAGTTGCCTTAGCTTTGCCACTCGTGGTGGTGGTGTCTCACGGATGGTTTGATGGCTCAGCTTCGCTCAGCGTGTCGACTTTACCAACCATCAACTCACATGCGACGAAGCCCAGTTGCCAACCCAATTCTTCCCTGCAAGTATCAGATGTAAATTCGAGAGGGCCCACCCAGACGTATGAGATCTCTCAAGCGGGGGCAGTGGTATTATTATGTGAGCCGTCCAATCTAACTAATGTGATCAATCATGGAAAGAAATTTCGCCAGTTTCGCCGAGGGGCGAAACGAAACAAGGGAGCGAATCGAGATTTGCGGGATATCGCCGATTTCTCGGCGATATCTCGCCTTTTCTTGCCGAACTGGCGATATCTCGCCGAATGTCGGCGAACCATGGATATCAACTCCGGTCACTCGCTCGTTGTGCAAAGGAGTCCGCGTCTTCCTCGATCAATTGAAGCATCGTCTCTGTCTTCTGGTATTGCCTCTGTCTTCTGGTATTGCTATGTGATTTTGGTTAAAAAAAAAAAACAGATTTCAGCAAAGCCAGCCGTTAGAAAGAGTCTGCTGCACCCTGATTGTAACTGCTGAGTTGCCGGACGGAGAAGTGAGGAAGACGAAGTGATTGCTGAGTCACGGACGGAGACGTGAGGAAGACGAAGTGAGTCGCCGGACGGAGAAGACGGAGAAGTGAGGAAGACGAGGAGGACTGAGGAAGATGAAGTGAGTCGCCGGACGGAGAATACGAAGACTGAGGAAGACGAAGTGATGAAGATTGAGTTCTGATTTTTTTGAGATTATAAGTTGTGAATTTGATCCGCACGCACACGTGGTTGATGGAGAATAATGGAGTTATTAAAAAAATGAAATAAAAAATATTAAAGATAAACATGAGGCTGAATAACAGCCTGGATAGATTTGTAACTACTGACGCTTTTGCAGAATAACAGGGATATTTATTAGTTTATTAATTTTTTGAATTTCAAAACTTTAAACGCATGCGAGCCATCACTCATCAATCATATCATCATGTTATTTTATAATATATTATTATATAATTCAGGTAAATATCGGCGAAATCTCGCCGAGATTTCGCCAGTTCGCCCGGTTCGCCGGGTAGCGAACCCGGCGAACCGAGCGAACTTTCGTTCCTTGTGATCAATAACCCTGCACGGCGATATACGGAGATCTTCCTCCGATAAATGTCTGGGAAAGAAAAAAGAATAACTGAGGCCGTCCGTTTCATGATAAAAAGTTTGGACCATCCGAGCCAGAGAAAACTTGAAACGTCATCCGCGAATATGAGTGAGGTTCCACTACTGATGAGACAGACAGTGATAGAACTCTATTGACGTGGTAGGAACCAATGGATTAACATGGGCGGTGGTAAGAAATCGCGCTTTAAAGCATTTGATTGGAATATTACTTATAATCGTTGAAAGAATATTCACACGAAAGTAGCATCTTACGGTTACTTAGACCAAAAAAATAAAAAGCATCTGACGGTTACCACATCCTAATATAGATTCCTTCCCCCTTTTTTTTGTGGCTGAGATATTCTTTCGTGTTGTCTGTTTGTCATGGTAACTAGAGGCCATTCGTTCATCTTAATTTGTGCAGGTGGTTCACACGTGGATAGGTTGAGCGCCAAATTCTGAACTTTAATTTGTGTAGATGGTTCACAAGATCAATGTGTGGATACGTTGAGCTCCAAATTCTGAACTTTAATTTTTGCAGGTGGTTCACAAGATCAATGTGTGGATACGTTGAGCTCCAAATTCTGAATTTTTTTTATTTTTTTGGTATCTAAGGTTCGTCTCTAGCTAGTAGGTGCTCCCCTAGTAGTATCTCATAAACATAGGCTGCTGAATCGACATAAAATAAAGAGTCCACTTCTGCTGCATCAACGGCTTCATCGAAAGGCCCCCTGCTACTGGATCGGATCCCGCATCAAGGATTTTTGAACCTGTTCATGTTGAAACCTATTCCCGTACCTATCTCCTTCACCGGCAAAAAATTCAGAATTTGGAGCTCAACCTATCCACCCATTGATCTTGTGAACCACCTACACAAATTAAAGTTCAGAATTTGGCGCTCAACCTATCCACGTGTGAACCACTTGCACAAATTAAGATGAATTTTTGGTATCTGAGGTTCGTCTGGGCCAATTTGCAATCACTTTGATTACATCCTCAGGGGAGAGCTTTGTCGTCTGCAAGGGTTGAACCCATGACCTCTCCACTGAGAAGTATGGATCTTTACCACTCTACCAACTCTGTATTGATTGAAATTCTGAACATTGCGTAAGTGAGGAGCACAAGATCTTCACTATTGCATCCCCTATTTGTTCAGAAGAAAAAAAGAGAGGATAAAATAACAAGTTGTAATAAACACTTCAAAATAACCAGTATATTTACCATTTTTTTTTTTTAATTCCATTATGGGCAACATTATCTAAATGTTTATGATAAAATGTTAGATAGCAGGGTTAAGACCTTTTTTATAACTTAACAAAAGCAAAAACACATTCTTAGGCAGTTGATAAAACTTGCTTCTGGAAGACCAAGTCAAGGACACTAGAGTTTTGAAACAATAGTACCCAGTAACTACTGCTTATCTTAGGGGTGTTTTCTTGGAGCAAGAGGCGATGATGAACTTATTCAGTACCTACATTCCCCACCTTTTCCGCATATGCAACAAGCAACCCAGCTTCATCTGCATGGTTTAGATCATGGTCAAGGCACCACAACAAGGGAAATGCAAATACGATGGGGTGGAAGGAAGTGGGAACTTCAAATTTTTCTGCTTGGTATTTGGCTTCAAAAACACTGTACGGGTATGCCATTGGATATCTAGCAGAACATATTTTTGAAATTCGCAGACGGTTGGTGGAACTATAGGTTCCATTGGGTGTTGTAGACATATCAATAATAGGAAGGGAAGGATTTCAAGCAATCTGTGCATCTAAAAACAACAAGAATGAGGTGATATCTATGTCGCCATGGTGGGTAGATCGGCTACTACTCCACCCTGCTTTGGAACCTATGCCAGAATGCAAGAACAACAGTCTTCTTCCTCCTATTGCAATATGAGTTCAAATGAGGGGTATACGGTTTGATTGCTTTGAATATGGATTGATTCTGAAGGCTACAAGTTAACTTGGAAAGGTGGTTGAGATATAAATGGATGTTGCAGAAATGAGGCTACCAAAGGGGTCAGCACGCATAAAGGCTATGCATAAAGGCTATGCCCAATTAAACAATTGTGGGGAGGAATGGGTTCACATGCAGTTGCTCCATGAACTAAAACTCATTTGTGAAAATTGTGGTAAGATTAACCATCCCTCAAAATGTTGTCCACTCTATGATGAAGAGGGTAAACCTTAGTCTTTCAATACTATAAAGATTTACCAAAATCTTATCACTAACTGCATCAAATTTGAGACTGCTCGTACCTTATCAACAAGGTGTTTGGAAATTTTTCTTCTCTCCCAGCAATGATGAAAAGGGAGAACGATGATGCAGCAGGTGGGAAGTCTCATGTTGAAGGGATTAATGCAGATCTTATAACTCCAATTCAGTCAGGGAGTGCAGTTGAAAAGACCAAGGAAAACAAAATGAAATAACCCATGGGAAAGTGTTCGGATCCAAAGGAGTTTCAAACTCAGTGTGGTACTGAGAAAAAGAAGGGTCAAATTACGGAAAATGCATAAACAAGAGGTATCAGTGATAACTTGGAATTGCAGGGGAAGAATAATGAATCTTTTGAAAGTCCGGCGACAATGGATTCGGGTGGACTTTTGGGCACAATTGTGCCTTCCTCTAAACCACAACTTCATATCAAAACTTGTGGAATAGGTATACAAACTGAATCTATATAAGCTTTTACTAAGGCAGATTTCAAAGAAATGAAAGAATTGAAAGAGAGACAAGAAATGGTAGGAGATCATACAAATGGGAAGGAATAAAAAATGATGGAGAAGATGCTACATGCCCTTGAATGATTAGAACAGCGAGAAAGAGTTACAATACACTCGCTCAAAACTCAATCTATCACGCTAGTCTCAAAATGTGATTGCCCCAAACCTGGTGAGAAAATGGTTGAGAAAATTGAAGAACAAAAAATGAGGACTATTGATGCTCAAACACAAACTGAAGATGAGATAGCTATGGAGGGTGGGGAAGAAGAGGCACTCGCACTTACCGTCTTGACCTGTCATAAACGCGTAAGACATCACCTGACTTCATGCAACTTCCACCCCTTGACCACTTCAACCTCTTTCTGGATTCTTTGTTGAGGGAATCATCATATCCTAACACCTTGTTTTGGGCCACTTGGGGGTCCATGGAAGCATGTCATCTCCTCAATCCAATCACTGTGATACCAGTGAATTAGGTGGCTCAAGCTCAATAGACTCCTCAAGTTGTCTTCTAGAGCGTAGTGGTGGAACCAGCTACTGGCGTCCGCCAGGTCTTCCCATGCCATAAATACAATATGCCTTTTGCCCATATGGATACCAAACAAAAATGCCTAGGATGGCACATAGAGAAAAAGTAGATTGATTAGGGGTTAAATTCTTGTCATAACATAAACAACCAAAAACACACAGATGAGAACACTTGGATGAAACACTAGTCACAAACTCATTTGGGATTTTACCATTTAACAAAGGGGTAGGAAGACGATTAATGAGATAAATTGTAGTCTGAACACATTTCCCCAAAAAGTTAAAGGTAGAGGTGCCGGAAAACATAAAGCTCAAGCAACCTCAAGGATATGTTGATGTTTATGTTCAACAACTCCATTTTACTAAGAAATGGCAATACAACTATGCTCATGAATTATGCTCAACTCATTAAAGTAAGAGGGGAGAGAAAGAAACTCAAGATCGTTATCACTTATCACTAAGAATTTTGTTGACAATGTAATTAAATTGTGTTTTTACCATAGCAATAAAATTTTAAGAAGACATTGAGTTTTACATTTGTAATGCATAAGAAAAACTCAAGTACATCGATAATAATCATCAACAATGGTAAGAAAGTAGTGAGCACCAGAAATAGAAGCAATAGAAAAATCACCCCATATGTCACAACACAAAAGAGAAAATTGACAATTACTCCGTTCAACATGCATTAGAAATGATAAATGTTATTGTTTAGCAAGAGGACAAATATCACAATGTCTAGGTGAAATGGCAACATCAAAAATATTTTGAGATAAAAAGTTGAGAGGAAAATGAGAAGAATGCCCTAACTGCCAATGTCACATGTCAAAATTATGTGTAATGTGGGGGAAAGAAAGGGAGCAAAATGATCATGAGCACCATAAAAGTATCGATCAGCATGCTTTCCACAAATCACAATCACCTATTTCATGGTGAGGTCCTAAAAACACAAAAATCAAGAAAGAAAATAACAAGATAATGATTTGGTGAGTTGACTAATAGATAATAAGTTATAATGAATATCATGAACATAAAGCACATCATGAAGGTGAATAGAAGAAGATAAGTGAGTTGTCCCTTTGTGAGTAACAGGGATAGATGCACCATTGAGTAGTCGAATGGGTCTAGAAGGAACTTAAGGAAAAATATTATCTAAAAGATGCAAAGAGTGGGTTATATGATCAGTGGCCCACTTGTATCAATGATCCAACAAGATGAAAATGTGGGGGAACAACACATAGACTTACTAGATAGATTGGCAAAAGGTTGAGAGCTTCCAATATTGACAAATTGCATAAATGCTTTGGTACTTGTTGGCAGTAAGAGATGGGCTGGAGCAGGAAGCCCCAGTAGAAGTTGTAGTAGTGGATGAGGAGGAACCTGAATCATGTTGCTTTAGGAGGGAAACCATGAAGTTTAAAATAGTGAAACTCCATAATGATCACATTTGGGTCGTAATCAATGAGTGCCAGAAGAATGACTCGTACGACCATAATTATTGCGAGAAGCCGCAAGGGCAACAGAATTAGAATGAGTAATCCATAATATTCGTTGTCGCTCTTCTTGAAGAACCTTAGAAAACACTTTATTGATATTTGGAAGAGGTTCAATGGACAAAATATGGCTGCTAATAACAGAGTAGCTATCATTAAGGCCCGTCAAGAATTCAAATACATTCTCTGCTTGCTGTAACATTGTTAAGTCTCTTAAGGCCCCACAAGAGCATTGTGGAATGATGAACATTGAAATTAACTCATACCAAAGAGCTTTTAATTTATTAAAATATACTGAAACTAAGATTGACCTTGAGTGTGGGTACTAATGGTCCACTTCAAGTAATATATGTGAGTGGCATTCCCTTCAGTAAAATGCTCTGCCAAATCATTTCAAAGATTCATATATCATACTGATAAAAGCCATTGGAGACAATAATTCTGGAGAAATAACATTAAGTAACTAAGATAAAACCATGTCGTTGCACTTAATCCAAACATCGACCACTGAAAGTGGGGATGAAGGTTTAGATAAGGTGCCAATAATAAAACCAACTTTATTTTTGGCAGAGAGCAATCTGCATAGGCCGTCGCCAAGTATGTTAATTATCACCCATAACGACTTGAGTGACGAGAGTAATACCTGGATTGTCAGAAGAATGAAAATAATAAGGTGAGTGATAACCACCAAATTCGATGGTGGACGTCGAAGCATCCGAAACGGTAGCCATCTTTTCACCAAAAGAAATAATAATTCTCAAAAAATGAAACCAAGCAAAAAGAAAAGGGTATATTGTGTCAGCCACTTCAAAAACCAACCATCTGATTTGCACACCCAAGACACTATAATCTGATTTGGAAAAAACAACAATCGTTTTTCTTGTAATTAAGACCATCACGATCTCGAATCAACAAGATCAAAGCTGCTAAACAACGTCTTTGACAATGGAAGCCATAGAAAAATCTAAAATCCCGACAATAGCAGGGAAAACACAAAATTGAGAAGAAAAAAAATTGCAACAGCTACGGAGAAGACAGTAGATTGAGAACCAGGCTCTAATACGTAGAATACGATATAAAATTAAAAAGGAAGATACGAGATCAATAAAGAACTTGGTTCGGCCAAAGGCCTACATCCACGGAGAAGGAGGCTATTTTTTGTTTCATGAATCTAAGGGTTTTACAAAGATTCACAATTTTACTTAATTTCACCGTCTTGCCCTCTCTACCTAGCTACGGATTATGACCCAACCTAATATAATTTAGCAAATTCGAAGGGATTCTGATCACTTTTTATTAGGTCTTTAGTGGTTTCAATGTTTTAGTAATCCTTTGTTCTCTCATAGTTTCTCAGTCACTGCAAGAAATAAATTTATAAAATGTAATCTATCTACCATTTTAACTTTACTTAAACACATTAAAAGCACGTGCGTTGTAAACATTGCCGCAAAAACACGGGATGGAAAAATTAAAAACAGGTCTCAACCTGTTTTATATTTTTTTTAACCTTTTCTAAATAGAAACACGCTGTATAAATTACACCAAACATTATCATGTATATTTATTTGGATAAAAATCAAAAAAGAAAAATTATACCAAAGACTCATTTAATCTCAAAGAGTTTGTTTTCTTTTTTTGGCTAACTTATCTTAGATTTTTATTTGCAGCTGCTGCAGTTTTCAGTTATCTATATAATACTTTTCAGTTTTTAATATGGACCATTAAATGTAAGTTTGATGACATGGATGAATCTCAACCAGCAGCAGTGCAAATAAAAATCCACTTATCTTAGAGAGTTTGCCACATAAATACATTGCAAACCATTTGTGTGATAGAAAGAGAAGTCATCTACGATTCAACATTATAATTTAATAAGATGACAATATCATCTATGCTAGGTTTTGTCCCCTTCCCCTCACCCAAGAAAAAATAAAAAATACATGTTACGAGATCAATAACATTCTTACTAACAAAATTTCTACAAATAACTTCATGCATAAAAAAGAAAAGAGCTTTTGACTGCCTACTTAAGTGAAAAATATTACACACTATTCACACTAAGCTTTTTGAAAAATTACAAGCTATCCACCATTAAATTTTGACCATTTGACTGTTAAGTTTTCAAATTTTAAGCGTTGATGGACAAGAATACCCTCATCAATGTAAGTTACCTTAATGCCCCTCTCACTCGCTTCCCTCCCATCACCTCTCTCTTCATTGTCACTGACCTCCTCCTCCGACTCCGTCCATAGGAAATCTGTCACCGCTTCAACAGAGAACCCACTTGAGGAATTTTACCTGAGAGGTTGTTGTGCTGGAGATCTAAGTTCATGGCAACCGGGAAATTTCCATACGACACATGAACCTTGCCGAAAAACGCATTGTAGGAGAGATTCAGATTTCTAGAGAGCTCTTGTAGGCAAGGGTGTCAACTATGTACTGAAACCGTATAACCGTACCAAACCACACCACCTAATACCGAACCATTCAAAATTCGATACGGTACGGACTGAAACCAAATTTCAAAATTCGGTACGGTACGGTACTGGTTTCAATTGGACATATACCATCAGTACATACTGGAACCGTACCGAATTTGTATACCGGAGGTATGTACCATTTATACCGATTCCCGTACCGAATTTAGAGTTAAATTGTAATTTGTTCCTCTAATTTATGTTTGCCCTATTTGCTATTTTCCAATCCGCTCGACCTCGACTTCAGTGTCTTCACTCATCTCTCAATCTCTATTTCTCTCATCGTTTTCGTCTCACTCTCATCCTGAATCAGTAATCCATGATATTCTCTAATCTAGAATCTCTACCAGCAAGATAGAGCAGAAATCTCTCATCTCTCAATCTCTCATTGTCTTCGTCTCACTCTAATCATGAATCCTTGATATTCTCTGGAATCTCTACCAACATGATAGAGCAGAGCTGCTGAGCCGTAGAGGTACCAAAGTGGCAAAGTCCAAAGCCAAAGGGCGAGTGCCGAGTGGGTGACTAAAGGAATAGAGATTAGAGAGTCAGAGACTAGAGAGATCGAACAGTCAGCAGCCAATGAGCTGCCCTTTCCGACTGTATATTTCCTATGTTTATCTGAGCTTAAGAACTGATCAGTTGGTTTAACTCATCGGACTCTAAATCTCCTTTATTATTTTTTTTGGGGGGGGGATTAAGAGCTTCTTATTTACCGGGATGGGAATGAGTATATTAATGCCGCCGAATGTGTGCGAACACAAGACTTCCCCGTGGGAGGTCTCAATTTCTTTTTGAATTATTCTTGATAAGGTAGGCATGATTAATGTTGGATAACTTTACCGTTTATGAATTTGGGTTTTACCTTTCAAGTGCTAGGATGAATTCATTTTCATTGTTATCGAACTATCTGTTGATTTCAACTGCTGTTTATGCATTAATTCTTCATTAAGTTAGGTCAGGGTGGTAGTGTGTAAGTTCTCTTTTTGGAGTATTATCTCAAACCAGTTTGCTAGTGGTGGTTCTCATTGTTTTCGTGAATCCAATTGCATATACTTGGATCTAGTTTCTGGAAAGTTCATCCTTGCTCATTTGAACGTTGATTATATTCTCTGGACAATGTGAATTGTCTGATTGGTTTCTTTTGATTTTTCCAGGTAGCACAGAAGAATACTGGGGAGGCAAAATGCTGCTCAAGCCATTGCATTAGTATGATATCAATATTATGACTTAGAATTATAACATATACATCGTATAACTTCATAGCCTAGACCATTGGTTTCATCTTGCTGTTCGTCCTGGGAACATATATGCTTCTGCTTTCAAATCTGAACTCCAAAAGTTTGCTGCCTAGGAATATTTAAAAATTAGCAGTGGGGAATGAGGTGGATTTTTGGTAGAGATTTTGGTTGAAATTCTTAAATATGTTATGCAGACAGCTGTTTTGTTTTGAAGGTTCTTTATCCCTCCTTAGGGACTAGGATCTGATTGTGATTTATGGTTTCCTAGAGGATCTGAGTAACACTATGATGATGTAGAGATGTTTGGAGTTTGGGTTCGTTTGTACTTGGCATATTTTTTTAATTATTATTATTATTATTATTATTATTATTATTATTATTATTATTATTATTATTATTATTATTATTATTATTATTAGAATTAGCTATGGATAACCTTAGTACTTGTTGGATTTTTGTTTTTAAAATAAATTAATAATAATAATAATAATAATAATAATAATAATAATAATAATAATAATAATAATAATAATATATTATTTAGATAAGTTTCAAAACATTAAAACTCTATCTCTCTAATGTTATTTTAGGACTCTTGTTGATTCTTGCTTCTATAGGATTCTTTTGGATGTGAAGATTCCGATCCAAGCAGGTGGGCCGAATATATGTGGCCAATGATGGACCTACGGTGGGTCCCATAATTATAAGTAAATTATAAAAAATATATTAAAATAAAGTAAAGGCTAAAATTGTGGGAGAAAATTTTTAAAAAATCTTAAAATTTAAATTGCTATTAATAGGAATCGAAACTTTATGAGAAATTTTTTTTTTTGGTAATACTTTATGAGAAAGTTTAAGGATTCAAAAATAAAATTAAATGATTACGATTAGATATGATAAAATTGATGGCTAAAATCTTAAATGAGATTTTAATTTCCATTAATAGGAAATGAAATTTTTGGAGAAAAATCTAGGATTAAAAAAAAATAATGATTATGATTAGATATGATAAAATCAATGGCTGAATTCTAATGAGATTTAAATTGCTATTAGTAGAATACAAAATTTATGAGAAAGAAAGAACAACGGAAAAAACAAATTATACTTTATGAAAAAAATATTAGAAAAATCGTGTGTGTGTGAGAGAGAGGAATAATTTGAGAAAGAGAGAGTAAATACCTGATAACTGTGGAGAACATTTAGGAAAATTACAATATCTGCTAACTACTCCACTATTTTGTGAGACGCGTGAGAAAAATAAGAGAGAAAAAGTAGGAATAAAAGAGGAAATTCATGAGAGAATAAATAGAAATGAAAATATATGAGAATATATAGGGAGAAATTCATGGATTGTGAATTAGCTTTTAATTAGAATTTAATCTTTTATTCCTTAAAACTAGGGATTTAATGAAAACCATAATTAAGAATGACATTTGTACCCATTATCTTTTATCTTAATTTTTATTTTTAATTTTTGAAGGGGGCCAAATAGTGGTATTTCACATGTAAAGTGAGAGAAATAACAAAAAATATAGGTATAGTTTAAATTTTCAAAAAATCCGGGGGCCATGGCCCCCTCCGGCCCCAATGTGGCTCCGCCACTATCATCATCCAAGGCTTCTGGAAATTCAGCATATATAAGGTAATTTAATTTACCATATTTGTTTAATCACACATTGGATGGAGCTAATGAGAATATCAATTATATATACGTTGATTGCTCATAAGTGGTGTGTATGTCGGTAGAGAGGTAAATATGGATCATGCGCATGCACCGAGCTGGACCGAGTCAGGCGTGGTTGCGGTTGTGGTTTGTGGACCCTAGTCTAACCAGGCCATGGGACATTGTAATAATATTATTTAAATAATATTAAATGTCTTCCCTACAAAGGTGACCTTATGCAGAGATGTAACTCTCTGAGATATAGGTGTCCATACGAGTTTATAAACAGATGAGAAGCTAAGAACACCTTAACTAACCCCTAGATCTAGAGATGATCCATGTATGATAACACATTTCAATTTACGTATAGAGCTTCTGCTTCAAGCTCCCCAAGTTGAAAATAGAGATGTCCCTCAGCATCTTCTACACATCTGAGTCTGTTTAGAGTCCTTTGGAGCCCCTCCATAACCTTTTCTTTCCTTGCTAAGCTCTTGTTCAGAGCCCCTCCATTACCTATTCTTTCCTTGATAGGCTCTTGTTCAATTCTCTCTGGAGTTCTTTGTTTTTCTCAAATCCACATGGAGGATGAATTCAAGTGAACCAAGTCCTTAGGGGAATTTATTTTATTATTATTATTTTATTAAATTTGAAAAAAGTTAAGTGAGATTTGGTAAAATAAAAAAACTTATATTTTCCTTCACCTCATGATAAAATAGTAATTTTAATTTCAAAGTTAACACAAAAGTAAATGTGAATAGCTTGTAAATTTTCAAAAAACCATTGTGGGTAGTTTGTTAATATTTTCCTTTTAAATGGACAGTAAAGAAACTCAAAAGAAAAATAATATCCACAAATATATTCAACCAATGATCAATCCATAAAAAAGATAACTTTAAATACTAAACCAAATGAATTATGCTAGTCTTAAGAGTAGAAAGAGTGTGGGCAACTCCCTTAAAATACCAAGAGCTCTATCCCTAGAGACACAAGACCCAAACTTACAAACTCTCTTGGACTACAACCTGCTTTTGAGGAACATGTTGTACATCCCAGGGGATGCATGGCTAAAGACTACGCAACAACATAGGCGAAGGAATATAACAAAAGAGACCTTTTTTGAGCCTTGAAGATAACTCAACCAACAAAGGGGATAGAAAGTAAGGCCAGCAAACCTTGCCCATTGAAGGTAAGAGGTGTTGCAGCACAATACAATTTCACCAAAGAAATCCCACGACCACAACCTCATTGTGGCATCTGGGAGCCCTGCAACCATGAGAGTAGTGTTAGAAATCATATGCCATTCATTGAAAGAGATTCAAGAGTCTCCTATTAATTACCTGTGGAACAATTGACAATTCTGATAACCAGAAAGTTAATAGTAAGTAACACTTTACCTGGATCAAACTGCTCACCCTTTTTATATATAACACAGTTTCTTCATTTCCAAATATAGTAACAAGAAACAGCAAAAACTGAAGAAGAAAAAAACCCAGTTAATCACCACCTTTTACCATTTTAGTTGGGAACAGCATTGGACAAACTGGTAAAGGATTGAACCAGTCTTGCATCTCTCCGTTGTAAGCCAAGGGGACTAGCAAATATGACATGTTTAGAAAGAGAGCAGCAAAGAAACAAAAGCCAGCTAGTTTCATCCAACTTACAACATAGAGAACAATAAGGATGAAATATTTGTGTGTTCCATTTTCTTATCTTCGTCTTAACAGAAAAGGCATCATGAATCATTCTCCAAGGAACCACTTATACCTAGGATGGAGGGCTAGTTTATGGATGAAATGCCACCACTTTAAGTTCTTAACTCCTTCAGAATTAGAATTAGCAGAAAGATGTAGCAGCCTTCCTAGTAGTGAATTTGCCAGTCCTAGACAAGATCACAGTGCCAACAGTCTTTAGTCGTAGTAATCCTGATACCAAGAATTTGAGAAACAAAATAAGAAGGAAGCAAAGTTAGATTAAAACCCTAAATCCTAACACCCGTTAGATCGATATTGCCTAACTAACCCAAGGGACTCTAGGGTCAAGAGAAAAGTCATTAGGCATAGTATGGGAGGGTAGGGTGGGAATCCATGGATCAACCCAAAAGGGGGTCGAAGCCCCATTCCCAATTTTCCATAAGATCATACGTTTCAGGATAGGCAAAGAAGAAGAAGCTATGATGATCCAAACTCGAGATCCTTTCTTCTTCCATACTCTAGGATTAAAGACGGGAAGTACTTATCCTTCAAAACCCTAGCCCAAAGGGATGAAGGCTTCAATATTAATATCCAAGACTACTTTAGAAGTAAAGCTTGATTTTGCACCCACACAGATTTAAAACCCATCACACCCATCTCTCTAGGTTTAAACAAAAAAGACTTCCTTATCAGGGAGCCATGGGACTTGCTCCCATAAGACCTAGTCCAATATCTAAAAGCAATTGAACCAAGTTTATCATAAATGGCATTAGAGATAGAGATACAACCCATCAAAAAAGAAGGGACAAATGAGTAGTCTTAGGGCTATGCCTA
This sequence comes from Hakea prostrata, assembly GCF_041222555.1. Lineage (NCBI taxonomy): Eukaryota > Viridiplantae > Streptophyta > Magnoliopsida > Proteales > Proteaceae > Hakea > Hakea prostrata. Next base: position 17,349,605 of record NC_142606.1, read on the forward strand.
CCAATCCTAATGCCTCTAAAACCCCCAAATCATGGTAAGCAAGAAGAATCCAAGATAACACTTCTATACTACAAAGAAGCAAATAGGGATTGAGCGGGCAACTCTGGCGGAATCCCCTCGTTGGTTGAAAAAAAAAATCAAAAGGGGAACTATTCAATTTAAAAAAGAACGACGTAGAGTTAATAAGTCCAGCAGTCAAATTAATCCATTCCAGACTAAAGCCTAGGAATTTAAAGACAAAAATAAAGTAAATTCCATTCAACTCTATCAAATGCTTTGGACGTATCTAACTTAATAGCAACATAGCCTACCTTACTAGATTTCTTAGACTTAAGACTATGGAAGACTTCATGAACAATAGCAAAATTGTCATAGATTTGCCGTCCAAGGACAAAAGCTCCTTAAAAAGGTAACACTGAATTATCCATAAAAGGTTTAAGACGATTAGTTATTAACTTTGCTACAATTTTGTAACCAGTATTACACAAACTAATGGGCCTAAATTGGGTCATTGTGGTTGCATCTCCGGATTTTAGTTATAAGCACTATAAGAGTGTGATTGATTCCAAAGAGAAAGAACAAGATTGGAAAAAAAGAGGCAACCATTTCACAAACATGCTTCTCAACTAAATCCCAAAAAATAAAAATAAAAATAAAGGCTTGAAATCCATCCACTCTGAAGACTTAAAAAGGGTTCATAGAGAAAACCACATTTCTCACTTCATCCTTATAATGTGGAACAAAAAGAAGAGAATTGTCAGAAATCTGCATAACAGGATCAAAGAGACTTCCCACAAACGAAGCATCAAGAGGATTATTGGTAGAAAAAAGATTTTTAAACTAATACGCAAATAGAAAAATTGTTTATTTGGGGTTTGTCAATTTCTTACCTTCATTGTCAAGAATAAACTCAATCTTACCCTTACGGCAGTCACCCTGTCCCAGAAAGGATAAAATCAAGTGTTCAATTCGATCGGTCACCATTGTGAATAAAATCACATCTGAATTTTTGCATCCAAAAGAATTCTTCAGCATCAAGTATCCATTTTAGGCTCTTTTTTGTATCAATTCTCATTCTCTATTATGCCTATTTAAAAGAAATAAGTACAAGAATTCATTATTGGTCAAAAATGAAAAATGATTTGGTGAGTTTTGTCGAAAATAAATTATGGAATAGAAAATAAGTTTGGCGTCAAAATAAAAAACTATTAGAAAATAATAGTGAGCAAGTGATAAAATAAGAAAAAGTATGGTTTTTATAATAAAAAAAGTGTGTATTGACTATTTTACCCTCATTTTAACTATAATATTTTATGTAAACTTGTGCATAAATGAAGAGAATGAAATTCTCATCATAATCCATAATAGACAAAGTTCATTATAGATTTTGAAAGTTTTTATTATTTTAAATAAAAATTAACTGATAATAGATGCCAAACAACTTAAAATGATGAAAACATTTCATAATTAAGAATGATAATTGATACCAAAAATAGCCTTAGCTAAGATGATAAATCCAACCCTGTAGGGGTTAAACCATCATCCTGCATCAAAATCTTTGACAAATAGAATCCTTGACCCTGTCCAACTTGCCAAAAACCTCGATGTTACACTTCCATTATAACTATGTGAGCTATAAAGGAACCCCTCCCACCTTTTCAGCCGGGGCCAACACTTCAAAATCTCCCATTAACAAGAGAGGAGAAGAAATCACAGCAATCCGGTCCCTCAAATGGTCCCAACAAGGCATTCAATTAACCACTTGAGGGGGGTCATAGACACAGATAACCCAAAAATCCCCACACACATTGGAAGGTAAGAGAACATAAATGAAAGATTCTCCAGTTTCCACCTTCAAAACCCTCATCAAAGAAGGTCTTCTTTAGGAACAGAAGCCAAAATAGAGAACATATTAAGAGGGGAGGGGGAAAAAACATCCAACAAAGAAGACCATTTAGTTTTACAAGCAAAGACAAAAGTCAACGTCCAATTTCTTAACTAGCATAGACAGGTAACGAAGGGTAAATTTAGATTTGAGGTCTCTCAGATTCCATGCACGAAAGAAATTTCATGTTTTTTTTTCTTTTTTTTTGTGGTATCTAAGGTTCATCTGGGCCAGCTTGCGCGCACCTCGATTACATTCTTGGAGGGAGAGCTCTGTCGTCCACAATGGTTGAATTCATGACCTTTCCACTGAGAAGTGCGGATCTTACCACTCTACCAACCCTGCATTGACAAACACAGAGTAAGCAGACACAAGAAAACAAGCAAGAGTGAAAAAGAAAGACAATAAGCAACACCAAGCACAACCAAAACAAAACCCAAGGAGATTGACATACCTAGGAAGGAATATCGGAGTTTGACACTCCAGAGCGACTAACCGAATTCGATGCCTCACCAAGAGAAAAATTATAAGTGTTGTTCACAAGCGTTACGGTGTCTGCCATGCAATCCAGCCAAGTTATTACTCATCGATAAGAAAATATAGTTGGAATGTCAACACAAGTTGTTTTAACGGTAAAATCAATTCCTCTTAGTGAATAGATCATAGGTTCAAGTTTGCCGAGACATATGTGGTATCCTCATCCCAATATTAGTATAAAAAGCGCCTTTGTAACAGAAAAAATAACTAGTCGGAATGGGTCGGACCTAGTCCATCCGGGTTGACCCGCCAACAGTTAGTGTTGTAGGACTCGTAACCTAATAGGGATTTTAGAACTTCGAGCGTTGGTTGATGAACAGAGCTGAGGCTGTGTTTAATCAGAGGAATAAATCCGACGGAGCTCTCCAGCCCTAAAGCATCTCATATCCTTTCTTTATAGTTTCAGATTTTCCTCTTCAAAGAAGACTTGATTAACATGGCAAATCGTGTGTTCTTCGACCCTTGTATCTCCTTCACGAATTTTTTGATTATTTGGAGATTTTACTGATTAAATCTTCTATTGTCTTCTGCAGCTATGGTTCGTTCCTTCCTCCAAGTCGCGGCTACAGAGGAGGTCGTATCACCGTTAAGAGTAGTTCAGATGGAGGGACTGGTAATCTATTCCACTTTTTTGTTAAAATTATTTTCTGGGTTTTTGCCTTGAGTTGTTTGATCTTCGTGTTGTAAACTTGCAATGCTAATCGGGTCTTCAACTAAGATCTATTTTCAAGAATTTAAATTTGTGGATAACTCTGGAAGCTTTTCTGTTCTGTTAACCCCTGATGACCAATAGTTAACGGAGGAAATTATTGACTGTCTTTAAAAAATTGTGGGATGTTATATCAATGTTAATGGACAGTTTGAAATTCATAGTGAAGTAGAGAAGATAATGTCTGCAGCAGTCAGTGAGGTTATTACACATTTACGAAGGATACTTATTGTCCATGGGCAACATGATTCCAAGGGGACTTCTTCCCCAGAGAGACATGTTTCCAGATTCCAACTAAGTTTATGAACAGTCAATTAAATTCTCTAAGATTAAGCAGTTATATAAGCCAAAAAAAATACAAAAGATGAAACACTCTATTTGTATTGACAGAATAAGAGACTACTTGTAGTCTCACTCCTTGAATTCTTGTTTTCCATAAACTTGGCTGGATGGTAGAAGCTGCAATTTTAATAAAATCTTCGCGTGGCTATTTCTTGAATGTTTATTCGAGCATTAAATTGGTTTATTAGCTTCCCTTGCAAAGGAAATAGATCACTAGAAAAGCTTAGTAGCTGGTGATTGTCCATCTTTCCTCTTGCTTCTATATCTATAGTTAGTCTAAAAGACAAGGATGCTAGATTTATCCAACAATAATGGGGAAAATAGGGGGGGGGGTTTGAACTGCTGCTCTATTAGGTGCTGTTTGTTTGAATAATTTGAAGTGGGGTGGGAAGAAGTAAACTTTTTCATAAAATCTCAAAGCATGGTTTGTTTGGATCAATGGGTTGGAAAATGAGCTGACAAGCTTCCTTATGCTGATGTGGCGTCACACCTTTCCCACCCCATCTCTTTTAAAAGTAACACATTTTTAGTGGGATTTTGTGGAAAAGGAAGCGAAATGATAGAAGTGGGACTCACATTTTCAACTTTTCCAAAAAACCCTTTCCTTTCCTTTACTATTTCACCATCACACTACAAGTGGGTTCCACATGTTTATTTTTCCCACCCTTTTTTATCTTGCAAACAAACGATGCCTTAATGAAGCCACTCAAATGTTGGGCCTACATAGAACTTTCATTGGGCCTTCTGTGTATCTATTAATGGGTCAAATTTGGTAATGGTTTCACCTTAGAATTTCAATTTTTTGGGATAATGTTGGTACTTCTGCTTATCTATTAGTGATTTCTATGCATCAGAGCTGAATGATACTTAAGCTTATTTTTCATTGTCTCGAGAATGGAAATCTTAAACATCTCTAGGAACAAGTCACCAGCCCTTTTGATAGTCTTTATTTTTGTAAGTACTACCTCAGCAATGTGTCTTATAAGGTTTCTAGTTCATGCAAACTCAAATATTTTTGAAGGGCTGAATGGGGTCATTGTGATTCAAATACGCTGTCAGCAGGGTTTTGAAATCTTTAGGGTCTTTGAATCATTATTAGGTGGCTAGCTTGATGCAGAAGGCTATTGTTCTTTTAGTTTCCTTTTGACTTTCCAGTGCTGCTGTCGGGCTGTCAAACTAGTGAGTTTCTGTCATATTCCTGACGAAGGAATTGGATATCCCCTTTAGTAGTGCTAGATTCATTCCAAAATGCTAAAGAACTTATGAACTCATGGGGCAAAGTTGGCTGATATTGTACAGTTTGTGTTTTTCCGTAGATTTGGGTTTTGTATGGTCATCATTTACCAGAAAGAAATACACAAACAAAGACAAATTCACTTGGATATGCTTCAAGCATTGCAATTAGATTCAGAAGATAAAAGTTTCTTGCACAATTGATGTATATATGCTGGTAGATTCTCAAGCTATATAATGATGAGTTATTTTCTAAAGTCTTAATGTTATTGTTCTATAAACAGGTTGTACTAAAGATAATTAAGCACTGCAAAGAGTTTTCACCAGCTTTGGTTACGGGCCAGCTTCTTGGATTAGATGTGGGTAGTGTTCTTGAAGTTACTAACTGTTTCCCATTCCCGGTAGGTAAACACTGTCCTTTATCTATGTTGGAAAGTATTTTGTAGAATGAATTTCAAATGATAAAAATGGCACTATGTTCCTTTCCTCCTCTGCTTGATCTTTCTTCCTCGCTTGGCACATGAATGACATCAGATACGAGAGGAAGATGAAGAAATTGAAGCTGATGGTGCTAATTACCAACTTGAAATGATGAGATGCTTGAGAGAGGTCAATGTTGATAATAACACTGTTGGATGGTATGCTTAAATTTATGTATTGTTTTTGGCTCATCTGAGCTCATTTATACATGCAGTGGTTTAGAGTTTTGTTGTATTTCTAACTTTTTATGAGGTTTTATGAGAAGATTATCTCTTCAATCCCCTTCTTCAGTCCCCTCCCACGCAAAAAAAAAAAGTTGTGTAATATTTTGATTGTAATGTTTGTTGCTTTTTGGTGTTCATGTTTCCTCTTAAATGTTTGTCAGGTATCAATCAACCCTGTTAGGGTCGTTTCAGACCGTGGAACTGATTGAGACCTTTATGAATTACCAGGTAACATAGATTTTTCTCCTGTTGTAGTACATTCATCACTTTGAATTGTTGACCTTCTTAGCAGACTCTTTCCATTCTTGTTTCTGAACCACCATGTTTATTTTTGGTGAGTCCCATTTTCTTGAGTATTTCAAGTAAGGTTGAAAAAACAGATGATACAACGAAAAGCCTCCATGATTGTCATGGTGTTCAAAAGGGTTCATTTCTAGATAATACACCTTTGGCAATGACCAAAAACATACATGATATTTATGGTCTGATGGACTTGTATATAGACATGCTGGGTCTTAAAGGAAAACTGGTTTTTGTATTAATGATACTTTTCTTTCAACTTGAAAAAAATGAAGAAATGAAGAAGAATCAGATGGGGTTCACTGAAGAAAGCATTAACATCAAGTCATCAACTCACTTTGAGAAGTTTGTGTTTGAAGGGTGAGAAGATGATAATAAGGCAATTAAGAAGAGTTGCAGAAAACTACACTAAGCTAAGCTAAGCTATAGAAAGAAGACAAGTGGGAAGTAGGGAAAATTGAATAAATTTTAAACAGTTCTTATGCATCAGCTCTCATATTTTGGTAGCATAATTTTTCAAGGCTTTTATTTGAGGTCTAAGCAAATGTCGCCTTATTTTCCAAGGTACCCAGACCTGAAGCCTAATAATCTTGCCCGGCACATGTTATAATGTTCAATCATCTCTTGTTCTACTCTTGTATATCTCTAAATTCTCTTGTTACATTTGTCCTTGTTGGTCTATGTTCATGCTCATTCATACATTTACATATGCATTTATAAGATGAATCATGAATACCCAGAAAATGTGACTTAGGATTTAGGATATAACATGTAGAGCTTGCTTGGGCACCTTGGCCTCAATTAGGCTTTGAATTCTAGAGTTGCTTTGGTACCTATTTTCCCACTTCTACAAAATCAATCAAATCCTCCTGCAAGAGACTATTAGAGAAGCTGCTTTCATTTTACTCTTCTACCCCCCCCCTCCCCCATTCAAAAGTTGTTCTTCTTTCTCCTTGAGAACCCCTAAATTGTGCAAGATAGGTTCTTGAATGTGAGTTTAGTTTCAACTTTATATCTTCTAAATATTTAGTTTCTTCATCTTGAATTCGCTCTTTTTATTCCAAAAGTCACTTGATCACCTTGCCTAACTGTTCCAAATGCATGCCCATTGAGTGGCTTGCAGTTAAGCTTTCACATATCTGGGTCGTTGCGTGAATTTACCCATTGCATATCAGATGTTGTCAGACTGATTTGACTTGCTACTTGAGTCATCTAGTCTTTAATCCTTCACTTATCAGGTTTGCAAATTCTCAAGAAATTGGAAGTTCCTGTGCTCTTTGTTCTCTTCTCACTTGAAAATGGAAATACTGACCGTGATGTTCAAAATCATTCCTTGATAAAGGTTTGTGTGATATTTGTTCTCTCTAATCATGCTCACCTATGGATTAGTCAGAAGCAGGGTTGATCAGCCTGTCTGGGCTAATATGGTTTGAGATTGGCTGAGACTGAGTGGATCCTGGATCAAGATCTTTTAAATATTTGTTGGAAATTTCTCAGTTCAACAATTTTAAATCCCAGATCATTTTAGAAGTGCTTGAATCATGAATCGTGTAATTTGGGTTATGTTATATTCAATATTTGTGTTCGTATCTCCAATATTTTCTTGCAACTGAGTGATGGACTATTCTTTATCGGTTACTTCTTTTTAACCGTAGGCATCATCTGTACTTGAATGGTTATCTTTTCTTTGTACAGTGGCACTTAGCAACATTCTGGTGCACTTATGTAGAAACTGATTTTCTTTGATGTGTTACTGCAGGAGAATATCAGGAGGTGTGTGTGCATTATATATGATCCTTCACGCTCCAATCAAGGGGTTTTAGCTCTCAAGGCTATGAAGCTGACAGATTCTTTCATGGATCTTCATCGCAATAACAATTTTTCTGGGGAAAAGTTAGTGCTGGTTCCTTCATGTTGTTAATGTATGGAAGATTATAGTAAGTTCAAATCTCATCATATTGTCGTTCTCCATACAGGTTGAGAGAAAAAAAATTGACGTGGGTGGATATCTTTGAGGAGATACCGGTATGTTCTCAGTGATTCTTTACACAATTTACATGTATAATTTTCTGAAGTTTTGGTAGGATTGGTGATGTGCGTTTGAGTAATCAATTTTGGTCATGGTCCTGTCGTTTTGTGTTCATACATAAAAAAGCAAGAGTCATATTTGTATACTGACTTGTGGAAGAATAGCTTATTCCTCATAGGGTTGCTTACTGTAATCCTAGGAAAAGTTTAGCTGGTATGAGGAATTGAAAGGGAATTCTCAAAGGATAATACACGTCACAATTGGACTATGCTGTTGTCTAATCCATACAACTTCTTTACAGCCAGGTCTAAATAAGCATGGCAGCACGCTACCTACCCTTTTGAAGTGCATGAAATTGTGATGGGAACAGGTTTCATCTTATGGGAGGATTTTATCCATGCTTGTCATTTTTCTTTTTCTTTTTTGGTCAAGAATGTGTGTTGTTTTCTGGATCCATAGTTCTTCTCTGATGTTGGTAGAAGTTGCAATATTTCGTAGGAAATTTGTTTATGCCCCTAGTTGATTATTAAATTTTTGTATAGGTGTTTATGGTTCTGCTTCTGTACAGATTAAAGTTTCAAATTCAGCACTTATTAGTGCCTTTATGACAGAGCTGGAAGCTGATTCACCTGTTTCCCAGGTTTTATAAATTATCTAATTCTTTTGTGAGCTTTTTGAGACTTAATCGTGTATATTACACTTGCCCTTTTTCCATTTAACTTTATGCCATCTGTTTCCTAATGCAGTGTGACTATGATCGTCTACAATTATCAACTACTCCATTTATGGAGAGGAATCTTGAATTTTTGGTTGAGTGCATGGACGATCTATCAATGGAACAGCAGAAGGTTAGTCTCTGAGACCCTTGCTCTAGTAATAGTTTGGCACGTTTTTGCACCACGGGGTGTGAACTTATGGTTGGTTGAAATATGTTAATTTTTTTTTTCATTCCCAGTTCCAATTCTACTATAGAAACCTCTCACGTCAGCAAGCTCAGCAGCAGGCATGGCTTCAAAAGAGGAGGTGAGTAATTGGCATATGAATTAATCAATTGTGACTTCTCTACTGTACCATTTTCTATTCCTGGTTTAGCTGAAAGATTCTGTTTGAGGTATGAATCTTGCTACTGCCCCTGCAAAGTAATGAAGACAGCTGGTGAAGTGTTGAACACTGCAGCATTGATGTGAATTTCTTTAGTTGTGTGCTATATATTGTGACTAGAAAGTTATTAATTTCTGTGTTGAAAATGAGGAGGTTTGCTTTTCTAAGTGGTGCAGCCTTTTTATTTTATTTTTTGTTTACCTGGTGGGATCTTATTGTAACAAAGCCCTCTTAATCTAATGAAAAGTTAAAATTTGAAATCGGTTTACTGGGAGCTGTCAGTGATGTTTAACATGATTTTTGCATGACCTTAAGTTTGTGTGGAAGCTGCTTGTTTTGGTTGATCCTAGTATATCATGTGAGGTGCCCTGTACAAGGCAACATGAGTAAAACAAGGGAAGTAGTTTTCTGTCTGAGAGTGAGGCGGATGCCAGCATTCTCATGTGCCTTGTCCATCTCCTTAAAACTAGGGAGCATATGTGTCTTTTCATATGCGGAAGAAAGAGTCATTGAATTGCTGGTGTTGGGCAGACTTCTGGACAGTTTTTCTTCCCACAAGTAAGGTCTATGAGATTTAGAAGTATGGTTTCTTTTGCATCCAAAAGAAAGGATTTTTATGACAAAAGTGTTAATATTTAGCTTTCAGAAGTTAACAATCCAATAAAAAGATTTAATAAGTTGAAATATAACACCTGGATTTAATACTCATGTGGACATTCTTGTTCCATTGTTGCCTGCAATATTGAAATATACATATGGGTGGAGGTAGAATAAGCCTTTTCTTGATTTCTCCGCATGGTTAAGAACTCAGGATCTTTCCGTCTTCCTTTTCTCCCCATTCATTGAATTGGAACTGCTGATGATTGCTATTTGATATTCATGCTTTCTGTCATTCTTGCTCATGAGTAAAGGATGTAGAGGTCATGTAATCAAATTCCTATGTAGTTCTGTAATACCATTGTTTTGGGTTTTTTTTTTTTGTATAGAGCTGAGAACATGGCACGGAAAGCCGCTGGAGAGGAACCATTGCCTGAGGAGGATCCTGCAAACCCCATCTTTAAGCCAGTTCCCGAACCATCGCGATTGGATAGCTTCCTGATCACAAACCAAATTGCAAACTACTGCAACCAAATCAATGGGTATGACTGATACCAAAGAAGTTTGCTGTGTATCATGACATCCTGTTATCTGCCTTCTTTCTAATTATCTGAAGTATAGTTAGCATGCTAAATAAGCTGAAGCATATATTTGTCAGTCACCCTTACAATATCTGCCCTTATAGTTAATATACCTACTGGACTATTTAAGTTTCTTTTTGTTGTATTAATGGATTTTTCATTGTCATTCTATTTTTCAGGGTTGCAGGGCAGAGCTTCAGTAGACTACACCTAATGAAGGCATTACATGAAAATTGACCTGGGCTGTATGAAGTTCATTTTCTGCATTAGTTTGCTGCGAATCAGTATGCGTGTTGAGCATTCATTGGCAATTATTTCAAGATTTTATATAGATTCTATGCAGCAGCTTTTAGGCAATTTTGAAGATGTTTGAGATACTAGGTTTTTCTTAGAAACCTGTTAGTGAAATGCCATCATCTATGTATCCGCATTGAGGTCTGTTTTCCCTTTCTCCTTCCCCCTTTTTTATATTGTGGAGATGGCTTCTAACCAGTGAATGAAGGAACCTTTTTTGGTCCATGAGGCTTTGTATGAAACAGTGCACTGATCCAATCTGCATTCTGTAGAGGGGAGTAGATCCAGTCTGCAGTCGATTTGCTAATAGGTCATCAATGCCCTCTCTATCTTCAGTGTCATAGTGAAGAAAACTCTAAGTCATGTATGCTTGATATATAGACAATTGATTTTTTTTTATTTTTTGGTTGATGAAAAACAGATATTTAGAAACAAGCACAGAGAGGTCAGTGGGACTTCTTTCTAGATTTTCTGGGATCCCCCATGTCCCTGTACTGCTAAATTTTCAAACTGTTCTACCGTTGTTGTTGACTTAAAATTTTCTAATTTTACAATCTAGAAAGTTAATAATCGTTGGGACAAGTTGTAGTGGTCAAGTTGAGCATTTGGGTATGGGAACAAGATTGAGTAGTTGTTTATGGTTGTGTCAAATATGAGTGATTTTGACATCCATTTCTTTGCTTTCCTCGTGCCCTTCGTCATGCCTTCTAGTACCATTAGGATTGTATCATTGCCATTAGTGTCTCATATGCTCATCTAGTGCAACATTTTTTGGCTCATTCATTCGTGCACGCATAAAGATGACCTCATTACTTTGGAATTCGGATCATCACCCCAGAGTGCTCCCCGACGGTTTTACCACCACAAAATCGGTTGGCCCCACAAAAAAAAAAAAAAAAAAACTCCCTATCACCCACCCCTAGGTCCCCCTGTATTTTGGGGTGGAAAAATCGTAGGAGAGCACAAAGTGCTCCTCGACGGGGTCGCAGATGTTGCACATCTTGTATCTACAAATACACGCCATGTTAGTAAAGGGTGCTAGTGGATATTCTGTCAAGCAACTTAGCCCAAGAGGAGCAACTTGCATGTCCCTAAGAATTACATCATCTTCTAGTTGGAGGTTGATTTATTTTAGAGGTGGTGATGTGAAAAATCCTTGGTAGTATGGTGCATGAATTATCTTAAAAATAGCACTTAATGTGTGACTCAACCTCATTGATCGGTGGTTTTTGTTCGATTGCAACATCAAGCTCTCCAGATTGGCTAAGGATCTTCATCTTTCAATTGTATTGCAATTTTATTTTTGTTGGATTTTTGTTTTAAAATAAAAATAATATAATATAATATAGGGATAATTACTATTGCCCCCCTATACTTTGATTTTATTACTAATGTATCCCCTGTATTTTGCAAAATTACTAATCCAACCTTTAACTTTGTCTATAATTACTAATGCCCCCCTACTGTTAAGTTCCGCTAGTTTACTGATGATGTAGCATCTCCATATTTTAATCCCAAAATACCCTTTTACTTATCTCTTTACTTATTTACCCTTTTGTCAAGTTACAGTAATACCCTTAATTAATTGTAGAGAAAAAAATAATCATAATTTGTTTTACTCTAAAAAAAAATCACCAAAATAAAGAAATAATAGTTGAATAAAATTAAAATAGAAACCGAAGAGGAGGGAAGATAGAATTCAACTCAAATTTGGAAACTGAATATCACCTACTTCGTTAATTCCTTCTCTGGCAAGATTTTGTGGTTTCGTCAATGGTGGGTTAGTAAAGCGGTTAAAAGTCTAAACTCCCATGGGGAGGTGTTACGTTTCGTTTCCAATATTAAAAAAGCACCAGTCCCCCCCAAAAAAAAAAAAAAAATTTGTGGTTTCCTTCCCTACGTATGCTAGAGGAGAAGGTGGGAAACCAAATCGAATTTGAATTTTTCCAATTTCTTTAATTCAAAATAAATAAGTTTAGTGAAGGTGGAAAACCAATATTTTTTTAATTCAAAATAAATGAAGTTAGGGTAAAATTGACATTTAATCTGGTTTTTATAAATGGGGTAGTATCGTCTTTTGATTTCTTAATTTTAATGAAGGACAAAGTGGACATTACATATTCAAACTTAACGGCTACTTAACACCGTTATAAGGAAGGGGGGCAACAGTAATTTTATAAAGAATAGGGTTTTATTAGTAATAAGATCAAAGTACAGGGGGGCAATAGTAATTATCCCTATAATATACTATTTAGATAACTTTCAAAAAAAAAAAACCCTACCCCCCTTTTTTTTTTTTAATACTCTTTTTTTAATCTTCCTCTTTTTTTTTCTCCTCTTTTTTTTTTTCCCTCAAAAAGTTTTTTTTTTTCTTTAAAAAAAAATTTATAAAATAAAAAAAAAAATATCCCTTCTTTTAGGGTGTATGCCGGTAAAGAGCTAAGTGTGGATCACGCGCATGCACCGAGTTGGACAGAGTCGGGCATGGTTGCAGTTGTGGTCCGTAGACCCTAGTCTAACAAGGCCATGGGGCACTATAATATTATATAAATAAAATTAAGTGTCTATGATGGGACTTGTGGTCGTGGGTTGTGGATCCAGAAAATCCGGTTTTGGGTTTTGCTGTAGGGAGGTGACTGATCATACAATTAAAACTCTCTGAATGTTACCTTACGTACAGATGTAGCTCTCTGAAAGTGTCCATGCGAGAGCCTATAAATAGAGGTGAAACTCTGAACAAAGTCCTCACTCTAATTTTGGTGAAAAAACATAAATTTGTATTCTAGAGTTAGAAAAATTTCGTTTTTTTGTTTTCTTCATTCTTGTGTTGTGTATAACTTTCGTATCTCCTTAGCAAGTACCTGTTGGAGTGCTAGTCTTCAAATCTAGGAGTTGTTGTATCTTGGAGGTAAGAACGTCAAGGTCAAACCCAGTCTGCATTAAAGGGGGTATTCAAATACCTTAAGGAAAAGTACTATACATACACTTCAACTCACCCTATTCGAGTTCGTGTTGGTTTTCCTTCGCTTCTTCTACTACATTCGAGTAAGTGATTCTGACATAAAGTATATTTTATATATTCGTTTCTCCTTGATTCTATTATTGGTCTGTCTATACTATGCCTCTGGTCTTCTAGTTCTAACAATTTTTTGTGTTTTATAGAATTTGTAATACAATTATCCCAACATTTCCCTAGATTGGAATCGTGAGAGTTGCCGCCCTTGATTCGAGCAATTTCCTTGTTTGGTTTGTCAGTTCAATGCCCACGATTGTCCTAAATCCCGAATGAATCTACCAGTAACTTGCAGGCTATCCGGATGGATAACAAACCCTACTACTACACCACCTATGGGTATCAATGTCATCTAAGGATGTCAATCCAACTCACTGTCTTAATTAATATGAGATGTATAAGTATGCTGACGATATGGTTAATGTTGGAGCATTCATATTTTTTTGCTATAAAGTTCAATCATTGACTCCTACTAGGGCTACCAACCTAATCTTGTTAGCTATATATCTACATGTGTGGAAATTGGGTAACACTCACATGGTGTATCTAAGTATCTAACTTCCATAAAAATAAGTATGATTGAGCTTATCAAGAACAAAAGAATATATTATTTTAAAGAGTGAACAAGCCAAATAATTGAGCTTTCATGTGAATGAATGAGAAAGTAGTGATTTGAACAAGAAGAATTGAAAACGATATTCACCAACCCTTCACTTATCGCCTACTATGCTACTTTGATAGAATGCCTCGACCGCTCAGCAGCAGAATGTAGATCTGCGGAAGTGCAGTCTATTATTTCGGATACTTTGTTTGTCACTCAAAGTTTTTCTACTTGCTTTTTCGAGTATGTCTCTAGGAAGCTGAATTCTATTGCTCACTCTCTGGCCAGGAAGACATGGCTGGCCATCTTCCTCTCCTTGGTTTATTGATCTATGTACTCAATTTGTCTCGGCTTCTACCTTTCAATGAAAGACTGGATTACAAAAAAGAAGAATCTTGTGAACCCACGCTTCATTTCACTACCAAACTGGACAATGCGTGAAGAACATGCAACCATGCAAGTACAGCTACCTAATTGCAAAACCCAATAATCCAAGTGTTGAGTCATATGGTATTTAACTTTACTTTTTTCAAGAAACGTGTTATATAAGTTTCAAAAATTAATTTAATCTTTTTTCCCTAATTACTTTCTTGATGAGCCATCTGCCCATTCCCCTCATAGGCCCCCTACCAGTGTTGTCTAATTCCCATCGCCAAACGCTAGATGCTTTGAAATTCAAATTACTTTTCCCACTTCTTTTTTTCTCATCCACCGAACGTGTTGGCATCGGAAACGAGAAAAAGTTTCGAGAAGATAGGGACTTGAATCGACAATAACTAAACCAAACCAAACCAAACTTGTATAAACCGAACCGAACCGCATTGCACGAATTGAGAAATTACGAGAACACCCTTTGTGATTGCACCCACGTTTCCCAACACAACAGCACATGCTGACGTGGCCATGCGTCATTTCAGTTTTCCTGCTTTCGGAGAACACTTGCTTGCCGGGTTCGACGGGACCACACCACCACACACATGCGCGCATGAATCCGAAAACGGATTCTCCATCCACGTGACGTCACCTTCGACGAGTTTGAAAGTGGGCCCCACATTCCCTGAACGATAATACTCCGTAACGATATCCAGTTATTTCCGTCGAAAACGGTGTCGAAACTCGAAATTTAGGTTCTCCGTAACAGCACTGCAGCTAATCTTAGTACCACGTGTCAGACTTCCATTGGATGTAAAGAGAAGTTTTCGTGGGAGAATAGAAAACTCCATCGCGGCAAGCGCTTTAAACATCAAGCGAGATTTTAGACCGTTGGATCTGAAATCTCAGTCGAGATTGAAATTTCAAGAGTGGAATTTTAACGGACAAGATTGAAATCTCGATCGAATGGTCCAAAATATACGGCTCGATAGTGTGCGCATCTACTTAAGCAAAGTCCTTGTTCGAGTCTCATGAATCATCCAAAAGTACCAGAATAGCGAAACGTCTTATCTGAAAGAAACCCTAATAGAGAGAGATTGGGATTCTCTGCTGTTAAGTTAGACTTTTCAACTTTATCCACGTTCCTTTTTCTTCATTCAAAATACAATATTAAAAAGAGGTTTGAATTGGGAAGTCCTTTTCTTTACCTTTCATGGAAGAATCAGAATCCGTACCCACAACGTCGTTCTTCATAAACCCTAGCCTTCTAGGTGTCTTGAAATAGCAAATTTTCATTCTTGTTTGAAATCCAAGAAGAAGAAAGAAAGAGGGAGAGAGCGAGAGATCAACAATGGTGGTATTGTCGTCGAAAGAACGTGAAGCAGAAGAAGAAGAAGCAAGACTGATTCTGATGACAAAGGTGGTGGAAATAAGAGAAGAGAAGGATCTCTTGGTTACTCCTTTGAATTTCTCTATGGTTGAAAGAGGGATTTACAGATCCGGTTTCCCTAATGAATCCAATTTTGGTTTCCTTGAAACCCTAAGTCTTCGATCTATCATGTAATTCAACTAGATTGATCCGCCATTGTTTTTGGTTTTGTTTATTTTGGTGTATTTTTATTTTGAAGTACTGATGTTGTGGTTTTTGTGTGAATGTAATATCTGGGCAGATACTTGTGTCCTGAACCGTATCCGGAAGACAACTCTGAATTTCTTCGAAGTCATAATATCAAGCTTTTCCAGTTTGGGATTGATGGAAACAAGGTAAATTTTCTGTCTTCTTTCTATTTTATTTTCTGTTTTGCCGGTTATCCTGTTGAGGAACATTATTTCGATGTTGCTCTTTCTTTGCAAGGATGAAATTGCTCGATTGATTGTTTGTTTGTTTGGTCTTAATCTGGCTTCTATACTGAAAGATTTTTCTGAAAGAAATTAAGTGTAACCGTTTCATATGAAGGAATAGAAGAAAGTACATGGAAGAAAGAACCGGAAAAAACTAATTCTTTGAGTACAATATATGGTATTTTTGTATCTGCAATACGAAATTAATGAGCATTATCAAATTGATTATGAATCGAACTCAAAAGATTATTACTAATTCATCTGGTTATTTTACCTTTTATTATTTCACAATAGGGATCCAATATTATTTGGCTTTTGTTGCTCTGTTTTTGTGTTGACTGGACGGGTGTTGTTTTTCTTATGTTGGAATTCTTCTGGTATATAGCTAGACAAATTAGCATACCGGGAGACTAGTATGCATGAATTATTTAAGTTTCTTTTGGTGATTTCACTGTCTACTGTTCTTCTTTGGGTAGATATAAATAGATTGTTCAAGTAGTCCCAGTTTCATCTTTAACAATATGTTTTAGGATTTGACAATGTACAGAGATATATTCAAGTTTTTCAGTCTCATCTTTAAGAGTTACCTCCAGGATTTAATGAAAACGTGTTCATTGTTAAGTAAGTTGCCATTTGAAAAGTGTCAAGCAGAAGGAATAACCTAACACAAGATGTTAATATTAATAGTGAGTCTGACTTGGAAAAAGAGAAGGGGACTCCTTTAGTCTTGCACTGGATTAATCTTCAAGGTAGGCCACTCCTCTTGGTGGTCTAATCTGGACTGCTTGAATGCCACTAGTAAATTTTCGTGTCTTCCAACATTCAAACGGATTTGAGTTGTATTACACAAAATTGAAATTTGATATATTCTGTAGCAGGTCATGGAAATTCCCTCATAGGTAGGGCTTCATGGAAATATGCCCATTTAAAGAATAGCTTTGATGATATGGTTGTAGCTAGATATAATTTGAGGTTATAATACTATATATAGGTTTCAAGTCTGCAATTTGATGAGATGGGCATTTACAAGATTCAGAGAGTTATGGATTCTTGAATGGAAACTTTGCGTAAATGGTCAGGGATCTTAGAAATAATAGAAAGATCATATTGGTTGGTTAGAAGATGTTTGGTAATACATCTCTACATTCCAAAAGTGCACTAACTTCTTCTGTAGCATTACGAGTGATTGATCTGACTATTAGCATCTGCAGGAGCCTTCTGTGACTAATCCCAAGGATGCCATCACTGAAGCTCTGAGGGTCCTACTTGGTACTGATAATAAACAATAATTTAAGTCACCACCTTTGCTTGAAGTTCTCTTTGTCTAATATTCTTGATATTTTTCTTGTTTTTCAGACGTTCGAAATCATCCAGTTTTGATACATTGCAAACGTGGAAAGGTATGGTAATGCTTGATAGTAACTACTGCCTTAACTTGCAATTTAGTTTTGGCTAGGTGGAACATGAGTTCTCTTAAGAGCTCATATGGCATGACAGTGTATATTTATCATGGAAGCAAAAATGGGAATTGGAAACACTCTAAACACCCTCAAATTTGGTGGCTATGGTTGTAGGAACTCCTTCTCCCCATCAGAATATGGTGGGATCCTCATGGCCTATATACCATACTGAGCTAGATACGAAAAGAACCAGGGGACATGGCCATCTTTTAGTTCTTGATGCCTGATTTTTAAGACTTCCTTACTACAACAGTGTTTTTCATGAACTGCAAAAATAGTTTCTCACTAAATTTAGTGCTTCCATTAGACTTCCTTCACGATTCACAGTGGAGTTACTAATAATTCTTAACTTTTACTGTGCAATTAGTTATCAAAAACTTGCTACAGAATCCTAATTAGAATTTCTTTTATTGTGCATTTGCTGCAGCATCGGACAGGAACCCTTGTGGGTTGCCTGAGGAAACTCCAGAGTTGGTGCTTGTCTTCTGTGATTGAAGAGTACCAGCGTTTTGCTGGTGCCAAAGCCAGGGTATCAGATATGAGGTTCATCGAGATGTATGATGTCTCACCTTTGAGACATTGTCTCTATGGCATCATCTACCGTTACCATGGATATGGGATCCACAATAGGCGTCTTGTTTACGTAGAGGACAATTTACAGAAACCACAGATAGCTTCCAGTTGATCTATTGAATTGGATAGCCTTTCTGCATTTGCAGAAGTTGCATATACATAGCAAGAAGTAGATACCCTTTTCCCCGGGATTTCTCATGATTTGCACTTGAGAGCTACGCCTTCATGTTCACCTTTTTTCTTCTACATGAAACGTAGGTTAACATTTTTTTTTTTTTTGTCAGCCTGCGTAATAGTTGAGTTTGTTCGTCTGTAAATGGGATTGGATATTGTGAATTACATTCTTCTTTGAGGTGCATATTCTCCTCACTAGTTATTACATTAAACGAAGAACCCTTTTTACTCTTTTTTTTTTCTTTCTCTTTTTATCTTTCTTTAAGTACCCTTGGGAGGGATTATGTAATACTAGTTGAAGCTTATTTTCCTAACAAACAGAGGCGAGGAAGGGAGGCATCTCTTCAGTACTTAATTTGTACATTTCATATGCTTGTTGCTTAGTCTTTGATTTGATTTCCTGTTGGTTTACATGTTCTGCAATGCATACCACCAAAATCTTATTGGAACATTTATAACTAGTAGATAACTCTAGGGCTCCAAGAGGGTTTGGTTGGGCTAGGCTTATCAAACCCTTCTATGTCCCCTTAACCATGTCCAGCCCAGAATGGGCTGAAGTGTGTCTGAAAATGATTGCCCCTGACCATTGGACCAAGAATGGAGATGCAGGCGAAGACAAGATCTGGCTGAGCTAAGCTGGAGGCCTTAACCTTGGCTTGGCCCTGTCTCAGGGTAAAAATTTTCTAACTATCTGACCCTTCGGCCAAGATTTCTCAATTCTCACCTTATTTGGACCCAAGGCAGGTTCCAGTTATCAGGGCCAAACTTGCACACCTAGATGGTACCCATGAACACAAAAATGATTAACAGGGATTTGATCTACTTAGGCTATGGTGGTTTGTGAAAGATAAATGAATAGGGAGGACAAATATATGGGAAGAAAGGAACTAAATGTAATCATCTACAGGGATATCTCAAGTTTAAAAGAACGTTGGTTCTTCAGCAAAATATCCAGAGTTGGCCCATCAAAATGTCTTAGGCTTAGATGCCTATGGAATCGTTAAATGCTCAAATGCTAAGTCAAAGTTGAAACGTAAGCGATGGTTTAGATAGCTTGCATGTCAAATTTAAGATTCAAATTTATCATTTTCCCGCACGTATTAGCAATTTAGCATACATTCCCGTTTATATCCATGCAGCGATTCACACTTAATGGTCCCAATGGACTAAGACATGACATGTAAAGAATCCAAAAATTTCCAGCCCAAAATGATGTGAATCCAAAAATTTCCAGCCCAAAATTATGTAATATATATATATATATATGAAACGACAACCACTACTTCACTTAATTTTTTTAAATCTCCAAGAAAACTCTCTTGTTCACTCGATTCAACACCCCTCCGGGCCTCCCCCAGCCAGAGGGTAGGTTTCCCTTCACCCCATGGACAAAATAGTCATTTTATTTTGAAAGATAATGGAAAAGTTAAGCATGGGTAACTTAGAATTTGGAAAAAGAAAAAAAAAATGATTTGTGGGCAGTTTGAAAATTTTCTGCTTAAATAAGCAATTAAGAATTTAGGCCCAAATTTATGTGAGTGCCATGAAAAACACTCTAAATTTTTTGTTGACAGGTCTGTTCCTCTTAAAAGGAAATTCCCAGACCATCCAAAAGAATTGGAACAGAACATGAAGAACGTTGCTTTCTTGCATCCAAGAGGACTACAGGGTACATATGACTATCATCAAAATAATGGGAAACATTACTAGTTAAACAGTACTTGTGATCATCATCCTTCGAACATTTCCATCCTCTGTGGAACTGGTGTCTTGATCACTCGTAGTATCTGCACCACTTCCGCCATGGATGGCCTACTAGAAGGTATTTGAGAGGTACATACCAAACCCAGCTTTAGGACTGGCAAGACTTCCTCTTCTGGGTACTCATTCATGCTTGGATCAACACAATCAAGTGCGTTTCCTTGTTCAAGTAGTACTCTTACATGATCACTAAGTATCACCACATCATCTTCTCCATATTCCACTGGCCTTCTTCCTGTCACAATCTCTAAGATCATCACTCCATAGCCATAGATGTCACATTTCTCATTAACCCTTAGACTCTGGCATGCTAATTCTGGTGCAACATAGCCCAATGCACTCTGAAACCTGCTACTTAGCACATGCTTGTCAAGCTTGGTGAGAAGTCTTGCCAACCCAAAATCTGAAACCTTGGGGTTGTAGTTCTCATCAAGCAAAATATTGCTTGGTTTTACATTGTAGTGGATGATTGGAGGGTGGAAAGATTGGTGTAAGTAAGCAAGTCCTTTCGCTGTTCCGAGTATAATCTTGAATCTGTTAGCCCATGAAAGAGGAGGGATGGATGATGCAGACCTTTCATGAAGGATGGAGTGTAAACTCCCATTGGGAGCATAATCAGACATCAGAAGCTGAAACTGAGGAGACCAGTAATACCCTTTCAGAGTAATAAGATTTGGATGCCTTGCATTTCCTAAGATTCGAATTTCTCTGTCAAAATCATATGGGCTTTGGAGTAGGTTAGATGCAGTGAGCTTTTTAATGGCTACATATCTACCTTCACCCAGTGAAGCCTTGTAGACTGTTCCAAAGACTCCATTTCCTATCTCATGGGCATTGTTAAGTAGGGATTCTGGATTGCTCACCCAATCTTCTGATGATTTTGAACCAAGTAGAGTGAATCTCGCAGTGGCAGAACTCCCAGATCTTTGAGAGCTTGAGCACATGCTCTCCAAGGCAGTATCAACAAATGACAGTTTTTTGCGTGTGGTAGCATTCAGTACACTTACCACTAGAACTCCAATTACGATTGAAATAGCAGCAGCAATTGCAATAATTGTAGGAAAACGGAGGTATCTGCTATCCCCCATTCTTGAAGAATTAGAGGTTTCAGAAACAGTGTTGTTCCTGTTCATTGGGATGTTATAGGCAAATGGATTAAAGACTAATGGCTTTGAGACATTCATCTTACAGGGTCCCTTCAGTAAGGGTGAACAGATGCCCAGATTCCCCTGTAAAGCACTTCTGTCTAAGTTCTGAAAAATTGGTGCCATAGGAAGCCTTCCTTCAAGCCTGTTATAGGAAATATTTACTGCAAGAAGATTGTCCAACCTAGCAAGCTCCAGCGGTATTTCGCCACTTAACTCATTGAATTCCAGTTTGAGAATTGCCAGCTTATTCAACTTTGAGATTTCCTTTGGGATGGAACCATTTAAGTGGTTATGTGACAAGCTCCTGCAAGCAATAGCCATTGGTCAGTATTTCTCTACCAAGAAGCACAACACAACAGATTACAAGTATTTTTCATGCCAGTTAAAGACTTACAGCAATGTAAGAGATGAACAATTCCCAATCTCTTTTGGTATTGGACCACTCAAGGAATTTCCATCTAGTTGCAGGATTGAAAAACTATTGGAGTCGCATACATCCTCTGGGATTAGCCCACGTAAAGCGTTGTTGCGAAGATCAAGCACTTCAAGATTTTGGAAAAGCTCAAGTTTAGGAGGCAAACTTGACTGTAGATTATTCCATGATAGATTCAAGTATCTCAACTCGAACAAGAGACCCATATTAGCAGGAAAACCTCCTATCAGCTTATTGTTTGACAGATCCAATATTTGGAGAGAACCAAAAAGTGCACTTGAACCAAGTGGGATTGATCCATCAAACCTGTTCTTAGAAAGGTCGATTACATTCAAACCCAGTTCAAATAGTCCAGGTGGTATGCTACCATTGAATCGATTACCCCTCAAACGAAGCACAGACAGCCTAGAACAGTTGGCTAGTGAAGCAGGGATCTTACCTGTGAGTTGATTATCTGTTACAATTAAATGCTTCAGTTGCTTCAAATCACCAGTTGATTCTGGAAGGTATCCAGAAAAGCTATTCCCTCCCATATCCAAGAACTCCAAACTTCTCATCTCACCAATCCCATAAGGAAAATTGCCGGTCATCATGTTATTTGATAATTTGAGAAAGCTCAGGAAATTAAGCCTCAGCAAGGAATTGGGTAGAGCTCCTGTGAACAAATTATGACTGAAATCCAATCGAGACAAGTGGGGACAAAATCCAATATCCGAGGGAAAGGAATCGGAGAAGCGATTCCCCTGTAAATGAAGCTCTTTCAAATTATGTAGAGCTGAGACCCCATCAGGGACAGAACCAGAGAAGGCATTGTAAGAGAGATCCAAGATTCTCAGCCTTGTCAATGACCATATCCCATTAACGAAACTTGGATTCCCTGAAAGATGATTGTGTGATAGATTTAGAAAACTCAAGAGGGAACATTTGGGCAGAGAATGTGGAATAGGCCCTTCCAAGCTATTACCAGCAAAGGAAACAGATCGGAGAGAAGAGAGATTATTAAACAGATTGTCAGGGATTGGCCCAGACAGAGAATTAGCCGAGAAGTCAAAAAATTTCAAAGAAACCATAGAACCCAGTTCAATGGGAATGATACCAGAAAGACTGTTGTGGCTAAGATTCAATCTATTGAGACTGTTAACTCGTGAAAGCTCAGGCCCTATATTACCAGACAAGTTGTTACGCGACAGAGACAAAACTTCCAAGCTCTGCAACTTCTCAAGTCCTCTTCCAATCTTCCCCGATAAGCCCAAGTTATCAAGTGACACCTGGGTAACTCGACCTGTGACAGGATTGCACTGTACGTGCTGCCAAGAACATGGGCTATTATCATCCTCGTTCCACGAGCTGAAAGCAGAAGATGGATCGTTAAAGCCTGATTTGAAGACGATTAGACCCAGTACATCATCGTTGAGTTGCAGAGACGAGTCATTGCTGCAGAAGCAACATCGGAGAGAAACAACGGATACCCACGAGAGTAATAACAGTTTGAGAAAACGGGTCACCTTCATTTTCCTCCCTTTACAATGTCACAGTTCATCTGCCGTGGATGAAGCAGGATGAGTAGCAGTCACCAAGACTTGTTTTCAAGACAGCTAATTAGAACTTCCTTTAACGTTAGGAAGGGGGAAAAAAGAGAAGAGAAGAGAAGAGAAGACACTAAAAACCCCAGATAAGCGTAAGATGGAAAAACTGGAAGAACCTTATTAGTCCAACATGGAACCTTGATGGAGGTGTGTGTCGTATTGGGCAGCAGCTTTGTTTGGATGGTTCCATTCCATAATTTTCAATTGATGATAAAAACAAGTAACTTTAAGGAGAGGGCACCATGACCAACCCAATAATTTTACAAGTGGCTAGATTTGGATCAGTGATCTGGACTTGGACTATTCACTGTTGCTAATTCCAAAAGATGAATTGATTGCAATTGGCCTGAGCGGTGGAGTGGGTTTTCTTTTGGAAAATGAAATTTTCACCAGCTAGTAATTTCTCAGAGATCTTTTATTAGGGCATGTATGATTTTAGGAGTATGGAGATTTCAAATATTTAGAGATTTTACATTATTGATTTCAAATTTATGGAGTCATAATTTATAAAATTAACTATTTAGTTAATTTGAATATGTGGAATGAAATCTGTGGATTTATCTTGAAAAACTGTTTGGTCGAAATAATTTTTGTGAATGCGTAAATGTTTAACACTTTTATAGTAGAGGTAAAATCAGAGATTTCACACCATACCAATAAATATCCAGATTCACGTTTTTAGTGTAAAAAGATGAATCTCTAGATTTCATAAATCCAAAAATTTTCACAACCAAATCGGTATAAATTTTGCATTCGAATCCAGAGATTTGAAATCTCTGAATTCATGCAACCAAACAGGCCCTTAGTACATTTGATTTAAATTCATCTTGTACATATCTACATTATAATTTCTTTGGTGACCAATGGGTTTAAATGTTTCATTCTTGTGTTAGTCAAAGGGGGTTGAGTCCCATCTTTTTTTGGTAGAAAAATTTCATTTATTTAGATATCAAAGTCTAGGACATAAAAATATCTATATCCAAGTCCAAGGAGTGGAGACCGGCCAACCGGTCATGCTACTAAGAGACCATGCCCTCCGAGCAAGAAAATCCACGACTATATTAGTGTCTGTAACAACATAATAGAATTTACACTTAGAAAAGAGAGAAGCTAAATGAGGAGTTGGGATCAGCTCTCCTGACAGCTTCCCGACCACAAATACAATGGGGCCCACGGTGAAAAACACTTTATGGAAAGAAAAAAATTTAAAAAGCTCAAAATTTTACCTGTGAGCCCCACTGTGTTTTGTAGTTGGGAAGCCATCCCGACGGGGAGGTGTTCCCGATTCCTAAATGAGTTATATCATGTAGGAGAGGGGTTGAATCCCATCACCCACGTGAAATCATGTGTCCCATGGGTTCACATGCACTTTATATTGGTGGGTTTTGAAGTATCATGAAAAATCAGGTCGGTGTCAATCGTTTTAAAAACTAATACAACATTTATATGTCGGCACCGATACCGTATGAACCAGTTACAGGGAACGAAGAACAACAAATTGTATCTGCTGACGCCATGAAGGCTTGAACCATGCTTGAAAAGGAAATAATGTTTTAATTGAGATAAGGGCTTGATTGTTCTATTCAAGGAAATAATGTTTTAATTGAGATAAGGGCTTGATTGTTCTATTCTATTGATCAAAATATTTAGTAAAAAATGTTGTATACCTCCTCCAATGTTATCCCGTGATCTTTCTCTTTATAATAAAATTTTCTGTTTCTGTTTCTGTTTCGTGGAACACTATTATAAAACCCACATGAATTATTTAACCCAGAAAGTTCTTGTGAAAGTATTTTGTACCCAGTTCCCAGAAGATCTCTTCAAAGTCAATTCTGAACCCAGTTTCTTTTCCTAATGTTGACGTTTACTTCATTCTTACTCGCTCTTCTGTGAGTCCAATTGGAGGAGATTTGAAAAGCTGAACATTCCTAAAACTGTCCTGGGTTTTGAAAGTTTGTTTTTGGTGCCAAATTCCCACCAACCTTCATTAAATTCTCAGAAGACCCTACAGTAAAGGAATCTTATTTTTTGAACATTTCTTCTGTAGAAAATTTTGGCGTTTGATTTTTTCACTGAGAACACAGGATGAAGAAGACAAGAAAAATTTTATAATCTAAAGTTGGGTCTCAAAGAAATCTAAAAGGATGATTTTTAGCCCCACTTGCTGCTTCCTGTCTTGCTCTTCTCTCCTCTCAATTCTTCTCATGTCTTTTATTTTGTCACTAGTGACTGTTAGCCATGTGAATTAAAGCCAAAAGCCCAATAATGTGTGAGAGAAAGAGAGAATAATCTCTTTCATTTCTGCTTGAGCAAACATGGCTTCGGTGTCACGGACACAACAGTGCAGAGCAAAGCTCACATGATCCAAACCACCTTCACGGACTGCCTTGGCCTCTGTTTCACGCTTCAGAATAAACAAAGCCACCTATCCAGAAATGGATTCCTGTGTCTCCACTTCACTTTCTTGCCCTCTTGTGTTGGAAGTGAAACTGGAACTGGACCACATTGATTTCAATTTACAAATTTGGGAAGGTTTAAGTTTCTAAAATGCTTTTGCTGGCCCTATAATAAGGGGATCTCATAGGATATGAATGGTAAAAAGCTCAATCCATGAAGAACTGCCAAAGTTTTACTTCACCATATTCATTGATATGGTTAGATTGTTAAAGGGTACTTCTGATATTGTCAGTAGGGATGAAGGAGTGATTTCTTATCCAAAAGTCCAATTGGGAGGTCATTCAGTTCACACACGGTGGAAGAGATCTTCTAACTACTAATGTGGAAGAGAATTCAGATTGGCAGTAGACTGTAACTGTCAAAACTAGTTTCAGGATCAAACCAGACATGATCAGTTCAACTTGACCTATTATGCAGTACAGTACTTCGAGTAAACAAGAACTCTCTTAAATAGAGGGCTAATTAAAAAATGGATTAGATCAATATTATTAGTATTTTTTTTTTGGTACTGGTGCTTTTTTAATACTGGAAATTTAATGCCGTCCGCAAGGGTCGAACCCATGACCTCTCCACTGAGAAGTATGGATCTTTACCACTCAACCAACCCTGCATTGGCAAAACTTGAGTCTGGCGCCTTAGACCACTCGGCCATCCTGACAAATCAATATTATTAGTATTACTAGGTGGGGGTGGGGGTGTACGCTCACCACCATCCAAGGGGTTCCACCCTGATAACTTTCAGAGGTGAGGGTGAGAAAGGTAACACGCCCGGGTTCATATCTTCCACAATTCCCTGTAATTCCTATCTAAGACTGTGACACGTGATCCTTTTTCTTTTTTTTTTTGTAGCCGACGAGTTTATATTAGGGGGTGGAATATTACTAATATAGGTGCCGTCGGATCGGTGCAAACCCAAAACCTTCCCATGGGAGTTTGGGCTTTTAGTCGCTCAACTAAACCACCATTGGCAATTAGGGATTTATTATATTAAGTTCCTAATTGGGTTCTAAGTCTAACCCTTAGATAATTAACTACTATGTGTCGCAATCCTAGGAAAGGTGAGAATTGTATTTACATCCTCCCCCCCCCCCCCCTTTCCATATATGGTATACTGTTTCGAAGGGAACTGCAGTATACTTCTGGGATGGTTCCTAAGAACTAGAGGGTTTATACTGTTGAGCCAGCAATCACTTGGGTCCCTTCTTAAGGCCAGTCCTTTCCTTCAGAAGCCAAGCCCAACCAGACCATGCATGGGAGCATCAACTGGCTGGCTCATCAGCCTTCCAGAAAACCACTCCCTCCCTTCCCAGTCATTATTTTTTTTTTTTTTGGTAAACCTTCCCACTCATTATCATGTATGGGTCTTTTTCTTTAGGGAGCACCCCCAACAGCTATTAACCACGAATTACAAAGAGACCCACAGAGTTAAGGTAATGGGGTTAATTTTTTAAAATATTTTGTTATTTTTTACTTATGGGTCCCACATAATTTGTGACTACACCGCAGTATGACCCAGTACCTATTAAGAGATGAAAACATTCCATAGTAGATGGGTGAACCAATAAAATCATTTAACACATCCACCGGTCTTGTTTCAACTTGAGCCCTAAAAACAGCCCTAACAGACAAAGAAGAATGATTAAACGTTTCAACAAAAATTAGAGAGGCGTACAGGCAGTGGATTGAGTTATTACCACTAAAAGTCTCTTTCACAATTGCGATTTCTTTCACTAAGGAGGCCAAAATGCCAAATTTCAAACTGTAGACTTGACATTCCTATCAGATGGCCGACATCGTACAGAAATCATTCGTTTTTTTCTTCTTCTGAATTTGGTACAAAAGAATAAAAAAATTGGTATAGACAAGAAGAACCTCAAACTCTTGGAATTGAAGGATCAAGGAAACCAACCTACAAAACCTCTGAGGTATTCAAAATTGATTCTCCAACCTCCACCATCATAACAGCCTTATCAATTCGGAAATGCCCTTCATACATGTGTACCTGGGGCAGCCATCAGCTTGCACTTTCTCCCAAGGACTCCGGATTCATATATCAACAGGTGCCCTGTCAGACCCATCCCCTATAATGGCATGCACCATATCTGAATCATAAGCATGTAAGTAGAAGGTGGAGACTGTTAACCAAAAGAAATTCAATTGGAGACTAGCAGATGCTGGGATCACAATAATATCTCCTTGATGATCAGGAGGACCAGCATGACGAAGCACATAAGCACAAGCACCATAACACATGTCGCCATTCCCCCTTTCCTCTGACTTCTCTCTGCCTGCAGGTGAAGAAGACCTACCATATCTGAATGTTCATTGTAGCATATAACTAGAGAAAGAAAAGAAGAAAAGAAAGCTCCATGCATTGAAACATAATGGAGAAAAAGAGCACCTTCTCAAGCTGTTTAAAACCCTGCTCTACTGTGGATGCAACATTCTGAATATTGTAGTCTATTCTATCAACGATGGTCCCCTGCTTAAAGAAAAAATTTCAGATGGCCAGCTGAGAGAACTAGATTAAGAACATTGTGAAAATAGAAGAGACAGCTAGTAACCTGGTCTATCACTAGGATCGAAAGATCTTTCATTATTTGAGCAAGCTCATTCACTGATTCCACGACCTGGAGAGCAATTTGAATAGGTTAAGAGAAGAGAAAATGTTGTCTTGGGTCAACCAACATGAATTGAGTTCAATTTTCTCATTTACCTGGGCAATCTCTCTCTCCCTTTCGGCTGTGAATGCCTCACTTTTCTTTATCTTGGCCATTTGGTGATCGCTAATACCCTTTTAAAAGATAAAGCATCCAAGTAAGATTGAATTCAGACTCTGAAATTTCATACCTGAATCAAAGTTCAGGCCACTATTTTAAGAAGCAAACAATTTACACTCAAAAGGGAATATCCTATGAATTATTCATTAGAAAGAAAACTTACAATATCATCGAAGTCATCATCTTCTAGTTTAGATTTTTTCCCATTTAAATTCATCTCCAAGTCAAACCCATCTTGTCCCTACACCAGAAAGTAATAATTATTAAATTCCAAAAGTACAATAAAGCATGAGCAATTTAAATTCTTAATATCTTGAAAAACGAAAAGTTTAGTTTATAAAAATGAAACGATGACAGAGAAAGTAAGGAGTTTATGGTGGCAAACCATATGCCAGAACAGCATCTCTTTATCCGCCTTAAAAGGCCATTTCTTTCACAAACATCCCCCAGGTAACATATTTGTCAATTAATTAACAAATATAAAAGAAGAGCCAACCACACCTCCTTTTGCTGCTGGAGGCGCTTCAAATATGTTGATTGCTTCTTTCGGAATTCCATTGAAAGGTTCTGAAGGTCTGTAGCAAGAGAACGCTGCAGGGAAAACATCAAAGTGTAATCACAGCTATAAAATTCACCAAGAAGACGATAAATTGTGAATGCATGCAAATGCTTCTAACGACCAACTTCATATGGGTCCAGACAAATACTTTTGGTTCAGCGACAGTAAAAGGACAAACCCCAACCCAAGGGTGGGAGGAAAAATTTATGGAACCAATGTGTTAGTTTAAAGATGATATCCACCTCCTTTCCTTTCCTAATGGGTTTTAACTCACTGAACCAATGACTCAGTAAAAGATATCATTTCTCATATGGGTCTTTTTTTTTTTTTTTTTTTTTTTTTGGGTGGGGGGGTGGGGTTTGCTTTGGGGGGAAGAGGGGGGTTGTGAGGGGATGCTCAGATGACCCTTTTCAAACCATGAACATCAAAACTTAAAGCACAAAGTGGATCTCCTCAGTCATCTCAATGGAAACAAGCATAAACTCTGCCATCACTAAATGAGTAGACCTCTGAAATTCATCAAAAGAGAAGGCATACAGTGTAGGCAAAAGTTTGCATCACAGAGACATAAATTCTAACTTTACCATACCTGAACATTTTTTCTAACATTTGAATCCTCAGAGGGCCCACTTGCAGAAAGTTTCTGTAGACTCTTTTCGGACTTCTTCAACAAATGAGTGACGTCTTGGGTAAGAGCCTCAATCATTTGTTGATCTTCTTTCCCATCTCCAAAAGATGGCATTAATGCTTTTGTATGAGCCTTGACCAATTCTGACATTTTTGCTCGTGCATGTTGCATATTTGTAGCTATTTCTTCAGAAACATCCACCCAAGCTGGAGGTATACCTACTGTCAGAACACCCCCACTGTAGTGGGCAAACAGTTTATGATTTTTAGGGCTCTCGCAGTTTAAAAATTAGCAATGGCATTTATAAGAAGTATAGAAAATAGAGACAAAAAATTCCAAGAAGACCAATAATATTAAAAATAACCAAGCTGTAACAATTTAAATAATAACAATGACGTCCATGATGTAAGGTCAATTCAAGTCAGCTTTTTCAATTATAACAGGTTGCCAAATATGGTAATTTTTATATTATTAGACATCAAATCTATAAATTTGAATCCCAAAATTAAGAATTAACTGAGTGCCTCAAAAATCATGTCTTGTTCAATTTTTTATGATTCCACAGGAAAAAAGTATGTAATAAACAAAGTTTCCTACATAAAACAGAATAAGCAATAATACAAGATGGCTTACAAGGTCCAATCTATATTATCTTTATTCAAACAGGGTTTACCCCATACATGAGAATGATGAGATGTTCTCTGTTCAGAAACTGAGCCACTGTACTAGCTAGAAGTCCAATTCCATAACCAAACTCACTATTTGCCTCCCAAACTGAGACATTTTAAGTAACACCTGTAAGGCTGTAACTACTTTGCAGACTTAGACAAGCCTAATAGCCTCGGGTGTTTCAATAGAACCCAACTTCATGTTAGAATAGCATAATAAAAACTACTTTCTTATTCCAGCAAATAATTTGAAGGCTCAGTGAAGGAAAATGACTTGACTGACAGTCAAATGAGACCAAAGTTAAACAAGGAGCGAACCATCTGATTAAGAAGTTATAAGCAGCAAGTCATCCTCATGAGTTCACTCCAATGCTTGGGATGGGGTTATGAATTATAAGAGTGACGCAGTTACATGACCAATAGAGACCCATTTTAATGGGAACAAGCCTAGGGTTGGGTTCTATATATGTTGGACCTTTGATCCTGTGGGTTTTCTATGTAATAGGTTACTTTTATGGGCCTAAAAAATGAGTAATAAATTGTATATGAAATTATATATCTTTACTTCCATATTAAGTTATTACATTATGCCTTAAACTGAACCATTATGGCTGGTTAAAACCAGCGGTTAAGACTTAAAGAGATGATTTGAATAATGAATAGAATTTTTTATTAGAATTTTGGTGCTGTTGAGCAACACCTGTGGGATTGATATACGAGGCCTGATTTCTTCTCTTCTTTTTATCTTCCTGAAGCCCCAAATACTAGCTCTCCACCTTGTGTTCTCGATTTCCCAACACCTAAATCACCCACAGACAATTCCCACCATCAGAATCAGCCCATATTTGATCAAATCTTTCCCACATCCATTGGGAACTCAATTTTAATTGCAGCCTCATCTGACCAATAGAAACCCTAGACTCCCTCAACCTTCACTTTCCATAACCTCGACCCTAAATTTTGTTGTTTCCTTTCAAATTCAAAAATATCCCACCATCCATGAAACCCCAAAACTTCCCTGACAGACTCTCCTACACTCACTTGACATAACCCTACCATGAAACCCTATGTCATGCCAAGCCTAACCTTAGTTTTGACCTAATAACCCTAAATTGACCAATTGAGTTGCTTGTTCATTGAAGATAAAGGTTATTGCTCCTAGTTGATATCCCATCAGTCTAGGACTACTTCAGAGAGGGAACTAGGAGTCAAACCCAAATGATTGCAAGCTACAACATCCATGTTTGATGAAGCAGAAATTCTACCATACTAAACAATTGTAGTTGAGATGCATTGATTGAGATTTGAGACAAAAAAAAAAAAAGTACAAGACCATAAAGGATACAATTGAATGAACTGCAAATGAATGCATTCAGAGAAATGGATAGCACCAATGGATGACTATCAGAGGGAAGGAAATTCAGATGGTTGGACAATGTACATCATAGACCACATGTTGCACAAATGGAAGTTGCTGAAATATGCAACTTCCAATGCCAGCATGCTGCATCCTGAGAACTGGCTCCCCATATTGAAGCTGGAATAAGAGTAGTGACACAGTACATCTGATAGTGGACAAATATGATGATATGTGAGTGGAGCAAACTATTTAAAGATATTTTCTCGAATAACTTTTACAAGGTAACTGCAGGGAGAGGGCAGGGAGGGGAACTGACATGAGGTATCAGCTAGGCACATGCCTTGGACACTCAGCGACAACCAAGTCATATCCCACCTCAGTAGTACTTCCTGTAACTGCTGGAAACCTGTTTTCCACACACATTGAACAAAATATCTCCTATGAACATACAGAGTAGCACCAACTGCAGCCCTTATTTATCTTGCTTAAGGTTTTTCCTTCCCTTTCAAATACTTAGACAAAAGGTAAATCTTGGATGGGTACCAGATTCTGTCCAACTTCTCAACACCAATTTTCTGTTCTCTTCTACCAAGTTGACTAGATCAACCAAGATAGTGTGAATGACAGAAATGCATGCCAGATTTAAGGGTAGGTTTAAATTTCGGCCAGGTTTTAGTATAGGTATGGTCTGAGCTTTAATTTAGTTTTTATTGCTATAATGGGCTGAAATACTACAACAACAACAATAAGCCTTGTCCCAACTAAATGGGGTCAGCTACATGGATTATTGCCCTCCAGTCAGTTCTGTTCGAGGCCATGCTAGATACAAGGCCTAAGCTATACATATCCTTTCTCACCACTTCTCCTAAGGTTATCTTAGGTCTAACCCTAGCTCTTCTAGTTCCTTCAATATGGATTATATCACTTCTCCGTACAGGGGCATTTATAGGTCTCCGTTGAACATGGTCGTGCCACCTCAAATGACTTTCTCGAAGCTTATCACATATGGGAGCAACTCCCAGACCAACTCTAATATGATCATTTCTTATCTTATCCATCCTAGTTTTGCCACTCATCCATCTTAGCATCCTCATTTCTGCTACACTGAGTTTATCTATATGATTCTTTTCAATAGCCCAACGATTTACACCGTACATCATAGTTGGTCGAACAACGGTCCTATAAAATTTTCCTTTAAGTTTCAATGAAATACGCCAATCATATAAAACCCCGGACGCACCTCTCCACTTCATCCACCCTATTTTAATTCTTTGGGAAACCTCATCCTCTAAATCACCTCTTTTACTTATGATTAAACCTAGGTACCTAAAACAATCACTCTGAGGAATCTCTTTATCGTCAAGTATCACCACCTCATCATCTGTCCGATCATGACTAAAGTTACAAACTAGATATTCTGTCTTCGATCTACTAAGTTTAAAGCC
This sequence comes from Hakea prostrata, assembly GCF_041222555.1. Classification (NCBI taxonomy): domain Eukaryota; kingdom Viridiplantae; phylum Streptophyta; class Magnoliopsida; order Proteales; family Proteaceae; genus Hakea; species Hakea prostrata. The sequence continues at coordinate 17,382,777 of NC_142606.1, forward strand.
TTTTGATTCCAAGCTACTCTCCATGATTCTAATTTGGTATTAATCCCCACTTGGGTCTCATCAATCAACACGATATCATCCGCAAAAAGCATACACCAAGGGACCTCATCTTGAATGTCTTTGATTAATTCATCCATTACCAGTGCAAATTGATATGGGCTTAAAATTGACCCTTGATGTAGCCCAATTGTTATCGAGAATTCATTACTTTGTCCCCCACTGTTCTAACACTAGTCACCGAACCATCATACATATCCTTAACTATATCTACATATTTACTTGCAACACTTCTTTTCTCTAGTACTTGCCAAATTAACGCTCTAGGGATTCTATCATAAGCTTTTTCTAGGTCAATAAATACCATATGAAGGTCTTTCTTACATTCTCTATACATTTCCATAAGTCTCCTAATTAGGTAAATAGCCTCCGTTGTAGATCTTCCCGGCATAAACCCAAATTAATTCTCCGTAATTGTAGTTAAGTGTCTCAAACGGGTTTCAATTATTCTCTCCCATAATTTCATTGTATGGCTCATCAATTTAATGCCCCTATAGTTATTACAACTTGGAATATCTCCTTTATTTTTGTAAATTGGAACCACGACGCTTCTCCTCCATTCATCTGGCATTTTCTCTATGCTCATAATCTTATTAAACAACTTAGTCAAGCAAACTAGTCCATGGGTTCCTAAGCTCTTCCATACTTCAATTGGGATTTCATCAGGACCTTTGTATTGCCGAGTCTCGTCCTCCTCAAAGCTTCTTTTATTTCAGACATCGAAATTCTACGTATATAAGTTCGAACATTGGTGCCTTGGTGAAAGGTGTAATCGTCCGAAACATAAGTGCTTGAAGACTGCTCATTTAGTAAACTAGAGAAATAGGTTTTCCCATCTTTTCTTAATGTCCTCCTCACAAACTAAAACTTTACCATCTCCATTTTTAATACATCTAACATGGTCAAGATCTCTACCCTTCCTATCCCTCATCTTAGCTATCTTATAAATAGATTTTTCCCCTTCCTTCGTGCCCAACTTATTGTATAACTCTTCATATAAGACCTGTAATTGGGTTCGTACACAGATGCACAAAGAATTCTTATTCTATTACTAGTTTTGATATTATAGGGTTCAATACTATCGTAGGCTTTTAGTTTTTACGTTCGTTTAGGAAGTGAGTCCTAATTAGTTGTCTACTTAAGAAAGTCTTAGTAATAAACAAAGCCAACCTTAGGATACTTCAGTTTCTATAGATAAAGAAGAAAACCAACACCAACCCCCATGGTTGGAATTGAATGAATGCATTTGGCTTCTTGTTGGTTATGGCTGAAATTTTTGTCTCCTCTTCTCTGTTAAACATTTTATCTATCCTTCACCATGTGGTTTACTTATTTCTTCTTCTCTCCCTTTATTAATTTGTTCCATTTTAGATTCTAATCTTAAAAAGGACTGTCTTCTTCATTTCAATCGCAACTTTTTCTCCTCCTTTAATGAGACCACATGACACATTAATTACCCTCTACCTTGCTTCTGTCTAAGGCTGTTTAAGACGTAAACTCCGTAACTTCTCTCCAAAATTATACCACACCTATTGCCATAAATTGAATCAATTTAAATTTCATTTTTATGTCCTAAAGTTTTACTTGAAATGTGGTAGTCAATCAGTGAAAATCTGGCACTTAAATTTAAGCTCAGATCTGGCCCAGATCTAGCTGTCAAATGATTGAACCCTTACTTGCAGGCTGATCAGATCTGACTGGCATTGCATCTGACGCACTTGACAATTGACATTCAACAGAATGAGAAACTATAGTAACGAGATGTACCAACCACATCCCCCCCCCCCCCCCCCCTCAACCACCCTGAGGAAGAAGCTGACGGATTGAGAAGATGATGATTGGTGATATCACACAAGAAAGGATAAAAATGTAGTTACTTCCCTTCCCATCCACAGATTATGTCTTAAATATCTGGTTCTGCCATTATTACCTGTCCCTCATTCAGAAGTTCTATTTCAATTTTCAAACAAATGGACAAACCAAGAACAAAATCATAAATTCAAAAACGGTCCTCAAGCTTATTCCCTGCTAAGTTTTCCAATTTAGCATTCACCATTTAAATCACAAGTACCCGTAGAAAGAACCCAAATTCTCATCCGATGATGTTTTCTGAAAATTATGGAAAAATGTTTGACAAGCCTTTTCGTCTAATAAAAAAGAATCAGAGGGGGGGGGGGGAAAGAGAGAGAGAAATGCACTTCAAAGGGCCTTCTTACTAGCAATTGCTGCTCAAATTCAATTCAATTTCCTTCCTCCGAGGGTAACTAATTATAGGAATACACAAGCTAATACCTTATCAGTTACCTTACCATCAGTTACATTATCCAAAATGTAACTCAAATAGCTCCCTTCAAATCCTAACTTATTTAAAATTAAAGTCAGTTCTCATTAAGAATCAATCTCGAAAACATATCAGAGGACATCCCAAAGTTAAACAAATAAAGTAGTTCTGCAACCATACACCCAGCTCAGTCAAGCCCCAATCCAAGAAGCTTCAGATGTTATATTACTAACTATAATACATTTGAAAATTGCTCAGGAAGCCCCAGAAAGGAAGTTACAAGAGACAACTCCAGAACCTTCACGGAAGCAAATATCAAGCTGGATAGGACTCTTCTCTTCAGGGACAGATGGAGCGGTTGACGTGTTTGTATTTGCTTATAGCCCCAACTTAACAAAGCTTCTAGCAAATTCCAAGTCCTAGAAGTTGTAAAGCACTATTACAGTTTTCTATTTTATTGCAAAATCATGGTGGATGAAGTGCAGAGGTGCAACCAAACCGTTGTCTAAATATCACATTCTTTAAAAATTAACTCAGAAGGAAAATTTTATAGGACAGTTAAACAATCAGGAAGGGAACGCTGAGAATAAAGAATAGTGTGTAAGAACTTAGCATAGCTGAAATGAGTATGTTGAGTCATATGAGTGGTAAAAAAGAAAAGAGAAAATAAGGAATAAACATTAGAGCAGATTAGGGGTAGCTCTGAGTCTAACACATGATAAACTGCAAGAAAGTCATTTAAGGAGGTATGGACATATTACATGGAGGTCTTTTAACTCTCCAGTACGTAAGGATGATTTGATTCAAATTTGAAGGAGCTGAAAGAGCTAGTTTTATCCAAAAATGACTCTGGGAGAAGTAGTGAAGAAAGGCATGCATAGTTGTTAGTAGTAACAAGTATGGCTTTGAATAAAATAGATTGGAGAAAAATGGTCCTAGAAGTCAACCCCATTTAGTTGGGGTAAGGTAGAGTTGAGTTGACTTGGTTTGAGTATTGTGAAATTCCATCCATATCCACAGATTGTGTCACTCTTCTCTTAGTTCATTGGTTGCTTTCAGGCACAATAAGCAAGCAGAAAATAAAATAGCCCATGTCATGGCCATGATCTCATGAAAGATGGGAGATGATATGTCTGGGAACCAAGTCTTCGGCCTTGGTTGATCAAAGTTTTGCTCGATGAAACCAATTCTGACCTTAAGTTTGGCCACCGAACACTTGTACTAAATTTATGAATACATTGCCCTAGGAAGATTAGAAATGAATCCTATATATTAAAAACCTGGCCACTAAGACACTTTTCGAGCCCATGTATATGTGGTTTCCAGTATCAAGTGCCTCCACATCACAGGAAAACCCAGCCTCATAATTAATTTCTTATGAAAAAGGTAGTCCTTGTCATCACATTGTGCAATAAAAGCCAAAAACTCCAAGATCACATATCTCAAAAGATTCATCTTAAATTCCAATAACAGCTCATCCGGAGGTAATCTAACTGTCATAACTAACAAGAATGCTTTTCAAAGCATAAGTAAACAGATGATGCATTATGAACATTAGGAAATGCTGATCCCATCTTGCACTAAATATACACCAGGAGATTCGGTACCCTTCTCAAGGGATCTGAAAATACAAGGCCTCATTTAACATTCTTAACTGTCTCCCTAAGAAAAGAAATTTGGTTCCAACTGTCGCTGCAGCTACCAAACCAAATTCCAAGCAAATTCAAAATTTTGATGGTCTATGTGTTGATGCCTCCTCTCCTGACAACATTCCACATTATAGCCAATACTTAACAACCACAGGCCTTCTCAGTTGGTAATCACTAAATGCAAATAAGGGGGAAGATGGGAGCCCACCGCCAAAGATTTTATTGTTCAACTGGAAATTTAATTTCCTGATCTTTACCAAAGTCAGCCAATATCTAGATATTTAGAAGGATCACAATCAATAAGCTGTGATCAGTTATCTCTACTCGGAGCTTCTTTCCTTTATTAATTTTCTTTTTCTTTTTAACTATATCAAACCAATTAGTCCGCAGAAAATTCCAACCCATACTTGTTTTTTAATTAAATCCAAACAGGTAAGGATGATTCTGGAAATGTTAAATTGACTAAATTTTGCAGAAGCAAGCAATTCATGTATAAGAAAGCACATCTCTGCCCCCCCCCCCCCCCACCATGCACCTCATCCAAGTAAGAAGCAAGAAATCTTCACAAATGAAAGCAAAGCCACTTGAATGAGCTCAAAGATGACAATGCAGAAGCAGTAGAGACTCATTCAAAGCTTCTGTCATCAGTTCTGCCAATTCACTTGGGATTCTACCTGCCTTTCACATAAACGATTCCCTACATGTAAAGAAAGTGACTAATCATGTGACATTTTCAATCACATGACCGTCCATTCAACTTGAGGAATTAAATGTGGAAGGAAAAAATTAGTCTTTTCTGCAGAGAGAACCGTTATCCCAAGTCCAAAGATCTGGCCAGTTTATATTGAAACGTTATACGCCAAACAAAATATCGTCTCCGGATTCGTTTTTCTCTTTCTTTCCATAAATTGCTTCTTAATAAATTGGAGGTCCCAGAATCAGCATCATCACACCATGATTACATTCATACATATTTTCTCATTTTGACGCTCAATGCTGAGAAATTCCAACTGAAAGTTAAAAATTAATTTAGCCACAGTTCATATTCCAGTTGTAATAACATAGCTCAAAAACAAAAGAAAGACCCCTTACAGCTGAAACTGTACGAAATGTGTAAAATGCATTCCGATCTCACAATTCGGCAAATAAATCGATGATATCAAACGAAAATTCTAACACTAGGGCTACTGCAACTCAGAAAGAAACACAAATTTGTACCTGGAACTGCCTGGATCTTCGGTACTGAGTGGCGCATAAGACCGATTATGATGCAGAAGTGAAGTGTTCACCAATTCGATAACGGGACCAGACGAGGCTTGAGAAGAAGAAGAATGCGTCTGAGCAGAGATCGGCGATCGGACGCTCCTCAGAGAATCTCTGTACTTTCTGTACAGAGGAGTTCGATTCCTCGTCGCCATCGCGAAGCCCAAATCGAATTGGAGAACCACGAAGAGGATTCAAAAGCTCAACAATACTCGGTTGCAGAAATGATCAGAGAGAAGATGAGTTGGAAGTTGGAAGTTGGAACCAAAAGTTCAAAATCCGGTTCAACCATAAAAGCGACAAGGAACAAAGAAATAAAGCCACCACCATGATAGGGACGGGAATCCATGGCCCACGTTTGGCAAATCAAAATAAAGGCTCAACAAAAAAGTTTGAAGTATCGGCACCAAGTAAAGTATCGTATCAATGAGGTGATGTTAAGAGACATATTGTCCCGTATCGAATATCATATTAAACTGGCCAATGCATTTAATGCAATCTAATATAGAAGTTTTTGTTTTTGTATTTTTTTTTTTGCCAAAAATTGAAATTTTCATTAACTTGAAAAGAAATACAGACACATCAAATGAAAGAAAGAAATACAAAAGATAACTGCATGAAAGCACAAGGTTCGATCCGAACCAAGGAATGGAAATTGACCAAATGTCATACATGCAATAGATAAGGTCACCTTAGCTAAGAATGGGACAATTCCTTAGAATAATGGTTGTAACAACCACAACAACAATTAAGCACAAAGAATACGATATACGTATCCATCACAAACACCCCCAACAACAATTAAGCACAAAGAATACGATATATGTATCCATCACAAACACCCCAAGAGGCGACACTCCACAAAGGCGGACAAAAACACGCCACAAGGGCCGAGAGATAACACGCCGCAAGGACAGAGAGATAACACGCCACAACGATGGAAACAACAGCCACGTCAAAGACACACTGACGGCAACCAACAACACGAGACTCGATCAGTAGCAAAGCTTCTAGATCCATGGGAGAAACTTCCACCTCCGGAATAAAACTTTCAAACGTGCACTACCTGAATTTTTTTGTATCGGTTATATCCAATATGGATACGTATCGACTAATATCATATTGTATCATGGGATACTTTAAACTTTGACAAACATAAATCTATTTCCTGCCGCATTTTATTCTCTATTTTGCTGGTGATATTTGATTTCGTCTGATTTTCTTACATTGTTTGTTTCCCAATTTTTCTAGTTGTTATTTTCTCTGGTAGTTTTATTTTTTAGGGTTGAAATTCTAATCTGTTATTTTTCTAGTACATGGGTATCAGTGGTGTTCAATTAATGGATTTATGAGGTAAGACCAATTATCACTGCTGCAAATATTTAATCAGGCCAGTTGTTGTTTGTTTTGTGGTCAAAGCAGGGAAAGCTTCGGTCTTATATACCAAATTTTCTATCATATTTGAGAGTTAACATTCAAATAAATTTTTATTTTTTTTGTAAAATTCAAATAAACATATTCAGTTCAAATATCAAGAAGAGAAAGAACAAAAAATTGCGGGCTGAGGTTGTTCAACCCAAACACAGCCCATTAAGCTTCAGTGCGGGCCGGTTTAGGTTATAACAGGCCGGTTCGGTCCAGTTTTAACGGTTCGGGTTATGTTTGGACACCCCTACCTCAACTGATCACACCCGATGAGAAAACAGAGAAATTGCACTCTTCACAGAGGGAAATTGGAATTATTCAGTTTAATCGGAGCGCCGAAGACAGATTTGCCAATAATACCTGCTACGAGGACGCCGGAAACACAGAAGGCGACAAAACGAACCAAGATCGAGAAAGAAAAAGGGCAGAGGCCCTGTTACGAACCTGATATCATGACAAAAAGATGTATTTTATATATTAGATATAGTCGGGTGATACAATATATATAGAAATATTAATAAAAGTACTAAGTACTAAACTGAGTTATATGCCGAGTCAAGGTGGGTTGCTGAGTCACTGACTGAGTCAAGGTGGGCTACTGGGTCATGGACTCTCCAACAGATAGCTTACTCAGGTATCACTAATATTCTCAAAATATTATAAATCTTGGTTGCGGTTTTTTATGGTGAGTATTTAAAAAAAAATGGTACATATTTCATGTCATTAGCTGAGTTTCTTGATGAGTTCCTCTAATAAGTGATGCCAAAAATAGAAGAAAAGCATAATCTTCTATTTTCGTAGGTAAATGAGCTGAATTCTTTTTTCAAATATACTTGAACTTCGAGAGATGACTTAGTTCGTAAAATACCAACCCTTGTAGAGGTCCGGTTTGAATCTTTTTGGAGCCAATGATGAAATCCTGTCTTATATTTAAAAAAAAAAAAAAAAAAAAAACTTGTGATGCCTATGTTCAAATTCTCATTGGTCCGCTCATGCAGTCATGACTGGAAATTGTAATTTCGTGTTAAAATTTAATTTTGAATTACACATAAAAATATACCAAATGCGAACCCTAGGTACCTCGGGCCGCCAAACCTGGTCTCACATTTTATAATTTTTTCCTTTTATGCGCTTAATCCAGAGTTCCAGACTGTTCAGAGTCACCCAAACTAAGTAATCTACAGTGTCAGCTGTCACTATCAAGGCCTTCTTAGCGTCGCCACCTGTATTGATCCCATTGGCTTTTCTCCACATGCCGGTGCGTACGTTAAACATTTCGAGGTACACTGTTGACCTAAGTTCGTCACACACGCATATATAGCTGGTACCCTTTTCTTTTCCACCAGAAATTATAAATACCACACTTTTGGTCCTCCATGACAACGAATCATCCAGCCCACGATCTTCCGCGGGCCCCACAACCGATAAAGTAGGAACCACACGTGTCGTAATTATACACAAAGGTTCACTCTACTATCCAAGTATCCATACCAAGCCGATACTGATACGTATCAACCGATTCAATCCTATCGACAATTTCGGTATTGGGTCATTGTTTTATCATATATCAACTGTTACGATACGACTAAGAGGCCCATGGGCCTTGGTCGGTTCAAGAGGCGGGTGCACTTGCGTCTTGCGAAATGGCAAAGCTCAAGCACGTGCCTTTTGTCGTCGATCCTCACTCTTATAACGCCAAGGAGAAAAAGGCGAGATTTATGGTTTTCTAAGCTCATTTTTTCTCGATAAACGGTTTTCAAAGTTTAACGGACAGAGCGCTTGATGGATTTTGCTTGGCAGCAGTGCCTACGTGGCACTGCTGCAAGCAGTGTAAGGTGAGGATTAAATTTGGGTTTTTTCATTAAATCCTCACCTTAGATATTATCCATGTGCAACAAAAACACTTTTAAGTGATGTTCACTCGGTTTATTTGCTTTAACTCGGACCAGAAAGGTGGTTCAAACCAAACCAAACCATCATCTTCTTCCTGTTTAATTACTCTCAACCAAATTTCAGATTGAAGTCGAAGAGTCACCTTACAATCCCGACGTTCTGCACCCCAACTGCTGCAACTCTCCAACATTGCAGGTTCTCCCCGTTTTTCTTTTAAGTTTTCTCTTTCAATCTCCCTCTTTTAAAATGTATGGATCAGTTACACGATAGGCAATGAAGTATTTCTCTCCTCTGTTTTGCTTACTCTGTCTTTTACAAGCACAGAGTAGGGTGAAAAAAAACAGTGAGTGCAATAACAGATTTCTTGCTGATGGAGGAAGAGCCCAGCTTCGGTAGGAGCTAGTGAAGGAACAGAGCAGAACCCGCCATCATCACCCAGTTTTAGATGTCTGAGTTGATTTGTGCATTTGAATTTCCAGGTCCTTGGGTGGCATGGAAGATTAAATTTTGTCGGCTTTTTTCCCCAGCTTATTGATCCATTCTATCAGTGTTTCAAATCTGTCTGCATTGACAAAGCTAAGCCCTTTTAGTGCATAGCTCAGTATTTAAATTATAGTGACTAGTTAGTAAATTAACTCGGGGGAGAGAGGGAGAGAGGGAGATAAAACATGGGCTCGAAGTTTCTGATCTTGTTGTATGCTTCTTTGTTGATTTTTCAACCGTGAAGGATACTGAGTTCACTGGGATACCGATGACATGATCTGGAAATTGGTTCTTCATATTGAAAGAATTCAAATTCAATCTGAGACTACAAGGCCCAAATGTTCTCCACGGCTAAAGATCTTAAAGGAAGACCAGTTCAGTAATATTCAGTTATGATAAAGGCTCAAATGTGACACGGAAACGAAGAGGGAAGAATGGTATTGAATCTTTGAGACCTGAAGTAGATGATGTTTAACATTTTGCACAAAGAAGAAGATGATGTAACAGTAAGTAACGTTCGGTCTGAATTTTGCAAAGAAGAGAGAAATACTTCATTGCCTATCGTGTGACTGATCCATACATTTTAAAAGAGGGAGATTGAAAGAGAAAAATTAAAAGAAAAACGGGGAGAACTTGCAATGTTGGAGAGTTGCAGCCAGTTGGGGTGAAGAAAGTCGGGATTGTACGGTGACTCTTCGACTTCAATCTGAAATTTGGTTGAGAGTAATCAAACAGGGAAGAAGATGATGGTTTGGTTTGATTTGAACCACCTTCTTGGTCCGGGTTAAAGCAAATAAACCGAGTGAACATCATTTAAAAGTGTTTTTGTTGCACATGGATAATATCTAAGGTGAGGATTTAATGAAAAAACCCAGATTTAATCCTCACCTTACACTGCTTGCAGTAGTGCCACGTAGGCACTGCTGCCAAGCAAAATCCAGAAGAGGAAAGTAGTTTGCAGTTTTGGCCGTACTTCGTCTGGAATAAATACACAATACGTACAAGTAACTAACGGACCTATACTTGTGAAAAACTACAAAAATGCCACTGTACAACGGGTGTTGACTTAAAATTCTTTTAAGAAAATAAATAAATCAATTAAATATTACTTAATTGAGCAATGAGCATCCACGTTGCACTTGTTGATGCATGTGAATGCAACATTGGTCCATAGGGACTGGACCGGCCAGGCCGGGCCGGGTCAACATGCCACATGGCGACGAATGACGATCGACCAGCTTTTCCTTTCCTTTGGTGGTCCTTCACTTCCTGTTAGTTGGAGGAACGTGGACCCGGTTCTCACTTGGCTGATTCAAAGGATCTAATTTCCGAGTCAGACATAAATGATTCATGTAGATCCCGATTCCAGTTCCGATTCCGCTTTTCTGAAACATTGCTTGTGAAGTGGGGCCTTAGTTATCTTTTCCTAATGGAATGTAGGGTATTGATTCGATTAAAAAGCGCCAGGAAATTGACTTGTGGATAGACACTTTCTATAAAGCGCATCTCCAACCATGGTCGATGTCTCAAGAAGCGGAAGGAAGGGTCTCTTCAAGGCCAATTTTGTCTAGAAACTTCAATTTTTTTATATTGTATTATAATTTATAAATCACTTAAATGGATATTATTATTTTTGTTGGATAAGTAAATATTAATTAATTAACTAATAAAAAAGGGTTTGTAGCCACTGAGAACTCGTAAACTTAGGGTGTCAAATGATTTGAATTTTATGATGCTTAGGATGTTGACAAGATTCGTATTCTATACAAATCAAATTTATGATGTTTACATCTTGATAGGGAATGCTAGTGGGGTTTGTCTCCTTTATGTTCCTATAAACTCTGTACCTAACAAGGAATATATCTCTCAATTTAGTTAATAATATATATATATATATATATATATATATATATATATATATATATATATATATATATATATATCAATTTAACTTGATTTTAAATAATTAATTCTTAATTTTTAATTTGATTTATAAAACAATATAAATTCCTTTATCTCTTGAAGTTGTGATTCAAAGGTGTGTTTTATGGCTATGGTTACATTATCGTCACACAAATATAAATCCAGTGGTTGATAGCGGACTTAAAATTAAATGACTATTATATTGTTTGCCAGAGTTTGTATATTTATGAAGATGGTGCAATTACAATCACAAGGTGCTGGTACACAATTAGCGACCCACACTTTTAAGAGTTGGAAAGTATCTTCCTTCTTAAGAGAAACTATTTAGGGGACTAGGAGGAGGTCATCCTCTACTTTTTAAAGTTTGATTTTTGAGCTAAAAGTATAGTGTCAGATATTAGATTCGTATTTTACTAAAATGATGCAACAACCAAAAAGTATTAAATAAATAATGTAAATGATTCATTTCCTACCACAACTTTATATGCATTTGTTTGTTGTTGCACAGGTATCTCCTGCACGGTTTTCAAGTGACGCATCGTAAATTGTTACCGATTCAATGACTACGATCTTCTTCTTTCTTATAATTACAAACATGAAATTTATACAAATCCACATTTTACTTTGTGAATACTGCACAATAAATACTCGCATGACACCTAACAAAGGCTCGGGTGTTAAGGGAAGTGTAAAGGGTTTATTTCCCTTAACGGCATTACCCATACACAACTATGAGCAGGATCACCTCTCCATCAAGAGACAAACAATGTGCTCCCTAAATCGAGGTGGTGCCCATTGAATAAATATAAAAGTTAATGAAAACGAAATACGGTGGGCCCATGATCAGGAAACGTCACGAGAGCACATTGTTCTCTATTCACCAGAGGTGATCTGACTCTCCAAGTACACCTTATAAAATTCCATTTACGACTATTGAAATCGGGATTCAGATGTACTTCTCATTTGCTCCTGAATTTTTGCTATAAAAGGGAGTGGGACGATGCATTTTGCCAAAAAAACGAAAAAATAAATAAAAATGCAATCTTTTTTTTTTGGTAATGAAATGCAATCAATCCTTCGTTGAGTTGTTCCGTTGTCCGAGGAAATATCCTATTAATAAAACAAAATATCCGAAGAAATATAGTGGCATTATCGAAATAAACGGAAGAAGTTTGGTTTTTAATGTGTAATAACGACTAACGAGTATTCTTTTACATTTATTTAATTTATTTATTTATATTTTTCTATCAGGCTTCTTCAGTTCAGTCATCGAACAGCGCGGGTTTTTAGCTTTTACTTATTTGGACTATTTTATTTTATTTTTCCCTTTTTCTTTTTATCCTTGAAATTCCTCCATTGGATCGACCAGTTAAAGAGTTGTCGTTCGCTATGTCTTGTGTATCCAAGAGGTTTGCAAGCTGATCCACTGATAACCTTTTCCTAGATTTTCTCTGATAGTTTTCTCCGGTTTAGTCTCCGATTTTATCCTTCCCGCAAGAAACTCGAGCTAGACGAGCCCAAAATCATCGGAAACCAGTGGAGTTCAGGTATTTATTTGAGCGATTCTCTTGGAAGACCTAGAGATACATTTCTAGTGTTGTTGTTAGCGTCGGTCGTCTTCTCATTGAGCCTTCATAAGATTACAGTGGCCCTTCAGTACAACCTCGAGCTGAGAAGACTATGCATTGATGAAGGATTTTTGGTTTTAGGGAGTTTTTCTTGTGTTGAAGCACCTTGGAAAGCATAGATGTTGTAATTAGAGTGAAAGTTGGATGGATCACGATGGCTGGCCCGATCTTCAGTGATAATTTTTGGTTTAGTTGGTGATTTTGGGTTTGAATGTGAAATTTGGGTGGATTTTAGGATTCTTGAATCAACGGATGAATGGATGGATTTTACTTTGAGAATGGATGAAGCTGTGAAGCATCTGGAGTGTCAGGTTGTGTATAAAAAAGTAGTTTCGTGATGTCTCGAACTGAGAGTATGACAACGGATCTTAATAGGTCGGGCTCTGGGGAAAGAGACGTTGAACAGGTAATAGTTCATCCTTTTAGCTTTCTTTCAGAATTTGTTGATTTTATTTATCTTGTTTGACACTCGACCGGGTCCAGAAGAATTCGATAGCGTTGACTACAGTATTTTAGCTTACAGTGTGCAAGAAAACTTGCCAGCTTTCTGTCTGTTCTATGAAATGCTACATTTTCTCTCGTTACCCAGTTAAATTTTGTAATGTGTAACAGTTAGAAATCCAAAGAAAGAAGCGTATGTCAGTCCAAGGTATTATCTTGATATGTCTAAAATTGAATGGTCAAAATTAACACCGAAACATAATTAAAGCAGTCTCTCCAAAGACCCTCCCCGGACTGGATGGCGTCCGTGCTCAGATGTTTACCACAGAACGGTACCGGGGATCAGGCTCACCCCTTTAAGTGGGTTCTACAGATGAGTGTTTCCAATTAGAGTAGCTGGAATTGCTATTTGCTCTGGAAGTCTTAATTGTAAAATAGGTCAACTGAACAGAAAATCAAAACCTTTTTCCAGCTGACGTTTCACTTTTACTGCCTAGTATTGTATCCTCACAATCAATCAGCTCAGCGGTAGCAGGATGCTATCTTTTTCTTGATGCTTCTCAATTGACATTTAAATGTAAGGGAAATGTTAAGAGGTAGCTTTAGAACTCCGCAGGGTGTATACAAAAGTACTATATGGCTTATGAATTATCAATTCTTTGGAATGCTACTGATGAAATTCTTAAATCAAAACAAAATGTGCAATTGTGCTTGGATGTTGTTCATATATCCACTAATTATGTTTCGACACTTTGCTATTGTGGTTATGTTGTTCTCTATGTTTTTGGACGCAATCAAGTTCTTCGCTATTGAGTTGGTTAGTTACATTTACTATATTTAATACTTCGGTTCTTTCCCTAATTTAATAAAATCCAGTATTACATTATTTATATCTCTCAGGTGAATTTTCACTATCTAGAAGAAGAAAGATTAGTTCTGAAGGAAAGATCATGGAACATGAACAATCGCATATCAAATAGTGATGAAAGTTAGCAAAATTTATCAATTTGATCTTTCCTAAAATTCAACTACCATGAAATAACGCCTTTTGCTTTTACTGCAGTTTTCATGATCTTAGGTTGTCGAATTCTCACCCCCAATAAATGGTGCATTGTTGTATTATATTCATTGAAAGAATGCTGGTGCCTTAGCCACTTGATTTTATGACTGAAGCCAAGTTCATGTAATTGGTGTCAGTCTCAAGCTGTAACGATCCAGATTGATTATAATCATTTGGAATTGGCAGATTCCAATAGAATGATATGAAAATCTGGCTTAATTAAAGAAACATTGAATTAAATTTAAAAAAGAAAAATTGCATCTCGTCTGCTATTTGTTACTATGGCTCCTCCTCCAGCTCTTCTTTGATTATGTTGAATCCACATATGAGAAGAAAGAATATGGTGATCTTAACTATTAGCAGTCCTCCTAACCACACTGTTAAAATGGCACTTGCGATTGCCATCAGCCATCTAATCTGCCACTACTTTTCCTCAATGCCTTCAGTTTCTGTTCTATCAGATTTCTGTAGCCTTCATAGCCACTTAGGGTAGTAGCAGCACTGCTTGAATATGGACCAACAGATCATTATGGGACAGAGAAGAGACAAGATTGAGCAGCAGAGCCTCAGTCAGGCTGCTGGTCAGTGAAGCCATTGGTGCCCAACAAAAGGTAAGAAGTTCTGTGATGCATGGCAGTGAACATGAGGTGAAAGGGTGGTCTGGATTTGAGATCATGCTTGACATGTGTGGCTATGCCTAGCACTCATGATGTTGTTGAGGAAGCCACTTTTTACAATAATGCATCATGTCGGTTATGAGGCCCCATGACCAACTTTACCTCCACCATAGTACTGCTGGATGTCCTTGCTCTCTCTCGTCCTTTGTTCCTTCATCTCCCTCTCGTGCTTTTTCTCTTGTAATTATTCTGGTGCACCCTGCATGTAAGAGAGAACAGGATAGTAACCACTCCCAGTTACCAATTTACGGCCAGTAATATATCCAGCCATTCAAGTATTGATGGACGCAGAGTTATGAGACATCATCTCAGATAGGCTCTCTGTGTTTGTGTGTCTTATTCTAGTAGAGGAATTGGTCAGTAATATATCAAATTGGGTTCTTTTGACGTTAATTTCAATCCAGACATTTGAGTGTCAATTGACATATAGAAATGAGATATTGTAACTGGGTAGGCTCAATCTCTCTGTTTAAGTAGCAGAGGAACTGGTTGGATCTGTTGATCCAGATCTTTCCTTGAGTGGATCACCTGATCCAAAAGAAGCCTGGCAGAACGCTAGGAATCAGGATCAGATGATGTGGTTCTGGTTCGGATTGAGAGATTTTAGTAGAATATTTTTATTAAATGAATATCAAAGAACTACAAGAATGTATGGAACAACAATATGAAATCCAGAGGTCAAGAAACAAAGTTCTGTAAAATGATTACTTATTGAACATTTGAGTCCATGGTTGTTCCTAACTTGTAATACTCATCTTTGCCACCACTTCAACATCAGTCATTTCACTTGTAGCGTTAAATGTCTTCGTGGAAGGCCATTTTGGTCAAGCTGGACTTTCCAAGATAATTGACATTGTCAAAATATTATTTTCTCTATGAATTTTGCTTGGCCATATTGGGTATAATATGCCAAAATACCAAAATTAAAATGGCTGCAATAACCAAAATTTCGATGAAACAGTGCATTTGCTACATCGAAAATTTTGAAATATCCATTTTCTTTTTTATTTCGACATGGCATCCTATCTCTGCCTGGCTAAAATATCCTAATTTCCACCAAGATTTTGAACTATGATTTTACCTACCCTCTCTTAACTCCTCTAGCAACACTATCTTTTCTTCTGACTGGTGCATTTATTGGTGCTGGAAACATGGTAAAACCTTCTAAGTTTGCCTTTTCACATCTCATTGCATGCTGTGTTCACATTAAATGGATTCATATTTGATTCTACTTTCTTAGTTTTGTCTCTTAGCTATTTGAACTTCCTCATCTTATGCTGCAAGGTGTTTATTCATTACTTTCAAGTTTCATCCCGATAAAGCACTGTTGATCTTAAAGTTGTATTGGTTTCGCCTAAGTGAAGTAGTTCTGATTTCTATTATTAGTTTATTTACTCATGTTAAGCAGCTTACACTTTATACCTTTATTAGTTCTATGTAGGTTTACTAAGAAATTGAACTCTATGATAAAACTTCCTTGCTGATTAAAAAAAGAAAAGCATTAGTTTAGCATGAATTGCATAATACATATAACCTGAGTACAAGGCTTCTGCAGCTGCAGGGTCGGGGGGGGGGGTCATAATGCACATAGCCTTACCCCTGATTTCAGCAGCAATGAATTTGGCTCAAACAATAAGTTATTTTCTAAGTGGCATTATCTAAAATAATTTCTTACTGAAAAGGAAACAGCAGTTTGTATTAATTCTCTCTAATTTCTTTGACTTTGTTCCAAACAATATATTTGAACCTTAAATGCTGTATCTTACCATAATTGATTCCTTCTTTATTTTCTTAGTAATGCTTCTTCATTGGCTGCCACATTTGCCTTAAGTTATTTCTCTGTTTAATTTCCAACAGGCTATTACTGCTCTTAAGAAAGGAGCATGCTTGCTTAAGTATGGACGCAGGGGGAAACCTAAGTTTTGTCCCTTCAGGCTGGCAAATGTAAGCTTTATTGACCGTCTCGTTACACTATTGTGGTTTATCTTTACTGTAATTTGATTTTTGGCTTATTGCAGCCTTTCATTTTTCTTATTGAATAGGAGAAAAGAAGACTTTATATCATATTATCATATTACTTTCCAGTTTTATCATTTTCATACTGTTGATGTTTGTTGGTGAATCATGTCTTATTTGTGAAGCAATACATTTTAATAACTTAACATGTCATAAGATCATAAAGAAGAACTAAAATGTTGAATAGACATGCTTGCATATACAAATAGAAATTTCAAAGATTTATTTTTGGATTTAAATTTCTTCTCATGCTGGGACATTGTGCTTATAAATCCTCTGTGGTTATGTGAATTATGTCCTTCACACCTGATTCAATATTTTCAGTTCTGCTGTCATCTATTTGCATATGGAAAATTTAAGTAATGTGCAGAATACTTCATCTATTCATGCCCACAATGTCAGTATGTTATAGATGAATGGCTTGTCTTCTGAATGTGATTATTATGCCTAGGATCTGTGTCTCACTTTTGAATTTTCTAGAGCAATATATCCTCCTAGGGTTGGAAGAATATGTCCCTTTGGCTGTTTCAAATTGTTGTGGTTTTGGTATGGTTCTATTACAGTGACATGTTCATGGCTCTCTCTCTCTTTATGATATTGCACTATCCCTTGGTTCAAGTATGTAATCCAAGTCTTTTACTCATTGGTTAGTTGTCTCTTGAAAAATTTAATAATTAGTACTAAATACAGTAAATGTGAAAGGTTCTACTTCTACATACCACTTCCTAGTTTATTCTCTCTGTAGAATCGTGTTTAATTTGCATGGAATGCACTCTTATGCTACTTATCTATTGATTTTAATATCAAGTTATATTCAACTGTTACTCTTTTGTTCCATTTTTTTCAGGATGAATCTGTTTTAATTTGGTTCTCTGGGAAGGAGGAGAAGCACCTTAAACTGAGCCACGTGTCCAGGATTATACCTGGCCAGCGCACTGTAAGCTTATTGTCTTCAGATCTACAATCTCTTGAATGCTCACCCCATAGTAATTTTGGCAACAATAGGAGTATGAGAGAACATGTGTATCATTCACCACTTTTTTTCCACAGATGAAGGAAATGCTGGAGGACCTCGGTTTTTCTCATTGTATTTTGCTGACTCGCTAGCAGGGCTAAATTAACTTTTTTGCTTGATGTGCTAAATTCTTTTTGTCTCACATTCCATGTAGCCAGCTATATTTAGTTGGAGTAGGGCTGTAATAGGGTCAGGTTGTGCTGGAAGTTTTAAAACCCTGACCTTCGCCATAAATATGCTAGGCTGACCCTAACCCTGATTCTAACTCTATCTTGCTGGGCTGGGCCAGGTCAAATACTCTACCCAATTAAACAATCCATAATCCCATTTTGTTGCCCTAGCCAAACATATCATATAGGGTGGTAGGGCTGCATGGCCTGGTCAGGGTCAGACACTCAACCTGGACCCGACCTTAACCCTGATCCATGGCCACCCTGACTTGGCCCTGACCTGCCCTCAGGCCAGAAGCTTGAATCTAGAACTGATTCGGGTTCAAGGTGGATTCAGGCTATTGGGAAGAAACTTGCCTCCTAGTTGGGTTAAAGCTGGTTTTAGTTGTTAAATTCTTCCGAATCTTTCACCATAAGATATGTAACTTCTAATAATGTAATTTGCACATGTGTTTATTATGAATGATATGTACAAATTTGCTAACTATATGCTGAAGATGGTGACCTCTGGGGTCAGCTTTGTGATCTGGGTGAACTTTTCACTGTTGGCATCTGAGGATGGCTGCTGAGTAATATGAGAATTGAGATGCATCCTATTTTCTTAGGTATTTGTAGTGTACACATGCTGTGGTTTTGTATTTGGAGAAGATTTCCGTTAAAGTGGCTATTACTTTTCTGCCAACAATTTTTGATTTGGAAAACTTTTAGGTTTAAATCTTCTGTCTTTCAGCTGTATTATTACAAATTAGCTTTAAATATCAAGGAAACGCTATATTTCATTTGCTTTAGGCTCTAGAATGTCTGCTGTCAACTATATAGAATGGGAGACCTTAAGGGTCCTCGTCACCTGAAAGTTGCATCTTCATTATTGTTTTCAAGGACTCTTCTGTATGAGTTCTGATGATGGTTTTTCCCCCCATAAGTATTATTACAGTCCCTCTGCTTAATCTATGACATTCTTTCTCTGTCTTCTTCATTTTTCACAACCTGGATGGATTCCCCCCCCCCTCTTTGCCATATAATTTTTTAGCTACGAAGTATCCAATGCTGTTAGCTTTTGTGCATTTGCTTCTTGTTAAGTAGATACCACTTCTCTAATGACCATGTACAACTTTGTTTTCTTCAGGCAATTTTTCAGAGGTATCCTCGACCTGAGAAGGAATACCAGTCATTTTCTCTTATATATAGTGATAGGTCACTGGATCTGGTTTGTATTTTTTTTGCTGACTTGTCCTTATTCTATTTTGTATTCGGTTTTCTGATTCAGTTAATTGTTGGTGTTTGTCTGATATACCTTTTCATTACAGTGCAATTTAGAAACTATTTTCAGCTTTCATGATGATTAAAGATTTTTCTTTTTATCACGGTCTTTCTCTTACCAGATCTGCAAAGATAAAGATGAAGCTGAGGCTTGGTTTATTGGTCTAAAAGCTTTAATTTCACGTAATCATCACCGGAAGTGGAGAATGGAATCCAGAAGTGATGGAATTCCATCTGAAGCAAATAGTCCCCGTACATACACACGAAGAAGTTCACCTCTAAGCTCTCCATTTGGCAGCACTGATAGTTTCCAAAAGGTGTGCATTGCTATTTGCTAGTAATGTTTCCTGTCCCCTTACTTGTTATTAACCACTCCAAATTTGAGAAATATTCCTCCCCTTGATTCAGGATGGTGGAGATCCTCTTCGTCTACACAGCCCATATGAGAGTCCCCCCAAAAATGGTGCGGATAAACCATTTTCTGATGTTGTATTATATGCTGTACCGCCCAAGAGTTTCTTCCCCCCAGAGTCAGCTAGTGCTTCAGTTCATTCTATGTCGTCAGGAGGCTCTGAGAGCATGAATGGACACATGAAAGGGATGGGAATGGATACCTTTAGGATGAGTCTATCAAGTGCAGTTAGCTCATCAAGTCAAGGTTCTGGCCATCTTGATGGGGATGCTTTAGGGGATGTTTTTATTTGGGGGGAAGGCACTGGAGACTCTGTTCTGGGTGGGGGCACCCATAGAGTTGGAAGTTCTACTGGTCTTAAGATGGATTCAGTTGTTCCTAAAGCCTTGGAATCTGCTGTAGTACTTGATATTCAGAACATAGCTTGTGGTGGCCGACATTGTGCTTTAGTTGCCAAACAAGGGGAAATTTTCTCTTGGGGGGAGGAGTCAGGTGGCAGGCTTGGACATGGTGTAGATTCTGATGTTTCACACCCCAAGTTAATTGATGTTCTTAGCAATACAAATATTGAGCTTGTAGCATGTGGGGAGTACCACACATGTGCTGTGACACTGTCTGGAGATCTGTACACATGGGGTGATGGTACTCACAACTTTGGGCTTCTTGGGCATGGAAATGAAGTGAGTCACTGGGTCCCAAAAAAGGTCAATGGGCCTTTGGAAGGTATACATGTGTCATCTATCTCCTGTGGACCTTGGCATACTGCTGTTGTAACCTCTTCAGGGCAGTTGTTTACTTTTGGTGATGGAACTTTTGGAGTTCTGGGTCATGGAGACAAAAGAAGTGTGTCAATTCCAAGGGAAGTGGAATCTCTCAAGGGATTGCGCACTGTTCGAGCAGCTTGTGGTGTTTGGCACACTGCTGCAGTTGTAGAAGTCATGGTTGGGACTTCAAGTTCCAGCAACTGTTCCTCTGGAAAGCTGTTTACATGGGGTGATGGAGATAAAGGTCGACTTGGGCATGGTGATAAGGAATCAAAACTTGTGCCTACATGTGTTGCAGCTCTGGTTGAACCCAATTTCTGTCAAGTGGCCTGCGGGCACAGCCTAACAATGGCACTTACAACCTCTGGCCATGTCTATACAATGGGCAGTCCTGTCTATGGTCAACTAGGAAATCCTCAAGTTGATGGGAAGCTTCCTACCCGTGTTGAAGGTAACCTTTTGAAGAATTTTGTGGAGGAAATAGCCTGTGGTGCTTATCATGTTGCTGTCTTGACTTCCAGAACAGAAGTTTACACTTGGGGCAAGGGTGCAAATGGTAGATTGGGTCATGGGGACACCGACGATAGGAACTCCCCATCATTAGTTGAAGCTTTGAAAGACAAACAAGTCAAAAGTATTGCTTGTGGTACTAATTTTACTGCAGCTATCTGTCTTCATAAATGGGTATCTGGTGTTGATCAATCAATCTGTTCTGGTTGTCGCATGTCATTCAATTTCAAAAGAAAGCGTCATAATTGCTATAATTGTGGGCTTGTTTTCTGTCACTCTTGTAGCAGTAAAAAGTCTCTTAAAGCTTCTA
This sequence comes from Hakea prostrata, assembly GCF_041222555.1. Taxonomy (NCBI): domain Eukaryota; kingdom Viridiplantae; phylum Streptophyta; class Magnoliopsida; order Proteales; family Proteaceae; genus Hakea; species Hakea prostrata. The sequence continues at coordinate 17,404,014 of NC_142606.1, forward strand.
TGGCCCCAAATCCAAACAAACCTTATCGTGTCTGCGATAACTGCTCTAATAAGCTTAGAAAAGCCATTGAGACTGATGCTTCATCTCACCACTCTATCAATAGAAGAGGAAGTATGAACCTGGAACTTAATGAGTTGGTTGAAAAAGATGACAAGTCAGATTCAAGATCTAATGCACAGCTGGCTAGATTTTCTTCAATGGAATCCTTCAAGCAAGCAGATAGATTTTCCAAGAGAAATAAGAAACCAGAATTTAATAGTAGCCGTGTTTCACCTATTCCAAATGTAGGATCTCAATGGGGAGCACTTAATATTTCTAAGTCTTTCAATCCAGTCTTTGGATCATCGAAAAAGTTTTTCTCAGCTTCTGTTCCTGGATCAAGAATTGTTTCGCGAGCAACGTCTCCAATATCAAGACGGCCAAGCCCACCTCGTTCTACAACACCGACTCCAACATTGGGTGGACTTGCATCTCCAAAAGTTATGGTCAATGATTCTAAAAGGACAAACGATGGGCTGAGTCAGGAAGTTCTTCAACTAAGAGCACAGGTTTAATATTTCCTCTTCTTTCAGCTACTTGTTTTGTAATTTCATCCATTTTGTTTGACCATTGCATACACTTCTTTACTTAATGAGTTAATCCAATATGTCTAAAGCCTTGTTAAGCAGTGGAAACAGTTGATCTGTCTTTCTGCTTGATGATACAAAAATATTTTGGAAGTATTTTCTATGCAACAAATACAAAAGACAGGGGGAAACATCTAAAAGAAAGAAGGAATCATTAAAAAAGTAAAAAAATTGGGGTTTTTTTTTGGGGGGGGGGGGGTGTTTACAGCCAAAAGGATGATACAATAAAAGACAGTGAGAAACATCTAAAAGAAAGGAGGAACATCCGAAAAAGAAAAAGAAAGAGGGAAGGGGCAGCCAAAAGGATGATATTTTAAAAGCCTGGGGAAGAATTAAGAGGGAGATCCCAAGAAGAGGCAAGATGTTTTTATTTTATACTGTTGGGGCTTACAAAGTGAATGAGCAGAAGTTTGCTGCTGATCTCAAATGTGATGCTTCCCACATATGTGTGGGGAAAGGCTATCTTCATTTATTCATTTCTTACCAAGCATGATGAATCACAACACCAAAAGCCAACCTACCAAGTTAGCAGTAATGTGACATAGATGATTTGCCACTGAAGTTTTATTCTTTATTGTTTGCTATAAGTTGTTGATTAATGCTCTCCATGCAAAAAATAAGTTTAATGAATCATAGAGTTGCAATTTTTTCTTTGGCTTTTATTTTATTTTTTTATTTTGTTTTTAATAGCTCCTCCTGTGTTTTATAGAATAACAATAACAAAAGCAACAATTTCAGCGTTATCAAAACCTATGGGGTTGATACATGGATTCAAACAAGACGAAATAAGTGAAACTGAGATCTAAATATATGAACTATGAAGGGATGAAGACGTGTGAAATGAGGGATGAGAAATGAGTTGAGGAAAAGAAAATGGAAATGAGAGTAATAGACAGCCCAACAAGACAGGGGAATCTCAGCTAAATGTGGTCTGCTAAAATGAATGCTTGTCCTTTATTGGGACCTATCCAAGGTCATACTTTGCATGATCTTCCTTACAATTTCTACTATGGGCTTTTGATCCTGCCTCTAGCTCTTTACGCTCCTTCGTATTACTTCGTCCTTTCTACATAATTTTTGTGTAAAATGTCTTCCTATGGCTTTGGCAGATAAATGGTTCAAATATACTTCATTTTTTGGTGTCATTTGTATGAAAATGGCTTCCTGTGGTTGTGTTACATTGATTCTTTTGAAGTGATGGGGGTTAATACCCAAAATATGGAATTTGTAGTTTTCTTGCTTTATTGATTTAGTTTGTGTTCTTTTTTCCTTGTTTGGGGGTTGGGGTGGGGTGTGGAGGTGTTTGATTTGAAGGGTTGGAGGACTTGCTGCCCTTGTGATTTGTTTGAGATTTGTGTCTGACTAATTTTATTTATAGGTAGAAACTCTCACTCGAAAAAGCCAACTTCAGGAGGTTGAGCTGGAAAGAATGGCAAAGCAGCTGAAAGAAGCCATTGAAATTGCAGGGGCAGAGACTGCAAAATGCAAAGCGGCAAAAGAAGTGATTAAATCACTGACTGCCCAGGTAAGATATGCATACTTTCATAGTTCTACAGCAAGGATAAATTTTGATTTGAAGTTAAAAGAAAACTGATCAGCATTGTGGTTCTATTGTCAGCATTTTAATTGTGACACTGGATTTTAGTTGATGCAGTGCTTTGGTGTAATTACTGTTACATCTGAGTTCTTTAAAAGTTTGCTGGAGCCAAAAATGCTAGTATGCTAATTCCTTGTTCTAGAACTGGGCGGGTGGGGTTGTGTATGATTTAAGTTTTGTTCCAACAGCCTTTGGTTTTCTCGTCACATTGTACCTTTTTAACAGAACGCCTACGACTATTAGTTCTGGATAATAGGGAAACTGCCAGATGGGGAATACTACAGTACAGAAAGGACAAATTGAAATGATCTTAAAATTTGAAGGAGCCATAATACTAGATAGATCTCCTATTCAGAGTCTCAGACTCGGAAAGACAGAAAATAAAGCTGGGGTAAAAGCAATCCTGGATTACTAGTACAAATAGCTAGGCAATAAAGGAAGAAAGAAATGTATAAAAGCAGTCCATGGTACAATATAGCACTATTTCATAACAATCCTCTACATTAAGAGGTAGACATGGTTAATATTTTTGAACAATTTTTTGCTAGTTCTCATTACTTCCATAAGTTCTCTTTTTCAATTTTTATTTTTAAAAGTTAACTGACTTCATTCCTGCTTACTAATTATGGGAGTGGGCAAGGCGATGGGTCAGGTATGGACTTTCATATGTTAAACACTGAATATTTTGAAAATTTTCAACAGTAATTCCTTTTATTTATTTATTTTTGAGTTTTCAAAATTTATTGTCTTCATCCTTCTTCACTGAGTATGTTGGTGGTCAGGTGCTGCGTCATCTTTCATCTACACTGTTGATGACCCAAATAAGTGGTTGGTTGGCCAACGGTGTAACATGTTGAAGTCCATCCATATTATTGCAGGAAAATCTTACTTACGAACAAGAAAGTTCACTAAATATATTAAGGATTATTTTGACTGATGTTTTATATAGGGCCATTCTGTCGCATGTATAAGTTGCTTAGTTTACATAATGATTCTTCAAAAAATTAGATATAGGAGAAAAACTCATTACCTTTAAGGGTCAATGATGCCAATCCAAGCTGTGAAAGGGTCAAATGAGTAGAAGAAATTCAAGATGGGGCTAGAAATCAAGTGAATTGGTAATTCCCCGGGAACAGTGTTGAAACATGTAAACAGGAAAGTCTCTTGAAACAGAATCAAAACTTGGACCAACTTGGCCCTTGGTTTTGTTTCCATTAGTTTTGAATCTTGAAACTGACAGTAAAAACCTTGTAGTTTTCAGACCAAAACTAAAAACTGTGGTCATACAAGCAATGGTGATGCATGAAGCTGAATTTTGGGCATTGAAAGACAACATTTTATCAAACTTTGGCTTCGGCCTTGTTACTTCCTGGCCTGGATGCAGTATTTATACCTTCTTTTTGTTACTTCCTGTGCTCAGGAAAACTTTGCATTTAGGTATTTATTGAAGCCATATTTATAACATGATACTGTTTTCCACGTAAAATGCAAGAATCATGATGGTGTGAAGATTGCATGCTAAGTTTTTATTTGGTTGCAGATTAATGTTTTTATATTGACTGCTGCTTATGAATTTTTTTTCTTTCTTTTAATATTCAACAGTTGAAGGACATGGCTGAAAGAATACCGATAGGAGCAGTTCGCAACAGCAAACCACCTTCCTTTTGTTCCAGTCCTGCCTCAGTTGATATTTCTGCCGCATCAATTGACCGACTTAACAGTCCGGTAGCTTCTCATGAACCAGAAACGAATGGAGTAAACCACATGGTGTTGTCAAATGGATCAGGCATCACCAGTAACCAAAATTCCAATCACAGACTGGTCCATTCTGAAGCAACAACCAGGAATGGGAGTAGAACAGAAAGTGAGCCTAGTCACGAGGCTGAATGGGTTGAGCAAGATGAGCCTGGTGTATATATTACACTTACCTCATTACCTGGTGGTGTTAAAGATCTAAAGAGAGTGCGCTTCAGGTATGTTGTAGCTCTACGGTCCATTGTGCTTTTTCTTGCTGCTTCCTTTGCGCTTATAGTATCTGAGTACCCAAAATATCTGAATGCAGCCGGAAGCGGTTTAGTGAGAAACAAGCAGAACAATGGTGGGCAGAGAACCGGGCGAGAGTGTATAAGCAGTACAATGTGGTGGACAAGTCTAGCGTCAGTGTTGGGAGTGAGGAGTTAGCTCATTGACACAAACAATCAAGAAACCAAATGGTTTTTCGGAGTTACACTTCAATCATCTGCAAGCTCATATGATTAAGTGCTAATAGTTCAAAGCAATAGTGACATAACAGATGGATAGAAGATTAGAAAGGGTTCTTTGTATCTTTTTCATTTTTTGTTTCCTTGAATTTTTTTGGTGGGCGAAATTGTGCCTGTGTGTGGATAGTGGATGGTGTATGGTGGATAGTGGAGTGGGTTGAGGTTAACAAATGTAAATTCTTAGTAGGTTGCTGGCTTCTAAACCAAGCAGCTCAGCTACCTTGTAAATTCACTAGTAAATGCATCTTCGAAGTATTGTTTGCACCATTGTGCGAGTCTTGATATCAATTCTGGCAAGTTTTGGCTTCAGATCTAAAAAATTACACGAACGTTGTTTGAAAAATCATGCTAATGAATTACATTCGAATAACTAGTAATGCAGTTGTCAATGGTAACACGTAACATTATTCTCAAGGCAAGCTTATGCTACAAAGGCGGCAAAAATTAAGAACTTGAATAGGGACCTGAAACTCGTTAACACAGGATAACATGAATGGTTTATTTGCAAACTCAAACTTCAGAATACTTTACAAGAAAGATGAGGTTAAGGAGCGAACAGAAGGTGACAAGTAAACTTAATGATTGCTACAACAGTACACAACTGATGATTGCTACAACAGTACACAGCCCGTTTCCCATTACAAACAATTAAAACAGATTGAAGTGATACTATATATATCTCTAGCCTGGATAAGGCTGCTGTCTTCCTGTACATGTATGCAATAATTCTTGTGCAACTTGGATTTTCTCTACAGCCGTCATGACCAGCTAGATCAACCTCATCAGATCAAAATCCCAACTGTTGAAAGAACTCTCAACACATAGAGCAAGTCTTAGTGAAGGATGAATCACACAAACGAATCCAAGTAACCATATGAATGTCTTTTACTGAACTGAAGCAAGCTTGCATACGTTCTATCCCACACTCCTATGAAAAGAGACTCATCATCCGGACTTAACGATACACCAGAGATCTCCCCAAAGAAATCAATCTCTTGCCGCTTTTTATAATCCACTTTTGTACTATAGATATGGACAAAATCTGCAGGTTCAGCAACTGCCATGAACTCTCCATCCGAGGAGAAATGGATTGATCGGACGGCACCCAGGTTTCCCTTAAGGATTGCAACAGGTGTTGATAGTTTTCTTAGGTCCCATACTCGGCATGTCTTATCCTGATTCCCGGTGGCAAAGGTGCGGCCATCTGGGTGCCATGCAGAAGCAAACGAGTAATCTAGATGACCAGACAACGTCGCCGCCGTCTGCATTATCAAAAATATATCTTTTAAAAGAAGTAGCGTTTTTTTTTGGTTGGGGGTGGAGGGGGTGGGGGAGGAGGAGAATCAAACAAAAATGAAACAAACATACTACAGGAACCAGTGTACCTTCCCATTTTGTGAATCCACAAGCAATGCATCAAGGTGATCTCCCACTACTGTGATGAGTCTGCGATCTGGACTCATGGATGTGTGCTGCAACAAATTTGAACAAACATGAATAATTCTAGGGAAATTTCGGAAACCAAAAACGATAACCAAATTCCTCCAACTTAAATCCACTAATATTACTTTAACTGGTTAAGTGACTAACATTCACTGGCCATGGGAAGCGGAAGTGGTTCAGAAGCTGAAACTTCTCCATGTCAAATTCTCGTATGCCACAATCATTATTTGATGCCATGAAATGGACTATGCCACTGCAAGCAATTCCTCAATTAGATTTTAATTTTCCAAAAAAGACATACCTATTATTTAAATTGGAGAAATAGGAAAAGGAGACAATACCTTGAGCTATCATATATGTCGATAGCATTTGTGATTGCATTATCATCATGTGTTGTTCGAGTACAGAAGCTAACTCCCTTTCGATCTAAATGCTGCAGAACAAGTTCAAACAGAAGGCATTCGTGACGATGAGATTCAAGGAAATAAAGACACAATAAATAAAAGGGTTCCAAACATTCCGGGCAAATAGTGAAAATCCTTGGGAACCTGAGGGCATTTATAATATATAACCACTCACATGAAAAGTGATATGTGAAAGGTAGGGCAGAATTTCATTTCGAGCTGGTGTTTTACAAACTCTGTCCCTCTATATACTTACATGGTCCAGCAAACATACAAATGGGAATTGTGGGTCCTTATATATATCAGGCAGCCATTTTGTATAGATGAATGCAAAAGCCAAATACAGCAGGGTTCATTTTATTATTTGGTCTCAGCATAATGGACACCCAAATGGTTCATCCTGATATCATGCAAGTAGTTTTAGCAAAAAGCAGACAAACACTCATAAAAATGACAAATTTTCTTCCACATCATAGTCCTTGAAAGGAACCATTGCCAGGTTCTTCCCCGTAATAGTATATGATAGGAACCCTCAAATTGAATAGGAAATTTAATATCAAAACCAAGAAATTAACAAGATAATCTGGTTTTAATGGTGCTACTCACCCCCACAGCCTTCAATGCAGCCCCTCAGCCATAGGCTGCCCAAAAACCACTCACATATACATTCAATTCCCTCTCCTCTCAATTTCCCCCTATTTATAACCCCCCAAGTCCCTAAGCACATTAATCCTCTCTCTCCTCAACATGGCATGATCCTGGGGCCCTAACACTACCGGCCCCTCAAAATTCACTTTGTCCTCAAGATGAAGGAAATTAGGGACTTAGACTTCACATGTTTGCTGCACAGCCATGCAGATCTGCATCATTCAGTGAGGCACAATAGCATGCCTGTTTCCAAAGATACAACTGGTGTCTACGGCCACTTCCATATCCAATAGCTTGCAAATTTTGATGCTCTTCAATCCCACTGACGCCTCAAATGAAAGATCAGAGACGCTTCTCTTCAGTTCCTCTCGAGCACTATGCAAAGCACCAGAATCAAGGTAGATGGGAGCCAACCTGACATTCACACACCCTGCACTCCAAAGCAAGGTTTGCTGACACCAGCCCTTGTTAATTCTGATAAAAGCTTGCACGATTTGATCTGCAGTCACCAACCAGCAAACCTCAATATACGATTTCTTTGGATGTGGAATGAGATCTCCAGGAGGTGCAATGATGTCATTACCAAATGGGATTGCAGAAAAGACCACAAAGAAAGCGACGCTTCAGAACTTATACCTGCCTAAAATCCAGCATAGATGCAAGCTATTTCCACTTGGAATCCGGCATCTACACAGAGTCTCAAGAGTCGACGGTGAACTGAGTCCCCAGGTAAGTTTCCATCACCAATTGTCCTTCCAGGGTTGCCGTTGTTTGCAAAAAGCCACACCATCACCATTTGGCTTGACGGCTCCTCTTGTGCTAATGTTTTCAGCTCCTCATTGGGCTTCTGAGAATGTTGGCGTGACTGCATAGCAAGCACTTGAAGACTAAACTCCTAATTTCCCTTCACCTTGAGGACAAGGTGAATTTTGGGGGGCCAGTAGTGTTAGGGCCCTGGAATCACGAGATTACGCCATGTGGGGGGGGGGGGAGAGGGTTAGAGGTGATTGGGGGATTATAAATAGACGGGGGAAGTGTGAGGACTAGGTATGGAATATTCTATTGAGTGTTTGGGCAGCAGCCTATTGGCTGATGACAGCAGTGTGCTGTAGGGGTGACTGGCACCATCGTAACCAGTTTATCTTTGTTCTTATTTGTTCATCTTCATTTTAGTAATCAAATCTATTAGTTTTTGTGTCTGCTTTGTGGGTTCCCATCAGTATATCCCCTTATCAAGAGGAAATAATGTATCAAAATCAGAAGACACTAATACATAGATGGTTACTAAATAAAGTAACAGATCTAAAGTACATGGTTAGTCAAAGATTATGGCTTCTATATGATCAAATAAACAAGGCACTCGTGATTGCCAAGTGAAAGATACTTGTAAGAACCACTTACTGATGAAGAAAAGTCACCTTAAGGGCCTAAAAAAATAAGCTCTCCATAGATAACTAGGATTTTGGGCATTTGATCCATGGGTGTACTTTGTAATTGGCCCAATTTAATAGGCCTGAAATATGGTAGAAAATAGAAAAACGGGCCACTTGCATTAATTAGTTAAAGGTCACGTTTTTAATCAGTTTTTTTCATTATTTTCGTTTCCTTGTTAATTGAACTATGTTAGGAATTTCCTTTCTTGGGCTGCGTTTGGTAACTCTGTGGAACATATTTTTCTCTTTTTTTTGTTCAATGTGAGAAGAAAAATGGAAAAAAAGTCGTTACTGTAAGGCTCTTCTGTTCGTTCTTTTGTTTCTCAAGAATGAACAAGGCAAAATTTTGGTCTGTGGAATGGCTTTGACGAGACACCTCAAAGGTGTTTCATTTTTCCACAGAAGAACAAGTTATAGATATATGTTCACAGTCACATGGTCACATACTCTATTGGTGAGTTTGTGGATACAGTACAACGTAACATCCACTCTTTAAAGGTGTGTCAAATTCTTCTTTTTGACCAACAGTAGCTATTTGGTAAGAATTCTCATGATGCAGAATCAAGCATCCACAAGCAGCACGGCCCCAAATAAGGTCCAATACTAAATGAATTCCCTATTTTTAGTATTTATTCTATAGAGGGGCAGAAGGGTGCTTTTATTTAAATTATATGTAATGAACAGAAAACCCACGACATTAGATTTGCAGAGTTGCAGTTATAGTAGTTGGACTGGTGCCCTTTTATGTTTACATGAGTCCCTACCAATTCTAAGTCGGTTTCCTGTTTCAGTTAGGACTAATCTAGATACAACATATACCTTATTCATCCCCCCAAAAAAAGGGAAAAAAAATCCAAAGACAAGTCAGATCATAATTAGGACTAAGAATTCTCTGTAATTTCAATAGTCATGCTGCCTACAGCCTATTTAAGCGACCATAGAGGGCTAATACAAGAGGAAGTTCTTTAAATATTTTTATTTGCAAGTATCCTGGTATTCTTGCGTGGGATCTGCCCAAAGCAAATAGTTTCTGCCTAGGTAAGGAAGCAGAAGCCAAGGGTGCAAGAAGACCTCCCTTTCATTGCTGTGGAATCAGTCTACAATCTCCACCATTATTTTTCTTTTGGGGTGAAAATCCAAATACCCCATCCCCTCTTCTTCTCCCCATTAATTTCCATGTTTTTTTTCTTCCTGAGATCGAACAGTCCCAAGAGCCATTATTCACTGCAGAATTAAGAACTTTCTACTTGGGATTCTCTCATATTTCAGGCCTTTCCATCCCTGTCATCAACCCCTACAACCCCATCACCATACTCCCTCATTCAATCATCATCAAACCTCCATTAACCATAAAAACTGCAATTCTTTATAACTTCACAGTCAACCACCGAAACCTGACCTTCCATCCAAAGTAGTGTGATACCCTTCCTTCCATTCCCTCAAACATTCAGTGCCAAGCTCAAATCCTAACCACAATGATCCTCCATTACTAAAATTCCTCAACCAACTCCCTGATTTTAGTACTCTCTGATTTAGCTAAAGCTTACAGCAGCCCAAAAATTCCTTTACTCGTGTCTGTCCTAAAGCCATTAACCTATCACCACACCCCCCGTGAAGGGTTCAGCACTCGTCACTGCTGGTTCTGTTTAGATCAGGTTTTTGTCACTTTTGGCCCTTACCTGGACTCCAATTTCAAGGCTACACTAGTTCAAACACCATGCACAAGTAAGTACTCTTTTTGGTCCTTTTGGCCCTTGACTGGACTCCAATTTCAAGGCTATATCAGTTCAAACACTGTATGAAAATAAGTACTCTTTCAAACCACAGCAACAAAGAACTGAAGTTCCCTCCCACTTCTTTATTTATAAATCATTATCCACTGCCAGAAAACAGAATCGAATAGAAAAGCTGTGTTTGGATATTGTCCAATGTGAATGAGGTCTGACTGTAAATGTGTAATTTCTCTTCCCCATACCGTTCTGAGTTCCTACTCAGCTTTCTCCCTCTTCTCTAAATGACTCCCAACAACATGGCACCACAAAAGAATAACACTCATATCCCCATACTAAGCACAAATAATTTACACAACTATGGTACGTCTAATGGTATTCTGAGTTCCTCCTCAGCCTTCTCCCTCTTCTCTAACTGACCCCCACCACATGGCGCCACGGAGACTAACAATCGTATCCATATACTGATCACACGTCTAGCCTATTCTTTATCTTCATCTACTCTTCCACTTTTTCAAACTCTGTATCTATAGTGAGCCATCTCTCTGATCCTCCCTATCCCATTGCTGTCAGTATCATAATATTCTCCAATCTCCATTTTCACTTCTGAAAAGCCTTCAAAATGTTCTTTCAACTACAGAAACCCACAAACCCCGGATAAATCATAACTTCTTGGCTGGAATAAGATATGGTACAAATTCCCTTCACCCTCTTTAGCTACTTCTTCCCTAGACTTGAAAATTGCTAAGTTCCTTACCGGTTAATTGGTTATTCCATCCAATTTTGTCTCCACTTCCACCACCACACACCACTCTCCCCCCCCCCAAAAAAAAAAAAAAAAAAAAGAGGAAGAAGAAGAAGAAAGAAAACTACGTATACCATCGATATTCTTTGACCAACAAGGAGGTCCTACACACCTAATCTTAGGAGTTTGGTAATGATTTAGCTATATCATGCCATTGTACCCTGTGAGAAGCTAACGAAGATACTGGTCTATCATGTTTATTTATTTTTCCATTGCGTACTTGGCATTAAATTCAGATATTCTACACATATCATTTGTTTGTTTGTTTGTTTATACATGGCTATTGAGAATTTCTGCATGTATGCTCAAATATATAAATTGTATACTGTTTTTCCGGCCTTTTATCTGTCATTGTGATTCATAGGTTTTCCAAACCCGTGCTAAACCATGGCTGCAGAGTAACAGTCAAGATTTTATATCCCTTGCATCACATTTAGCAAATATTCCTCCTCCAAACCAAAACCCCCCAACCCCCCCCAAAAAAAAAAAAAAAAAAAAAAATAGAGAAGTACTATGAATCACACTACTGCTTATCTGTTTATATTTTAAAAGTTTGGTGGGATTTTATAAAATCCTACTGTATCACACTACTGCTTAGCAACAGAAGCATATGGTCATGAAGCAACATATATTTTATACTTAATATTTATGGTTTAAGTGATAGGTTTTCAATTTTTTTTTTAAACTTGTAAAACATTGTGCTTGCTTTGGATTGATTATATGATTGGTGCAGGATTATGCAAACCACCCTGAAGCCTGATTTCCATCCACAACTATAAAAATAAGCATATATACGGATGGTATCCTCAAAGTAAAATTGAGAGGTTACTCTTGGAACAACTAAATAAATCAAAAAGTCAGCAATGTAACATGAACTGGTAACTCTATCTGCAACTTTGCTGCCCACAAAAGTAGATGCGCAAAAATACTCACCTTACAAGTAAGTTCTCCTTGGAAACCCCCTGCAACCAAAAAATTGTGCTTGACTGCAAGTGTGCTAATCTGGGTCTGTGTAAAGCCTTCTAATAAGCTCCCTGGATATTTCTAGATGAACAAACCAAGAAAACAGAGGCCCTCAGTAAGCTGAATTGAGAATTCCCACTGGGGGTGGGGATGGAACCAAAAGAAGAAGAAAAAACCAAACATGAAAGTGAAGAGTCAAACCTCAGTTGGTGCCACATGTCCCGAGAAGTTGAGGACCTCCGTTGAGTTGCATGATAAGGAGGACCAGTGAATAATAGAATAGTTTGACATTAAATATACATCATGTTTTGAAGTGGCCCAGACCAAGTTCCTAAGCTGAAAATTACACAAAGGCATTGTTGTTCTTAATAATGACATTCAAGAATACAATCAAATGCAGAAATTTAGATTATGTGAACCAAGCAGAAAAAGGAGAAACAGCCAATACTAAAACATTCTCAAATGCCATCCATATATCAATGGACACCCGTAAGTGTCCTGAAATATGGAACAGCAGCCCCCAGAATCCAGATACATGGACAAGCATCTGCAGGTTTATATGATCAGTTGCACTTGACTTGTATTCAAAAATTTCCACATGGGTAATTGAAGTTCCTTCCCAAAAGTGAAAGCACCCTGACAGAGGCTGATGAAACCCTTATAATACCTTGGAAAATTAATACAAAGTTGCAAGAATTAACAAGATAACACTGGCTTCTATGGTGCCAGTCACCCCCCACACCTCACGGTGTTCCCTCAGCCTACGGCTGCCCACAAGACTCCCAAACATTCGATGCCTCTCCCCTCTCTTTCCCTTCTATTTATTACCTCAACTAACCCTAACTCACCCTCATTCTCTCTCTCTCCTCCACATCGCCTAATCCTGGGGTCCTAACAACTACCGGCCCCTCGAAAATCACCTTGTCCTCAAGGTGATGGAAAATTGGAGATTGAGTCTGCACGCTTCACATGCTTGCCAAGTAAACACACTAGGTTAGCATCTTGACTGATAGCCTTCTTTGGCTTCCCATACTCTGGGTACCCTCACAACAGTAAGCAGCCCATATGAAGAAAAAGAAAACCTTGAAAATTTGAGCTGATTGGCTGAACAATATCATGAAGTACTGGCACTCCAAAAAAATAATTTATTGGTTTACCATAACCCTTGAACAGAAACAACTCCAGATCATCTGTCCACTCCAGTAAAGCAACCTCAGAAGGGCTAAAAAGGCCCCAAGCTTGATCGGTTATGTCCAATAACAATGCCTCGTGCTCGCAAAGAAACCAGAGTGAAGCAGTAGCCTTTCTCGTGAAATTCAGCTGGTAGCGACTCACTAATGCGCAAGTAATTTCATCTAGGAGAGATTCCTTAAGTCTATCAACTGGAGGCTTCTGATTTGTCTTGAATTTCTCGTAATTGTCACAGCAATAAAAAAATCTTAATAGTATGTCACTAATACTAGTCTCCCTGGTCACAACAAAAACACGATCCCTTCCTGCTCCAAGATTTCCGCTTCCACTAAACAGCCCAACTCCAAATGCCACAGCACTAGCAGAAGTCCGAGGAACCTGCACCCAGCCCTTATACTCGTGGTCATTGTCACTGTAATCCTTGTCTCCGGTGAAGGCACTCGCTCGAGCGGCGTTATCGTCGACTCTGAGGCACAAAGCCAGCGTCGTCGGGCTGAGAAAGGCCTTCTCCGCCTCTGCCGTTGGTCTCTGGTGGTGCCGTTGCCCCAACCTGAAAAACCCCTCTGCAACTCTGATCTCACAGCCTGGTTTCTGCCTTGAGGCTGCAAGGTCGAAGACAATAAAATTTCCCCTTGTGGTCCGGTTAAACTCTGGTTCTATAAGTGTTCGGTTCGGTCGGGTTTGGGTCTGGTTGGTTGATTGTTTTAGATTATTTAAGCCCAAAGTGGAAATGAGAGGAAATGGGTTTTGGGTTAATGAAATGGGCCAGGCCCATGAGAGATAGTTAAATGGGATAAGGTCCAAATACTTAAAACCTTGGCTTAAGATAAATGGGCTGGGTAATGGTTTGATGGAAGGGGTTGGGTTTTGGGTCATGAAACCGTAATGGGCCCAAATTAATTCTTTTGAATGGGCTAGGTCTAAACACTTAAAAGTGTGGATGAAGGAATATAGGTTGGGTATTGGGCTAATGGAAAAAAATGGGCTGGGGTTTAAAGAAATAGGTTGGGCCCAAGAAGGTTTCTTTGGGAACCAAGCGGTCCAATCTTTAAACTTGGTTCGTGTGGGCCCTAAGTGTGAGAATGGGCGAACCTGAGTTGGGCCAAAGTTATGACTCTTAATGAATGAACCAAACCCACAAACCGATTTGAGGTGAACCAAACCAATTCAAAAAACCCTAACTCCCCATCGTCTTCTTCCTTTCCTGTGAACAGAAAGCTTCGCTGCCGCCTGCCGGTTTCCGCCAGATGCTTCTGACCCTCTTCTACTCCCCTTGTGACCCTTGTTTTTCATTTTACCGCTAAGATCAATAGCCTCCGCAACCTTCAACCCTCTATTTGGCATTTTTCTCATGGTTTGGTGAGAAACGACTACTGCAACTAATCGATCACAACCATCGGCCACTTCCTGCGCCTTTACCTGCAATTGATCGATGTGGTGATGCCATTCCTCTTCTCCAAGAACCGATGCAGATTCGATATGAAGAAAATTTTGATCCTTCCAGTTACCGAAGTGGATAACCAACGCCTCCTTGAATTTCGTCCAGGTAAACTTCGACCAAGACCTTTCGTATACCCAATCCAATGCGTCTCTCTCCAAGTGTTGGAGAGCTATGCCTAACTGTTGGTCATTCTCAATGCTGCGTTCCCAGCAAAACAACAAAATCTCAAGAAGCCAACTCTGTACATCTTCTGTACTTGAAAACAGCGGCAAAACCATCCTTCTCTAGGATTGAACTGCTATGATGCCAGTTGACGAAACCCTTATAATACCTTGGAAAATTAATACAAAGTTGCAAGAATTAACAAGATAACACTGGCTTTTATGGTGCCAATCACCCCCCACACCTCACGGTGTTCCCTCAGCCTACGGCTGCCCACAAGACTCCCAAACATTCGATGCCTCTCCCCTCTCTTTCCCTTCTATTTATTACCTCAACTAACCCTAACTCATCCTCATTCTCTCTCTCTCCTCCACATGGCCTAATCCTGGGGTCCTAACAGAGGCCCCTTATGATAATTAGATTATGGAAGAGTAATTCTATTATCTTGACCCCTCCCCACCCAACCCTTTTTTTTCTGGGTAGAGGTGAAACTTGAGCAATCTAAATCCAGTTGGATTCTTATTAAGTCACATATGATTATGGGCCACCCAACAATTAAAACCGAGTACTAAGGCAATAATGGTGGTTTGGTTAAAAAAAAGTTTCAAGAGTTTCACAGTTGGCAGGACACAAGGGAATTAGCATCTATAGTATATGGGTACACATATAAAGAGGCATGCAATATATGAACAAAGTAGAATAAAGGAGTATAAAAGACGCACCATCCATAAAACAACAGAGGAAAAGTAATCACATCAAAGTGGAGAAGAATGATATGAGGTTATCTTTTTCCTCAAACTCGATCCCAAAAAGCAGCAGGAAGAACTTGTCGCAGGCTGGATAACTAATTCTTGAATAAATCAATGTGAGGATTTATGAATATGTAGCCAACCTAATAGGCTCTTGATTCTGTTAACATCTAACCCAATCGGCAAGTAAAGAAGAGGAATAAAGTCTGAAACTAAACCTCAAGGTAAACAAAGAACTCATGTTTTGATTCTTTCCATAAGGCAGAGCTTAAGTGTGATGCTCTAAAGGGTTCCACCCAGTGATTTATGTAGCCTTAGACTGAATACGATCACCTAGCGGCCAATTCTGCCAAGATATCTAAAAAAGAACCAACTTCAAAGTTTAGCAATTAGGGTTAGGGATAGCAAAATCTGGAACTTATGGTCTAATTGTGGAACTTGGGACTATAGCTCAGGTTGAATTCCAATAAAGGGAAATGGGCTGTCTGTCCACAGAAACAGGACAGGCTTGATGGTTGGATTAGACCTGGGGCTAAGGGATATGTCTATGAATTCATTAAGAACCTAAGTTTGTATGCAATCTAATCGCCCATGGTGTAGGCCCATAAAAAGGCTATTTTATAAAAAACTGTGGGATACCCAACTCTTGATTACCTTACATGATCAATATGGAATTGAACTCCAAAATAAAAAGGGATGAGAGTCTACTCTAACTAAAAGATTAGGAGATGAACCCAACGGACATAAACCAAAATAAATAAGTAAACCAAAAATCCAACTGAATACAAAAATCAATTGGACCCGGTTCTCAATCAGTTTGAGTCAACCTATAAACATGCCCCCACATAACTGAGCCTATCCCCATTTTTTACGTGAGATGAGTCTACATACTCATATACATGGTAGAAGATCTCGCTACCATGAAAAATCGAGATCTTGACCATCTTGGCGAGATCTCGGTCGAGATATGCCATTTTTTTGGCATCAACTCGGTAGCCCATCTCGGTGAGTTTTAGGGTCTCAGTTGGGCTAAAACTTGGTATTTAGCCTATTAAAGGCATTTTGAACACACTAGTGGCCTTGGATTTGTGAGAAAACAACCCTACGTATGATTTCTAAGTCTACCCATAGTGTAAAACTGAAATGCTATAGCCTGTAGGATTAGAAAATGCAAGGTTAGGGTTAGTTGAGGCTATAACCTTGCATTTTGAACAAATTCTCCTGCTACAGCCCCGCGCCATCTTTACCTCTACCTCCTTCTGGCTTGATCCGTGGCATCTGATGGGCATTCTCTATAACCATTTTGGTCCCCGATTCGTCTATGACACCCCTATCCTCTGATCCACCCCCTTGTCAAACTTCATCTCAAATGGGTCTTGGATTCCTTCCCCCCTCCCCATTCTCACACAGGTTTGGGGATCTCTTTCCCTTATCACCAGCTCCTCTAGAGACCTCATCATCTAGCTCCCATCCCCCTCCAAATCCTTCTCCACTTCATCAGCCTGAAACCTTCTCAGATCCCATAGCCCCAAACCCCCTTGGCCCCCATTGGTTTGGTTTAAAGGTTACATTCCCTATCATTCCCTTACCCTTTGGAGAGCCCTCAACCAAACCCTTCCCACCCAATCCTTCCTTATTAGCCGCCACATCCCTGCTAACCCAAATTGCATCCTCTGCTGGAATGGTTTGGAGAACCTTGAGCACCTTTTATTTTCTTGCCCCTTCTCTAGATCTATCTGGGGAAAACCATAGCCTCCATTTGGCCCCATTCAAGGCAATCCTATGGATTCTTTCGAGATTGGTCTTGGATTTTGAGAAACTTTTCAGGCTCCTCCATTTGAGATCGGATTGGTAAGCTAGTATTCGGCGCCTTGATCCATCACCTTTGGTGGGAGCGCAATTTTAGGAGATGGACCTCCAAATCTCGCTCTATAGACAGGATTTGGAATGCCATCTATTTTGATGTATCTTCTAGGTTGTTAGCTTTGCCCCACACCCCTGTTGATGATACCCCAAAAAACAGGCTTGTTGTTGTCTCCTGAGCCTTAGCCCTTCTTTTCAGTCTCCTAATTAGAGACTTTGTTCTTCTTTTCCTGTTTTGATATATTTATTTATTCATCCCAAGAAAGAAAAAAAAAGAAAAGAGACAAAGCACACAAGTACTGTATTAAGATGCATTTCATTTCATTTTATGTTAGTCAACCAATTCAAATGAGATAATCAACAATAAATTTAAGATAGAAAGCAAACATCCACGTAAGATCATGTTGAACAACATGATGTGTATAAAGTACGAACACATGAGAAACCCAGGGAATTATACGAAAGATCTTAGGTAAGACTAGAACTTAGAAACGGCTTGAATATGACCAGTAAAATAGGAAAAACAATTTGTGTGTGTGTGTGTGTGGAAACAAATGCCTACAACAAGTTCTGATATTCAGATATGTTTAGTCTCTAACCCACCCAATCTGCTCCCTTCTTCCCCCCCCCCCCAAAGCCAAAAAAGAAAAAGGAAAAAGGAAAAAAGAAAAGAAAAAAAGAACTCATATTCAGCAAATATCAACAAGCACAGGATACCATGGAAAGTTAGTTCATATGGAATAAGACTCGAAGAAAATATAACACTAATAATACTAAAATGAGAAAGAAATATCAAGTACCCATTTCCTGCTTATTACAGATTAATCTCTAGTAGATAGGACCTAATTTGATGACAGATGCATTATTCCTTCAACATAATTAACCACATAAAATATACAACAACAACTCAGCATTATCCTAGCTAAATAGGGTCGGCCACATGGATCCATGCCTTTCTAATCAAATGGAATATAACTATCTTAAGAAGGAAGCACACACCAACAAACAAATAACATGCAGTTCCAACAAAAGCATAAGCTTGAAGGATGAAACCACAAGTATGGACACATGCATTTACACTCAAACTTGTAACACTTGAAAAACAAACCAACCTGGAAATGTAGAATCGTAGGCTTCACCAGCCTTGTATTGTGCTGGAATTCGTAGTATTTTCCACCCTTCTCCATAGGTTTACAGGCCTAAAAAAAAAAAACAATACTATCAGTATTCCCTTGTCCGCCTCAAAAGTCTTGAGAGAGGATTTTTTTTTTTCTTTTTTCATTTTCCCGGTTGTGGGGAGGGGTAGGGGTTGGGGGTGGGGAAGTTAAGTAGTAAAGGAGGACTGAAAATAAAATAAAATAGAATGTGCAAAAAATAAAATCCATCGAGCAAAAAGAACCTTGTCTATGACTTCCCCAGATGAAGGGATGTTCTCATAATTCTTGTACTGTTCCAACCTTGTTTTCCTATATTTTTCCCTTGTAATATTCAATCTGTTCCATGGTATTCCTTGGATATCTGTTCCTTTACGTGCTTGTGCAGCAGATATGTCAATTGCCTTTGTGAGCTGCAAATCCCAAAAACAAGACCAAATCATAGAAAGAAATATAACAAATTATGGAGAGAAAATCAGAGACAGAAACAGTGTGCCAATAAACACAAAAAATAACCTTAACAAATCAGTACAACACTACTAAGAATATAAAAACCCAACAATAGGAAAGAAAACCAACCATATCATAGTCATCAAGCTCTGCTTCTCCATCTTCTCTACCATAGTACTCTTCATCCATCTCATCTACAACATCGGCCATCTCTCCCTCGTCAACCATGTAATCGTAGTCCACTCTTTGGTAGTAGGACATGCTATCTGCAATTAGACAAGAAACTCATTAGGAAAAAAATTCAAAACTCTTGCAGATTTCCATCTGTCACAACAGTAAAAACAAAGTCTTTATGTCCCAAAAGCTCACAAACTTCTGAAAAATTCGCAGGATGAAGAAATGATACTCTCGGAAAACCTTAATAAAAAGTGATGTCCAGTCTCCGTCCACTCAAATGCTTAACCCTTGGGAGGTTAAAGGGTTAGACTACATGTAGTACTACATATCCAGTGACTAACAGATGCTACCCATTTCTTAATTATTCTTCTTTCTAAAAGCCATTCTGTATCTGTTCCGGATATTCTAATGAACTAAGACTCTGATAGAATAGTAAATGGAATGAAGAGGGCTCAAATTTAGCTTCAATTTTCTTTCTGCTTTCCAAGCCAAATATCAGAGGTGAAATTAACAACAGAATTTCAGGAACTAACAGACAGAATTGCATATACACCAGAATGAAAACTAATAAAAAGACAACCAGATACATCCTAGGGTTTCTGCAACGTTACAAAATCAGATTTTCTTTATTCATTGAAACCTCCCTAGTCAGTTGCACTAAATTCGTCGGAATGACGCACAGTAATCTATTCAAGTCTGCACCAACTCTAACTCAGCAGGAAAAACAGATACTGCAATAATTTTAGAACCAAAAATGAAAGACCTATTCCCTAGAACTCAAACCTAAAGATTTCATAAACCCTATATTTTCGGAAGCCACCGGAACAAAACATCAAATAGATTTTCACCAAAAAAACCTAATAATAAACAACCATTGTTCACGAGACGGGAGAAAAAAATTTAATGTTCCAAACAGGAGAAAAAAAGAAAAAAAAGAAACAATATCCATAACGAAAGAATGAAAGAAGAAAGTAGTTCTACACTTCTACCTTGGAGAAGAAGATCTCTAAGATCAAATCAGGGCAGACCTCCCTTCCTCTTTGAATCTTACCTTTTGTTCTTCTTCACTCTCTCTCTAATTTGTCAAGACAGAAAAAAAATACATAATTGAGACGAAAAAGACGTCTCCTTTATCGGAAGAAATGATGGCTACAAGAGCGTTTTGTCTATAAATATTGAGCAAACCGACAATGCATTCAGACAGATCTTAATACAGAAGACCGACTCATCCATAACCGTTCGGTTCTTAAAATCACTGAATCAGAACTCGAAATAATTTAAATCAACGGTAGAGTGATACTGTTTTAACCAAGAGCAATAAGGACGATCCATAATATAAAATCAAGGACACGTGTCAATTGAATCTGGATTTATCGAGAAAAAAATTTGTGGTTTGTCGTTGATGCATCACACACGGTTGAAATATGGGACCCATAGATGTCTAATCAGTATTCCTTTTTGAACGCCACGTGTAATAACGCAATCAACCCGTTCCAGCGAGTTGACTCAATCCTGTTCCGTTTTCAACCCTTGAAACCGGCCTTTATAAGGATTTGGCGGGACGAGGCGAGACGAATGTTGAAATTTCAGAGCCTGAGAGAGGGAGAGAGGATAGCAGAGTTGGGAGCTGCAAAGTCCTTATTAGGGTAAAACAATCAATCTATGCTTACCGGAAGAGAAAGCTTGATCAGGCTGATCGGCAAGCGGAAGAGGTTCCTCCCCAGTGTTCAATCTCTTATCTCTACGCATTCCTCTGTAATATCTCTTTCCTTTTCCGTCTTCCATGTTTTGTGTTTGCTGGGCTATCGTTTTTATTCGGTTCCATTGTCATCTTCAGGACTCTTCGAATCCGCAAAAGGAAAATGTCGAAGTCCCCTCTTGCTCGGTCAAAGGACCATCGGAGCATGAAATGGACATCCGTGAAAATGGTGAAGCTGGAACAAGTGGCGGTGTGGTTCTGGGTTGGGTTAGTTGTCCTGTTTGTGGAGATAGACTGCGCTGCACGGATTACAACATAAACTCTCATCTGGGTATGATTCTCTATTGAATCCCATCCGAATATTAGTGTAATCATCTGGGTATGATTCTCTATTGAATTCCATATTCTTTTTTTTACATTCTATGTTCATTCTAAGCTTAGTAATGCCAGAACGAGTTGGTTCAGCATTCATGGTCGCGACATAAGTCTCATCTGGGTATGAAGTTCTCCTCCCCCTTTCCCAAAATTCAATTCTATACTTTGGAGCTTGTTGTGCAGGCACCACGATCCAACGAGTTTCATTGACCGGGTTAAACTATATAAACCCAACCTCCATCACGCAAGGTAATCTGAATTCGTTCAGTTCAATCGGAGGCTCTGCAACTACTTAGAACCTTCTTCCTGTTGCGCGAGAGTACTGACTTGATAGTCAGAGGTGGCCTCCCGACCTACAAAGTTCTGCCTGTTGTTTTACAGGACATTACAGGTCTGGTGGTGGTCAAGTCAGATCCAAACGCAATAGATTGGCGCTGTCTGTGTAAGGAAGGCCCTATTTGGCACCTCTTAAGGAGGTCCGCGGGAGCTCTTAGGGAGGCATGGAAGGCCCTGTTTTGCACCTCTTAAGGGAGGTTTGCGGGCAGAAGACCCTATTTGGCACCTCTTAGGGAGGTTTGCGGGCGGGAGGCCCTCTGCAAACCTTGAATATTGTGCATTAAATGCACAACACCTGCTGTGGACTGTCGAGATTTGTTCGCAGGTGGTCAAAACCGAAGTGGACTGTCGAGATTTCGATCTCGACCGTAGGCAGCACAGTTGAACCAGAGAGGCTTGAGTTGACGGAACCACCAAGATGGTTTGTTCGGGTGGCAAGCTGACCAGGGGGGCTTGAGTTGACAGAATCGCCAAGCTGGGGGGCTAGAGGATGGCATGGGGACCGGAAGAACTTGGCGATCGTCAACACCTGACCACTACCACTTTGGGTAAGTTGTGTGCAAAGGCTAGTCAGCACTTGTCAATGAAAAATAAAGTAGCGGTGATTAAAGGTAATTCGGATTACTGATCAACAAGACTTCAACATTTGAGAAAGAATTTAGGAGATAATGACATGATCCTTGAGCTTTTCTTTTCTTCCCTTCTGTGGTAGCGGAAAGAAGGTTTTTATTTTCAAGAAGAGGCGAAGGTTTAATGGATTGATCTGATTTAACTGTTTGTTTGTTTAAATTTTACAAACCAGTTAGAGAATGGTCATTATGAGATTAATTTTTTATTTCTCAATGTTATATGTTGCCTGTCTGAATTAGTGGACTATTAAGTATAGGAACTGCTTAATTGTCCAAAAATTGATGGTAAGAATTTGTATATAACTTGTAACTGTCTTAACTCTTTTCTGTGGGTGTACCATGTACAGTGGATTCCCAAGATGGAGCAAAATAATATGGCCTGATATTATATTAGCGTCAATTACCGATTAGATGAAAATCTTTTGAATGATCCTCGATATCCTACCAAGGAACTCACAGGAAATACATAATGTAAATCCTTCAAAGCCTGTAATGCCAATTCGGTAGAATTAATTTAAGCTGCTTTATATCCGCCTCATCAAAATTCATGTGTTTGGGTGATCTTATGAATCCAGCAGAACTTTGGGATTGTAGTTGTCACCTTTGTAATAGCGAGTTGGTTATGCTTCAGAAGGCAGAAGGGTTCACCAATGTATCAGAATCTAGATTGATGACAATTTAAGCCATTGGACTCCCTGCAAGCATGGTGAAGGATCCATCATTGTGTGTCAAGGAGGCTGTTTCTCTAGTTATTCAATACATAACTTATATTTTAACTTTGATTTGCAACATCCAACTTGATAACAAGCTTTGGCTACAAATCTCATTTCTTTTCCCCCTCCCCCTGGTTGAGTAATTTATTTTTTGATGTTTTGGTTTGAAAATTTGCAGATATATGTTTAGCCAGAGGAACCAAACGGAAATTGACCCAGCGGACCCTTCTTGAGCTAAGGTTCTGCTCCCGATCAAAAGATAAAATCCATTCTGATGACTTCAGTAATTTAGGGTCCAACTCAACAAATAGGGATCTGGAAAAACTTCCTGTGTATAGTACCTCTTCTACTTTGCCAGAATTTGGTGCCACAGAAGCTAAGAGGAGAAATCAATGCTTGTTGCCCTTGGATTTGTCATTGAATCAAGAAACTAGCATAGAGGCTTTGGTAGAACACCTACCCGAGGAAGGCATTCCTAACAAAAAGGTGGATGATCCTCCACCTTTTCCCAGTGATCTTGAGGTGCATGATCTAAATATGGCTCCTTTTAAGGATAACATCTCTAGGGCAACTCTTGATACTTTTATTGTTGGACGAAGATTCAGTGATGAAGTTGAGTTGAAGCAAGGAGCTAGCGTTTCTCTTTCACGGGATTACAATAATCCTAAAGATCCCAATGCTATCAAGGTGATTATGAATTTAAGCTAGTAAACATTGCTTTGAATTTATTTCAATTCAAGTAATCTTGTGATCTTCATTTTTCTAGCAGGTTTTCTCTGTGGATGCTGAATATAGTAAAATGCTTGGTTTTCTTCCTCGAGAGTTGGCTCAATATCTTTCTCCTTTAATTGAAAAGTACCATGTGAACCTTGAGGTATGCAAATCTTTGGAAGATAATGTAGAGTGATATTATCCACCAAAATGCTGGGCATAATTGTCATGGCGTCTAGCAAAAACCAAAGTGGGAAAAATGGGAAAAACTAAGCCACCACAGCAAAATGTCTTGTCCCCTAGGAAATTAAGGCACCAATCCAGACATAGCCACCTGGACTCCTAGGCATCACTAGGGCTGCAACAGGGTTAGGCTGGGCTGGGCTTTTGCAATCCCAAGCCCAACCTTAAATACTAATCTAAGCCCATTCCCACCCTGACCCTAATTCAGGGCCAAGGATTATTGTCCCTGACTTTAAGCCCTACGGGGTCAAGCCAAGCCCATTCCCGCCCTAATTGGCCTTGTCCTTGGCCATGATTGCCCCTATCCTTTTCCATGTTCCTAATTCATTGAGATCAAGCATCAAGGACAAAATTAGGGCCAAGATTAGGGCCAAAATCAGGTTCAGGGTCAAGGCAAAAAATCAGGGATGGGTTGGGACAAGCCCAGCGGGTCAAAGAGTAATCTTAGGCCTGCCCTTGGCCCTAACCCGCCCTCTAGGCCAGAATCTTGAGCCCAAGCCCTATTCGGGCTCAGGGCGGGTCAGGGCCGTCAAGGCCAAATTGCACTCCTAGGCATCGCCTAGGTGAAGCCTTGAGGCCCTTGACAACTATGGTGCTTAATATTTAGTTGAACTTCCAAAATGGTTGCAACAGTGACCTACATTGTGATTCCTATGCATTGTTTACATGCTTAGCTTTTTTTTAATACGATCTTCAAAATTTTCACTTGGTAGGTCTTGTTTATGTTAGTATTTACTGGCAATAATTGGTAATAATTCTGTGACTGCTATCAAGTCTAGTAATAGAAGATGCTGTCAATTCTATATATTTATCAGTTCAATTATTGTTAAGTTATTTATTTGGTCAATGAGGTCCTAAATAGAAGTGTTCCCTATACATTTTTAGTGGAATTATGGAACACCTGGTATTATAGACTGGGTCCGCACATGATACTATTATATCTTTAATGTGGAACAGATTGAAGTGGGAAGAACTCTTCGGGGTTCCTACCTTAGTTTTTGAAGCTCTATTTACCGTATTTATTCTTTATTTTGGCATAAAAATGGTACCTTTAATTTATAATGTTATTTGGATTAGAATTGGATGTGCAAATTTGTGAGTGTGTATGTTGTTGGCCTACTATCAAAATTCTTTAAATTTTTTTGACATATTTCCACCTAAAGGGCTGTAAAAAGAAAAAGAAAGTTTTTTGACACTCCTCAATCTGGAGTGGTTTCTTATTCGGGTCTTATGGGAAAATGAACTAGGAAATATATTTTCTGTGGAGTTCTTGTGACATCAGATGTGGGAATCCGTTTCAGGGAAATGTGACATCTCTTCCAAAACATTCTTTTGATGCTGTTCCAATTCAGCTTGTTTGCCAAGAGATGGTTGATCTTCGTGAAAAAGCATCTAATGATTGTCAGTATTTCGAGTTATTGTGGAAAAATGTTGTTCATGTTGTTGAGTCCACAAAACAATTCCCCAGTGGCATGACAAGATATCAGCAGAACTTCTGTATTATAATGCACGAGGTTTTAAACGGTTATTCCCACCTTTTCTTGGATGAAGAAAAACAATTTCTAGGTATTGTAAGTTCATGACGTAATTTCCTTGTTGTCACATAACATTCTCCAAAGTTCTAACAAGTGCTGATTTTATTCTATTATCAGAATCTTTTAGTTCGCTTTCAGATGATAGTCAGAGGCTTCTTGTTCGACTTTATACACGGAAAGGTTGCTTCTTTCTCAGAGATAATGCTATTTTCTTTGCTGTGTAGGGATGGCACCTGGAGATGATATATTTGTATCTAGGTTCATATCTTCAATTAAATAATAGAAACTCATGTTGCATGTTGCTGCAAGTGTGTTAATTTCTTATTCTATCCCTTCTATTCTTTCTCACCCTTCTGAACATCTTTGTCTAAACTACTCTTGTGTTACTTTTTTTTTTGGGTTTCGTATTGGTCCATTAGTCCATTAGTCCATAATCCTACCTCACTTTCCCTTTTTTTCTTTTTATTTTTTGTCTTTCAGGGCCATGGTTTCGGGTATCTAATATTTCATATGCTGAAATATTGGATTATCAAGAAGCAATCAAGGGACTTTGTGGTAATTTTCTCTTCACTGCATTTATTATTGTTCACATCAATCATAAATTAGAACCTTTAGATGTCCATACTTTTCTGTAACTCTGATAGTTTGTCAGCTTCACTGCAACAGCGGCAGGATATATTTATTCCTTAGATTCAACAAAAGAAATTAATCTCAATGATGTGAGGGATGTTCTGGATGTGCTCGTTGTTCCAGAGCTACGAGAAATTTCAAGTCTGATACACTTAAAGGTTTTCATGCTTTCCAATTTTTCATCCTGTTTCTGTCATCTTTCTAGTAATCTTATTAAATATACTCCTTTGCCTCCTTAAATATAGCAGAAAAAGCACAAAATATGATGTGAACTTTAAGTTATCATTCTTATCTTGCTGATACTGTGTAAGATTTTGCTAGACATTCTCTTCCTCAGTACTCTTTTCATTTGATTTGTGTTTGTGTTATAATTAAAACCAATGATGTCGGCACGGTTTCTGATACTGTGTTAGTTGTTTGTTTTGTTTTTGGGTTGGGGGGGGGGGGGGGGGGAGTTGGCTGAGGGGGCTGAGTGTGGGGTGTAATTAGCTTTGGGATGAGAAAAATCATAATTTAGAGCAAGCTCTAGAAAGTTATAGCATGGAATGTTGAAAGAAAATGTTTAGGCTGGGTCATTGCAGTTGCAAGACCAGAGATGAAGTGTTGACTTTTATGTATTTTGGTTATTCCTATGTGTGCTCTTTTTTTTTAATTTGGAGCATCATGGTGGCCCTTCCTAAATTTGGAATCTGCCATAGATTATGCTCCTATATCAAGCATTGGCTTCTGATGACTGCACAGTAACAGAATTCCTGTGTGGACAGATACGGGTCAAACATTATTTAATGTTCTCTTTTTGTTAATTCTCTTTCACACCATTAACCAAGTTTGACTGAGGCAGTTGTGAGTATGTGTCGCTATGGGCCCACCGAAGTGATGGAGTAACTCAAATGAAATGAAAAGAAAAGAAACAAGCTTGGTACTTAAATGGAAATGAATGAGTAAATGATGAAGATGGCAATAAGATGGCTAATGTATGAAGGGGACAGCATAGTTGATAATGTAAGAGAGCTCTTTAAAGAGGTTGAAGACGGCCTCTTCATGGGATAAAGTGCAGCGTATAGGACTCTTGCAACTGCTACAGCTTCTCAATAGATCAAACTTCAATCAATAGGAAATTTCAGAAGAAGAGTGCTGTAGTATTAGGGAGCTATCAATGTTATAACGTCCTGGTAAATAAATAACTTTTTTTCTGCAACTGAATTTGGCTGAAACCAGTGAACAGGATCTGAAGTTCATATCGAATGTCTTTGGAGGAAGGACTTGGAACTGAGGCTAGGAGGTTTGGCATGCCTATGCCAAAGGTACTCCCACCCAAAATCCTAAGGAATAAAAGAGCAGGTGTGAGGCAGATTGAATCTGATATAGACAGGCTGTTGGTGATGCTAAAAAATAAAAATTTAGGCACTGAGGATAGCCTGGGTAATTGAATTACAGTAAGAAGGGAAGAAGGAAGAGAAAGAAAAAGACAGAAGCGGGAAAAAGAAAGAAGACTAAGGATACATGAGAAGGGGAAAGAGATGGGGGCAAAAGTAGGAGAAAGGAGAGAAGAACCATGAGCATCCATCGCCAATTCATGCCCTCATGTCTAACCTATGCTGGTTGATAAAAGAAAGTATCAGGTGTACACTGCAGTTAGCCAATGAGTAAAAGAAATATATCCCTAGGCCAAAAATATAAATATTAACTGTGTAAACAACAATGTTTCGATGTCTGCACATAAAGCCTGCTCAAAAATGGGAGAAGTAAACACCATAGTTTCACTCATTATTTGTGTCCCAAGCTATTACACAACTGCAATCTTAATCACCTTGCCACTGGGCCACTTTTGCTAATCTTTCGAGAAGATAGTCATCTAAAATTTGGGACAAACATTAGATGGTCACGTTATTCATTCATGATAGAATAGGTGCCAAAGTTGGTTTTGTCTGTTGAGCTATTGAATTTGCATTATATTATCTGGATATTGTTACTGAAATTATCTAAGAGCTGTTACTACATTTGCTTTTCTGTATACTGGTTGGCTATTCCTTTTAATGGTTTTTCTAAAATATTTATTGTCTTCTAAAACTTCAGAGGGGTGTTCGCAGTATAAAAAAGCAGGACTGTATTGCCTGGATACTAGCTTCATATAAAGATGGAATGTGGTAGTAGGCTTTTCCTTCCCGTGGGTTTTTATATACTTTATTTAATGGAAGGTATTTGGTATTTCACAATAAATTCTGACCGCTTCGGTTACCATATGTGGATATGAAGCCCTTCGCTACCAAGCTGGATTCTGGATCGAACTGGGACTTGTGTTCGGATTACTTCAACCGCTGAGCTCCTTCTTTGGCGGGTTGAGGTGCTTTTATGTTGTTTTATACTTTGAATAGTATACTCTATGTTGGAATCGGTTTATAGATTTTCTTATGGCTGTTAACATTAACTCTTGTTTACTACATGCAGAGGCTTTTTTTCCTTAATGGAGAGCAAGACCTGTCAGCCTTTATGATGGTTAATCTGGGGCTAGTCAAGTACCCATCTTACAAGTGTATTACTGTGAATCATATTTTTCCAGGTCGAAGTGACCTGCTTGCATATGAAGAGGTGTTAATGTGTTTCTCTGCAGAAGATCAGCTAAAAATTTGGATGCTTTACTAATTTTTATACTTACCTGGTACAGGCAGTTGAAGTGGCGCAATTAATGGATCAATCCCTTGATGAGAATAATACCAAAGTGGTGATAAGATGCATAGAAATATCTGAAGCCCACATATCCAGTTCTAAAGATGAAGTAGCTCAGTCATCTGCTTATGAGTTTGCAGGGACATTTTTTTCATGTTACTCAGCTTTTTGGGTCTATTCAAAAATGGTTACCTTGGGCATTTCCTTTCTTGAGTGTGAAAACAAGTATGTCTTTATTTTGTTGCTAGTCATTTATAGTGTAATTTGTTCATTTGTACTGATGAAGAGCGTTGGAATCTGTCTCAGAATTTCCCATCTTGAGTGTGGACAGGGTTTATTCTCTGTGAACTCCCCAGGGATAGCCAATTAGCCATTGTCTTACTTTCACTTTCCATTGCTTTCTGGTTTACGAACTTTTGGTTTCCAAACAGAAGATTTCACATCTTCTTTCATTTCTTTTCTTCCTATGAGGAACGTATCTGTAGGGTTTTCCTATTTCGGTACATCTTTTTGAAGAACTATATCTTTCAGGTATCAAGATGCAATAA
Organism: Hakea prostrata; assembly: GCF_041222555.1. Taxonomy (NCBI): domain Eukaryota; kingdom Viridiplantae; phylum Streptophyta; class Magnoliopsida; order Proteales; family Proteaceae; genus Hakea; species Hakea prostrata. The sequence goes on from NC_142606.1 coordinate 17,433,197, forward strand.
GGCTTCTCAGGAAGTTATTAAGTGCAGTCACTAATGGTGGTAGGAGAGGATATTGGACCCTGAGGTTATCAGTGGATTTAGAGCATATAGGTTGTATTTGTGAGAGCCTCTTGGTTGCTGAAAAAGGGTTACTAGATCCATGGGTTCGTGCCGGTTCAAAAATGGCCCTACAAAGGCGTGTGCTACGTTTGGGAAAGCCACCAAGGCGCTGGAAAATTCCTAGCTTTGCCGACTCTGTCAAGAGAAAGATCAAAGAGGTCAGTTTTTCATTGCGTCTCTCTGGATAAACAGGTTATGCTGGGGTGAACCTGCCTGCTGGTTGGTCTGAAAACTTCAACTACAATAGGTACATATCAAGGGGAGGCCCTTGAACTGCGATATAGGAACCAGAAATAGGTACTATGGTGAAGATGGTGAGCAATGTGGCGTGGAGCAGCTGGCCTTGCAGTATTATGCAGGGGATGGGGGTGGGTGGCAGGGTGTCCATGCAGAAAGTGGCATTTGGATGATGATCTTTGGGCTTCTTATGTGGGATGTCATCTTTGCCGATGTACCAGATGTCTTTCGTACCAAATTTCAGGTGGGTAAACCATGTGGCCTTTTGCAGGTTCCAGCTTTCTTTTAGTTGTTTTGATGACACTTGTATTGCTTTCCATATATATATATATATATATATATATATATATATATATATATATATATATATATATATATATATTTCTTATGTGCTCAAGCTTGATCATTTCAGGCTCGTGTGTATGGATGCATGTTTATTTATATTAGCTGGACCTTCTTCAATTGTTTTTTGTGAAAATGAGGTTCTTTTTCTTTTAAACAATATTAAGAGAGAAATAGCTACTTGGAAAATTGTGTACAAATCTCACTTTCCCCTATCCTGTTTTATGGTTCTGTTGAGAAATATATTTACTATAAATCTGATCGTTCTACGGTACTAGAGCCCATCACGAAGTACTTGGGACCACAATCACTGGAGGAACTGAGGATGCTTGAGAATCTTTTTGATTGCTCGTTCAAGAGCTATGATCTTTGGCTCTAGAACTAAATCATTTCCTTGTTTCTGAATTGATAGGCAATGTTGGAATCCGATTTGACCAAAAGTTTTCTTTTCTATTTTTTTGATGCTGAGAATTGATCGGTTGTGCCTATACCTATAGCAAAGGAATTGCTCACTTTTCACTCGCTTTCTGGGTCATGCTTATTATGGATATGGAGAGGAATCATGTAAGGAAGGGCATTCTTATTTGTACTAATGGTAATTCGAACTTGGAATGAGCACGAAAAAATTAGCGGTACTTATCTATCTTTTGGGTTGGAACTCTTTGAATACCTCTTGCATTTTTTGTTGCATAACATGCTAATGCACATGAGTACATCACATTGCTACACTATATTTCAATTACTCATCTTCAGTATGTATTGACTTAAGCGGCTCATAAAAACACATAATATTATGATAACTAAACAAGCTAGTATATATTAGCACCTCTGTAGTGTATCGCCATGTTTTCCACAATTGAGAATGTTTTCAAGAAGAAGGAACATCCTTTAGAATAACTGAATGAGCCAAAGTGATGGAATAAAGTGATGAAATAATTTTAATAAATTGAAATTTAGAGACTTTGGGCATGTTGCGAACTTCTTAAAGGTAGTCGGCATTTCACTTTAGTGACCTCCTTGGCATATGTCACTCCACCTAACGGTATCAGACCCGCCCCGACAACCCGTGGGTGTGATCTACAAACATAAGATCCCCAGTCACATTATCAATGATAAATAAGACACACAACCCCATAATCAAGAGCAAAGAGAGAAATTCAATATTTAATTAAAGAAATAAAGTTCTAAAATCCAAGAATGAATATTGAATGAATCAAATAAGAATGTATTAGTGGAAGCAGAATTTATAAAAATTATGTTTCATCATGTTTTATTAGTCTTTCATCAATTTAGTGTATTTTGTTTCAAATCTCTCAATGAAAGGAGTCATAAGACCCTTCTTCATTCCCTAATCCATGTGGCGAACGACCAAAGCTCTTTTCCCATCAATAGGTGCCGTAAATGCACTCCATGCACCCGTAGGAAGCTTTGTGTTCATCATAATTATGTCCCATTGGCACCTCCAATATCTTTTCAGAGGTGTTCTCCTATGCATAGGGAACTTCTCTTATTTTTGCAAAGGCATCTAAAGAAAAATACAGAAAATCCACAAGGGTGAGTTCTAAAGAACTCAGTTAGGCAACAATCCCATATATATACCATGATCACATAGCAAACAAGAGATGAATATATGAAATGCTAAATCATGAATGCATCTGTAAATCTAACTATGCAAGTCTCTATCTAGGCTACGATGCTTTAAGATATAATAATAGCCCTCCTCTAGGTAGGTCTTGTCACTCGATCCCTCACAAGACTGGTTACCTTTGTTAGGATCCCGGGTAAGGGTTACGGTCTTCATCATCAACTATGGCTAGGGTATAAGTCCATATTGTCTCACCACAACCATTGGTCTGAGTACTAACACATGTCGGGGATTCTAAACCCAATGCAAAGTTATAAGGTCACATGCTATATGTGGTCAAAATACCTTTCCTTATGCTTAATGCCTTTTTGGTCCAATATCTTTCTCCACCTAGGAATGTAAATCCTCACAGACTAATTACCTCTGTTGGACCACATTCATTAACCTTATGGCCATCTATATATTGTCGGGGCAGAAACTCTCATGTCTCATCATAACATCCAAACCGTCTTTTGGACACCTATGTGCCCAACCTTGACATATGCATTCCTACCATTGTATAATAAATAGTGGACCACTGAGTCTCTTCACGGACTGGTTACCTCTATTGGATGACATAGAGTCATGTCACTGTCATCACGGGTCACTCGACTTAAATACCCTTGTCGAAAGGGTAGTAGAATGTATGTGTACCTAACCATTCAATCTAGACCTCCTAGTCATGAAGGACAACGGCTATGATAGTGTTGGGGGCATTGGAGAACAGTGTCCCATACCACAACCCCTGATATCCCAAGCTAGGGATTCCCCAAGTCATAGTCATACCAAACACATCATTCCACAATAAGCAAAGAAGTAAAATGCATTAATCATCCTTTATAATACATCACTAACAAGTAAACATGCATAATAATTATTAGAGTAAGATACAAGGTCATTGACATGTTTAGAAAAGTAAACAATTCATCATATCAACAATTCAGTTATTTATGCAATTGTGTCCTTACCTGACTTAGTGAAAAAAATATTGAATAATGCGCTAAATCCCTCAAGTAAATAGCCTAGCAGATCCTAGAAAACCCCCAGATTGAGATTGTAAAGTTACATTAGATTCTGGAACTCAAACTGAGTATAAACAACTTCAGCACAGCCTTTGGAAACCAACCAGTCGGTTAAGGCGGTTGGTCAAGTTGATCAACCGCTCTAAGCGATTGCTCCACTCTTGGACAGAATTCCAAGTCCGAAATTCAGACTTTTGATCACCCATCCTTGATCTAATTTTGGGTTAATCTAAGTCTAAACTACGTTCTTACAACTCCAGAGAGGCCACTCAGACTATAGATATCAGAAGGGAATAATTTATACTACATCATCTTCTTCGATAAAATCTGCCATTAAGTTGGATATGAAATCCACTATTCTGGCATGATTTAATCGAGATCATCAATGGGAAAGAAATAATTTATTCCAAACCATCACAACAGAATCAGAGGGAGGATAACTACTCTCCAATAAGGTAAAATTCGGTAGATTAAGAGTGGTTAAACTTACCTCTACTTAGGATTTGAAAGTCAAAGAAAACTCGAAAGATTCTCTACGGAAAGAGGTTCTCCTCCACCAACCACATGTTCTCTGTCTCTTCTTAGTCCACAGCAGCCTTCAGGAATAAAATAATACAAAATGAGGTTGTAAAAGGCTCTAAATAGGGTACTGTGGGAAATTAGGGTTTTTCAGCGGAATTTTTCAATCAACCACCAGGGGTGGCGGTTGCTTGGCCAATTGACCGCCTTAAGCAACCACCTCTGGTACTTTTCAGTACTTAGGTGTTTTGCACTCCCGGTTGATCCCTAGCACCGCTACAACCTTAAACAACATGTGAAGGAGTTTTACCTTGTTCATGGACATCTTCCAACTCAACATTTCTTGCACTAGATGTCCATCTACCCACTCCATCCGGGTTCTGATTGGATCTTCTTTCAGTTCCTAGTAAGGCAGGTTCTTTACCAACAATATCCAGATCCATGGGCTCTGGGGCCGAATATTGGGCTTCAAGCTGGATGGCCCACAACTTCTTCTGGCTAGAGCTTTGGGTACTCGGATCTGCGATTGAGGGGATGGGGAATAATTGAGTTTTGCCCTGAGATTGGACAAGTCAGACATGGCTAGTCTGTGGTACACTAATTTCTCTGAAGGTTATAGACTTGCCCCTCCATGTGGCACAATCAGGCAGTCTGTTTCCTGTAGGTGGTTTCTCTGGAAAAAAGGGCTCACTTATTGGGTTCTTATAGTATTCTGTGATCATTTTTTGCTATAAACATTCCTGCTTCAGCCCCTTTTTTGTTTTTTTTCTACTACTTGGTTGAAATTGATAACTGTCTGGCTAGTCTGTGGTACTCTAATTTCTCTGAAGATTATAGACTTGCCCCTCCATGTGGCACAATCAGGCAGTCTGTTTCCTGTAGGTGGCTTCTCTGTAAAAAGGGCTCACTTATTGGGTTCTTATGGTATTCTGTGATCATTTTTTGCTATAAACATTCCTGCTTCAGCCCCTTTGTTGTTACTTTTTTCCACATTGATTTCATAATTTTTCTGAATTTATTATTGTCTTCATTAGTTAGACACACTATATGTCCTATGGATTGGCAAAACAAATCAATTTTCTTGTTTCGATTGTCCCCCTGACCTTTCACATTCGTTCATTCTATTATTGAACATGAAATGGAGTAATTTTGTATTTCTAAATTCATGAAGTTAGTACGATTCAGTTCATAATTTCTCCATGGTTGATCTCTCTTTTATTGCAGACAGCACCTTTGGATTTTGAGACTGATAACTTCTATATAGCAAGAAAGAACCTTATAGAATCTCAACTACAGAAAATTCAAAGTGGTATGGCTGAGGAGATCCTGTTAACTTCATGGGATTCACACTTTGGAACATCTTGCCGTGGGGTTAATTGGGACCGGCATTCTTTGTCTGAACTAAGGGCGGCTGTTACGTGCATTGGTGGACATTGTTTGGCCTCATTGTGCCATCACTTAGCCCAAGATTATAGGAGCTGGTCAAGTGGGATGCCAGATTTACTGCTTTGGCGGTTCTTTGGAGACTATGGGGGCGAGGCCAAGCTTGTAGAAGTTAAGGGCCCCAGGGATAGACTCTCAGAGCAGCAGAGAGCTTGGCTGCTACTTCTAATGGATTGTGGCTTTGATACAGAAGTATGCAAAGTGAGCCCTGATCCATAGTCCCACGTAACTTGTTTCCCATTCATTGCATTTGATTGTTCTAAACATTCATTATACAGTTAGGGGACAAGTATCTCTGATCCAGCAGCAAGTATACCTCACGGTCAGAGACATACACAAGCAACTCAAAAAGGGTATGCTATTGGTTCAGAGATCCCCCGCCCATAAAATTTTAGATTCAAATTGAATGATTAAGTGGCCATAGGCAGTGATGATGGCAGAATCAATTCTGTACTAAATACAAAATACAATTTGAGTGTCCTTGTAATTGTAACTGAATTTTCTGAGTTGAATTGTTGATGAGACTCTGCTATCTTTTTTCAATAAAGGAATAGAGACCTACTCTGAACCTTTTATGTGATACTGGTGGTGGCGAAGTGCATTCACTTTCAACTTTTCAAGCTAAAGGTGTTTGATTCCCCAGCTCCTATTTGGAATTGAGCCTTCTTGGGGTTTCCTGACACCAAGGATGAAGTGCAGCAGCAGTTGAAAGGTAGAGGTTAATTGATGAGGTGGGAATGCCGGTCAGAAGGAACTATAATAAGAACAGATGTTTGTGAGTTGAGAGTCTGAAGGAGACAACCGAAACTGAGTTGCATTGATGGCTTGGATGGAACGACCCAAATTTAGGTTTGTTGAAGGAGACTATGATTGGGATCTCGGACTGTTGAACCTGAACCTGAGCAAATTCGAATTTTTAGCAAGAAAGTGCTTTGGAGGATGCAGTTGGGGACAAGTATCTGGTGACAAATTTTTAAGCTTTTGTTTTGGAAGTTGATTTAGTGTACTAGTATTATCTCTACTCAAATTGACTAGCTATCAAGTTTAAGATAGTTTAGAGAGGAAACAAATTCAAAAATAAGAAGAGAATTCAGAGTTCAACAGGAATTTGCAGTTTAAGAGAGGAAACAAATTCAAAAATAAGAAGCTTAAGGGGTTGGCTTAGGTGGCAAAGACCAATGCCTTATAATATAAGGTCAAAAATTTTAATTTTTTTGGGGTCAGGGTGGAGCCCTGTTGCCGCCAACATTTTAGAAGAAAATAGATATATTTTGTATAATTTCTCTCTATGTATCAAAAAATATATTTTAAAAACTTTGGATAAAAGATCTGATCTCTTACCTCTTAAAGAAGAGGAGATCTATATGGAAGTATTTGAAGGCTTGGACAAGCAAGCAATAACATAGAACTTATTCCTGCGATGATCAATACCAAACGGCTATTTAAGGAAAAAAGTGAAACTAAAATGATCATTTTGACAAGTTCAAGCCAAACGTGGAACTTGGAACGCATGCATGCAAGAGCGGAACCAAAATGAGGTCTTGTACACTCACGAGGAACTGCTGGCCTGGGAGGGGGACAAAAAGAGAGTAGAAGTAAGCTGAGAGAATACGTGATGCTGAAGTTCATCACCTGCAACAACCAGTTTTTTTTTTTTTTTTTTTTTTTTTTTTGTCAAAGAAAGAAATTCATATTAAAATTAGTTCTGAAAACACTTACAAGGACTACATATAGTGTTATTACAGTAATCTCCTTGATTAGTTGTTAAGTTAGCATATTTTTCAAAAAGCATCTGAAGCGTCGTGTTTGGGAATATATCAAATTTCACCATTTTTGTGGCTTTTGCCAACTCCGAAAGTATGGTTAATTCTTCAAGAGGCCATGTGAGTTTTGAAGGTCATGGTAATAGATCAGTTATCTTTGAGTTGTTTGTCCATATCTCTTCAATCCTTAGTCCACTGTGTGAAGCTTTTGTCATTCCTAGCTGAAGTCCACCAATCATAGTCTCCACACTCCTTTCGCCTTCCTCCACAACTCCTGCAACAACCAGTTGATCATAATGAAACATTCTCATCATTGCACGGGGATGGATTCGAGTGTGGATCGTCTCCCTGACAAGTGTGCTTTCCTGACGGCCTTACAACCACAAATTATGTGGAGCATATAAGTAAAAAATAATAAAATATTAAAAAAATCAATCCGCCTAACCTTATGGGCCCCTCTAATTTGTAGTCAACAGTCGTTGGGGTGCCGATTTGATGGATTCACCCTCTTTGAACGCCTGACCTTGTCATGAAGTGAGTTGTGCACCATTGGAGGGACAAACACAGGGAAGGATGCGACGATTCCTTGCTGTTATTATTAGTCACATGATCTTGATAGAGATTAGATTTCACCCAAAAAAAACAGACAAGAAAGTCTTGACAGGCTACACCAATGCTCGAGCTTGGATCGATCTGCCGATGTTGGAGGAAGACCGGCTGCAGGATCAGTGACCGACCAATGGTTTCTGGAGAACCAGCCAATCAAATTCTGAGTTTCTAAACCTTGATTTTGTCAGGCCTAGTCTGGCTCTGATTTTGGGCCGAGGTAGACAACTGAAGCTCCAAATAATGCATCCGAAGATGCTAATTGTAGTTGCTTTTTATCAAAACACAATTGAATTGGTTACTGCACCATCCGGGGTGCTGATCTAGTAGTCTCAAGTTCATTCTCATGCAATTTGGTTGTTTTCATGTCTCAGGTTTAAATCCTTCGTTTCTCTGTTTCTCGCATTGAGCAATTGTGTGTTCTTTGACTTGAGCATGGGAAAGCTATCATGGGTTATACTAGGCCTCCATTGAGGCTATGTTGATGGTGATAGGATGGATACTTGCATGGGTCGAATTGAAAAAAGTCTATACATTGTGTAACGAGGGGCGCAAGGTCACCACTACTGAATCCCTTTTTTTTTTTTTTTTACTAAAAAAAGAGAAAAATGATTACTGCAAAAACATAACAAGAGGATCAATGAAGTACTTCGGCAGTTTACATTTCTGTTCCTTGATGTTTGAACATATATATGGAGAAATTTAATCTCCTCTATGAATCCGGATCATCATCCCCGTCGGGTAGCACAGTTTTACCACCACAAAATCGGTGGGCCCCATAGCTGAAAAATATTTAAAAAAAAAAAAAAAAAAAACTCCCGTCGCCCACACGTGGGCCCCCTGTATTTTGGGGTGGAAAAGCTGTTCGAGAGCACAAACCACGGGGTCGCAGATCCGGACTCTCATTTCTATACTAGAGAGAGAGAGAACAGCTGCATGAACGCATAACGATGCAGCTGGTTGGAACACTCTTCTGGGTTTTGCTTTGTGTAGATCGAAGGCCATGTTCTCCCTACAACTCGCCTTCCCCTGGCAATCAGTCCCCTTTCTGTTGAACCTTTATTGCATGCTTAAGTACTCACGGAGTTGTCGAGGACTGATTGATCTTTATGATCACTTGATTCATAAAACATCACAGTTAAAATATAATTAAGAAAAGTCAGCTAAGAATAAGAAGGGAGAGTCTTCTGCGTGTGAAAGAGAAAAGTTGTCCAATGTTCTATGTGAACGTGAAGGCCTTTGGCTCCTGGTAGCTAGGGGATCATGATTCATGATCCATGAGCATCCCAACTAAAGGCTGTGGTTCAGGATAATGCAGTTCTTACATTTAACCAATTGGTGCAGTGCAGTGTGAATGGAGACCACCAGCACATGTGTTGCCCTTGTACTGTCTTCTGCCATTCTTAGGATTGTGTGCTAAGTCATCTTCCTTCCTTCCTTCCTTTGAGTCCAACTGAAACTCTCTGATCATTTGACTGCAGCTCATGTTGTGATGAATGGCGACTTTGATAATCAGGTCACACCTACCCCCTCAAGCTCCACATCCCAAAAGAGGGAAAACAGAAATAAGGAAGACAAGACAGGATACCTTGCCAAAGATTCAAGTTGGGATATAGTACACTAGGAGCAACTCCAGATTGAATGCATGCAGAGTTATAACATTCAGAGCCTCTGCAACTCCTGTGATGTGATGGCCATGCATGGATGGGTTGAATTGACCCTCCCCAGTCCCTGCTAAACGCAGGAGCTTTGTTCCAAAAGCATTTTGCAGGACAACAGCAAACTACTGTCCACCAACTATGGTGGCCAAAAAGTTAAGAGATGGAGGTGAATCCTCTTGGAAAACAAGTTATTAATGTAGTCTTGCTGACGAAAAAGTGCAACCATTTTGAAATGTTACAACAAACCCAACTGATTTAATTAACAATGTTCCTCCATCCATGGAATGTTCTAATTGGGGACTGAAGTTTTGAACTTCCTTTCAGAGCATTCATGTGATGTGAGGTCAAATCGATTCAAGTTCTTTCCGTACTATCTCCGATCAATTTATAGTTTTCCTGATCCACATTATTATCTTTGGTGTACAATATTCAAAAATATTATAAATATTTTTAGAACTGGCAATTTTATATAATCGGGGATGGGGGACTATTATATACACCACCAGAGAGATTTAAACCTGACCTCTTCCTCAAAGTGTTGATCATTGCTAACTGAATCAATCCTTTGATAGTATCATTCTTATCATATTATCCCTTTTCTTTTTCTTGTTCTCTAATAGTTCTGATTTGGGTTTGAAGAAAGTTGTAAATGTTCATGTCTGGGAAGTGCAGATTCATTTCATTTTGGGACTCGGCAATTTACCAAACTTTATCGTATGCTACCAGCTTCATATTATCATGAGCATAGACATCGAGATAGACTATACTGATTTAACAAAATCAAAGGAAGATAAATCTTGACTATGTTTCATGTCTAATATAATCAACAATAGGCCGGTCAGCCGGTGAAATTTTTAGTTAATTCTACATTTTTACCATTGATATCATTAGCCTCTTCATTCTTGTCTCTGATGAAAATCACTGGAAGATGTGCACAAAATTGCAGCTCTCACCTTCCAAGCATTTTCTACTTGGAGCTGGTCAAGCTTCTCTCTATCACAATATTAATCTCCGTTGCTTTGGTTGATTAAGTCTATATAGCCTTCAAAGCTCTCTCTTTGACATTGATGCATCCAATCCAGAAATTGCATCAGCCTGTGGCTTTGTTGTTGATACACCAAGGGATCTGATGATGAAGAACCAAAATAACAGACCAAGATTAAATGAATTATGCATGTGATATCATATGTCAATGGAATTACATAACATAAAATCAGAAGAACGTGAGCGACTGTTCGTTTCCCACTAATATTTTCTCAAGAAAGATGTTAGCAATGACTAGTAGATTTTGCACCTAGGCTGGAAACAATTTCAGTGAAACAAGTTGAATTAGCCCTAAAAGCTGATGTTTTATTATACCACCTAGTCAAGAAGTTGTAACATGATCATACAACCCCTGGCAGAATGAAAATTATCCGCTCTGACGGATTCAATCAACTTGAAGCCCCAGGTCATAAACCAGCAAGTTTAAGTAACTCATGTTTTCCAACATCATCAGTTATTACGAATCATTTTGTTACAATGCATCTGTCATGTAAACTTAAAGAGGCCTTGCTGTCGCAAAAGATACCACTAGTTCAGCTGAGATGCACAATCAAAAGAACACCATTGTCAATCCCCTATCCTTGATTGTATGAACACTGAGGGAGCCACCAGCACACAGGCAAGACAACAGAAGCAGAAATACTCATATCTATATTACAGACTATTGGATCAGTACAGAAATCAATCCAGTAGACTTATTAGTGTTCTGAAAGAGAAGAAGATGAAAGGAGGATTTCAGACATTATCAGATCTTTTTCTAACAGTAAACAGAGGACACTTCCAAGAAAAGAGGGTTGGCATGAGAGAAGAAGAGAGGAGAATGACTTGAAGGCGTATTAGATTCGTCTTAGTGAATCCCTGTACAAGCTTTGGAGGTAGTGTAACTGAAAATATTCAGAACAAGATTGCTCTTCCTATTCCCATGTTTGGGACTTCAGCCCGTAGAAGAAAGCTAACTAATTCTAGAAGTTGATCGATGATACCTAACCAATCAACTGATAGTCTTGCCACCTCAGACAATCTGAAGCATTCACACTCTTAAAAAATACTTCTTTGGGTCATTTAAACTCCAAAATAAGCTAGAAAAATAGTAAGGTTATGATGCAATAAGCTTTATTATTCTTATATTATTAATCTTTAGGGTTTAGCGAGAGAAATGCTCAAGAAGTTGAAACATCATATGGAAGACCAGGCTTTGTTTATGGTTGAAAGCACTTAAAACTACAACTACCACTCAAGTTTAGCTCATGTAATGATTCAAAGACATGGGAAAGATAACAACCATAATAGTACCAAAATCAATAGCCTCATCAGCTAGATTTGTATAAGCCAAAAAGGACAATGAAAAAATGCCAGCTAGTATTATGGAAATCACTTATACATTCTCATCAGGGACAGTTTTACACTAGCACCGGGAAAGGGTTTAAGTCCCACAGGAAGACTCCAGATAAGCCTTTTAACATTATCATATGATTGTTATCAATCAAGTTTCTATTATCATCATAGGGATAGTAACCCGGCAATAATTGTTCTGAAATTCCAACATAAATTCAAGACATCGAAGGGGAAAAGGAGATGAAAGAAAAGATAGGATATTAGAAGTCTTCACCTTCTACCTTGATGATTCCAACCTTATTTTTCATGGTCACTTTCTGTTCTCAATATACAGTTATGTGGAATTATGCACCAATGGCCATCTTAATTCCATATCAGCTGAACAATACAATACAATACTTAAGAACAATATTAACTATCAAAACCCCCTACCTCATTTCCCTTTTTTTCGTTATCCAAAGGATAAAGTAGTCTGCTTAGGGAACTCAAATTACATGAATTTAACCTCCAGCAACTAATCTGATGATATTCTGATTTCTGACAAACTAACTTCCAGCTATCTGTTTAGTTTTCCTTGATTAGCTGCTTCACCTCCCATGACTTCCATTAGTTTTTGGAATATTCCCTTGGCTAGAAGTTCCTTATATCACCTGAACAATGTAATACAATACTTGAACAAATATATTGTCAAAACCCCCTACCTCATTCCCCTTTTCTCATTTGTTTAGGACAAAGTAGTCGGCTTAGGTCCAATGAACTCAAGTGACAAAGATTTGACTTGAACTTCCACAGAGTGTCACAACTGGGTTTGACCTTAATGGCTTGGTAAATAACCAGCAATAGGCTCCTGAAATAACATACCACTGACCAAGTTTTCCCATTGCATCTAAGTGCCCATTAAATCTCGACTTTTCACCACTTCATGAAGTCATGAATCCTATTCATAAAAAGATGCAATTCATTCAAGCTAGAACCCATATAATGATATTGCTTCTGAATTTGGAACAAGTATGAGGAATCGGTGAAGAAAGGAGCACAAAAAAAAATGCAACATGCATAAAATCTATACTGCTGCATTTTTTTTGGGGGTGAATTACTACTGAATTTACTAGTATGTGGGGAATATTGTTATTTGTGTAATTTATGTTTGATTATCCACTGAAAATGGAAAAGAAGAGGATAGAAAAGGGAATTCAAGAAAGAGAAGAATGAAATACTGTAGAGATGGTCATCATTCACAACCAAAGAATGACAGCATTGAAGTAGCACTACTTGCAGCTTTATAGCAAAGAAGCCAAGGGGAAATTATAAGGAAGTGGATCGAGATAGTGTAAAATATTTTATGATGAATACACATACTGTATAGAGAACTTAATAGATTATATCCATGGAACTTTGATATGTCAAGCTAATGAGTTTAGATATAAATAAAGTCTATAACATATAAAGATAATCTTTTCTGTTCTTCCACATAGCATTTGTTCAACACTGTCTGTGTTTTATTCTTACTAATACCACTTGTCAGTACGATTGTTGTAGTGTTTAGAAGCTGGGACAAGAATAAAATCTTCAAAAAGCATGATATACATGTGATACATGTCTTCAGATCCTTCTCTTACCTCACGCTTATAAACTACGAGTGAACAAGCTGAAAACTAATCATATACAGCCACATCTAATCTAAGACGCATGGAGACAGGTGACTAAGATGAATCCACATTTATAAACTGTCACCATCTAACCTCTTGAAATCTAGTCGTCCTGCGTATGGGCATCTGCCTTCGTTCAACTGCATCCTGCCATTGCATACAAAAGTCATAATTATATTTATATTGTGTTTGTTTGTGATCCTAACCAGAAGAAATTCGACAAATATGCCAGTCAAAGGTTAGAGCAGAATGAGTACCCTTCTTTCGACTGTTCCAGCAGCTGACATTTTTCCGTTTGGCAATTTAGATATACATGTATCTTGTAAGCTAGATTTAAATTCCCTAACCTTCATTCTTGGTGTCTTCTTTGCTGACAAGTTTCTGTCACCTGCACTATCATATCCTGGGGATAACTCCGCATTTGACTTTGTTTCAGGATCATACTCAAGTCTATTATTTTTCTTCCCCTCATCCACAAAATTTTCACCCCTTATTGACTCCCATTCCCTTTCAACTGTTCCTGGAGGAATAATTACTCTGTTACATAATTTGGATTTATTCCCATTGAGGTTGAACTTCACCACACGTCTCCTTTTTATAAACAAATTGTCACTGCCAATATTGCCATCTCTCAGGTGCTTTGCCTTCTGAACTCCCCCTTTAAGTATATGTCTGCAAGCCTGATGAATTCTAGTCATGCTTTCTTTTCCTTCATCTCCAAAATTTGTGGCTTTTGTGGAATTTTGAACAATACCACATGGTCTGATATTTAGATCTCCAGTCTGGTTTGATCGCCTATCAATATCCTCCAAAGTGCAAGGCCTTGCTTCAGCCAAGATATCAGCCAATAAACGTTTCTTAGGTTTTCCTTTATGTTTCTGTTTTCTAAAGGCCTTGGTGGAAGGCAGTCCCACAACAATCTGGACATGAGAGTGGTTCAGACTTGGCTCAGCCTTTGAGGTGCTATCTTTTGGAACTGAAGGAGTTTTACCAACACTTGACCTCAGACCTTTGCAATCTCCACGCTCGTGCTTACTGTAATTGAGAGACAAATGGGTCGCTTTCTTTGAAACTTCAGAAATTGCTGCATCCATGCATACATCACTTGCAACTTCAATATGGTCTTCTGTTCCATCAATCTGAATGGCATGCTTATCATTGAAGCCAAAATCTGAATCTTCTTTATCTGCACAATTCTGATCAACATCATTTTTATCTGATGAATTGCTCATTGCCTCATTAGACTCAAAAGGTGGAAGCATACTGCTAACACCATTCTTCAACAAGACTTTCAAATGTTTTTCTGGAAATGGCCAATTATTGTAGATATCCTTTTGACGAGCCTCAAGAACATACTTCCTGTGATAAAAACAAACGATGAATGAGACATCTTAAATAAAAAAAAAAAACAAAGAAGAGATTCTTAGCTAAACCCAGTCAAGAATGCAAACACTAAATACTTATGGTTCCAGATCTGTTTCATGCAATGATAGTGTGAAGACCACACTGAAGGTGTACCTAAGATGCAAAAGACATGGCATTATGTTACCATTGCTAAGAAAACAAGTAATAGTGTGACAACCAACTAAAACTTGGATAATACTATTGCAGACAGATAAACACAGGATGAGATACCAATCATCAGGAAAACACACAGAATTATTAACATTTTGATGGAAAGAAAAATGGTGAACAGAAACAGAGATCGAAGATACTAGATAAAACGATTCAGAGTGCTGTTTAATTTGGCAACTAGCCTCTTTTGAATCTACCTTTATTTGTTAGTTCCAATTTTCCATAGAAATAGGAATATAACATGGTTGGGCACCCTCATGGATGCCAAACATCCACCCAAAAGGAGGTTCAAGAGTCATATACTTTAGATATCATATGATCAATCCACTGCACAAAAGGGAGGAGTTAATCTTCTGGAACCAACGTGGCAGAATGTAATTGAATAAACCTGCCACATCAAAATTCTATATCGTATGTA
The DNA here is from genome assembly GCF_041222555.1 of Hakea prostrata. Classification (NCBI taxonomy): domain Eukaryota; kingdom Viridiplantae; phylum Streptophyta; class Magnoliopsida; order Proteales; family Proteaceae; genus Hakea; species Hakea prostrata. The sequence goes on from NC_142606.1 coordinate 17,448,534, forward strand.
CTAAAACCAAAACGAAGTAAACAACAACGATGAACAAGCTAGAAGATAAACAATCATTTGAAACACACACGGAATTGCAAACAATTGGATGACAAGATAAACAAGAAAGACAAACAGAGGCAGATCTAAGTAACCCAGAACACCATCTTATTTGAGGACGTCATCTCTTATGAATCGGTAAATTTGTACTTTTTTTTCCCAGCTGAAACCAAGAAACCGGAGAAATTAGAAAATGAACGGTTATATCCCTAAAAGATACCCAAGAAAACTATTTAAAAAAAAAGTACAACAAAGAAGAAGACGATTTTCGAAATCATAACTTTTAGACCTAATGTCAATGCTTGAGCTGATATTGTTGAAACCAAAATCCCAGTACCAGAACGTCCTTGAGCTTCACCGGCTGTGTAAAAAGATCCATATCATATGTACTAAAACCACAATCGGTTGCAGAAAAGGGAAGAAACAGACGATAAAAGAAGCTGCAAGCAATAGAACAGGATATAACCATGTTGCTATCATCAATAGTAATGCATGCAATGAATCATGGAAACTCCGTGAGAATAAGATCAACGATGTAGTCTTTTTCGAGGAAAAAAGAATAACACGAAAAAAGAAATAAACCCAGAAGAGAAAATAAATGCTACCTTATGGAGAATGGTTTAGTAGTGTAGACACTTGCATCATCTTCGAAACCCATCTGTTGTTCTGAAGAATGTTGGATTTCTGATGGGTTCTGCTGCTGAGATACCATATTGAAACACCAACCCGAGAAGATTTTACAACATCACCACACACAAAACGATTTCTTTTATCAATCTCGTACGCCTAGGAACTGCAAATCAGGTCAAAGTGTGAGACACTATAAAACAATAGAGACTCACAAGCTCCACAACGTAAATAACAGAAACAGAGAGTAGAGGAGAAACCCCAGAAGTAAAAAGGTTCTAAAACAAGAGAAATAGATGAGCTTTAGAGGCTCCAAAATGACTGAGGATTAACAGAATGAAACCGAAAGTTCACAATAAGTCAAGAGATAGGGAGAAAAGAGAGAGTGATTTGTCGCAGAATTGCACAGCATACTATGCCAAATGACAAAATCAAAGCACGCAGGCAAGCTCATCTTGGAAAATAAACATTAGTGGGAAAAAACGGGTTATTTTGGGGAGAGAATGAGAAGAAAAGTTGAATGAAGGAGAAGCGACTCAAGAGGGTTGAGCTGCAATAACAAGAAATAATAAATAACAGTAATTCGCATTCAATTCCGACGAAGATCGCCTCTTGTAGTATGAGCGAACAATGCACAGGTAGTCGGAACTCAGACCTGTTCTCTCTATTTGTTTTCGAGAAAAGAAAAGGCATTGTGACGCTTGTCCAATAGAATTGTGTTTTGAAGTATACAAAGGTGAGATTCTTCATTTTCATTTCAGGTCTCTTATTATGTCTAGTGTTGGAATATTGATTTTTTTTCTTTTTCTTTTTCTTTTAACCACAAGAAATATTGAGTATTCTCAAAATTAATTTTAATTTTCACGAAAATTTTTTGATTAAAAGTTTATCCCTTCAACAAAAATGGGATGCATAAAACTTTTTATAATATAAAGAGCTTTTATGTTTGAAGCATTGGTTATGTGCCACAATGTTTACCAAAAAAAAAAGTTATGTGCCACAATGGGGATCAACAAAGATAGAGTCTGGATTGTCTCCTCTGACGGTTATTGACCACAAATTACATGAGCCCACAAGGTTAAGGTGATGGGTTTTTTTTTATTATTTTAATATTTTATTATTTTTTACTTGTGGGCTCCACATAATTTGTGATTATAACGCCATCCGAAAAGTACAGAGTGTTCCCCGTTAGGGGAGATGGTCCACACTGACGAAGATGTATGTGTACAAAAGCATGGATAGAAATAAGATTTTTACAATTTATTAGGTCAAGTGATGGATGGTCTCATTTGACTTTGTTCTTTCTCTTTCATCCATCAACACAATTTTCAATCCTGATTGAGCCTTTCAAGTGTTCCACTGTCGGTGTTTTGCCTTCTGGATCTCCTTTTGGGTATGGATCTGCAATCCTGCTGAATAGTAGTCATTCTTTCTTTCCTACCATCTGCAAAAAAATTCTCAGAATTTGAACAAAACCATGTGGTGTTATCATGTTTAGATCAATTAACCATTCTGATCCTTTGAGCCTATCCATGTCTCCCAAAGTGCAAGGCCTTAGTTTCAGTCAAATATCAGCCAACAACCTTTTTTTAGGTTTCTCTTTGCATATTTTTCTTCTTTATTTCTGTATACCTCGGTGGCAGGCAATGCCTCAAAAACATGGGGCTGGTAGTGATTCAGACTCAGCTTGTCGTTTAAATTACTATCTTTTGTAATCAAATGAAGTTTACCAGCAGTAGAGCTCAAATCTCTGATATACCCATTCTCAGGTTTATTGCAATGAATCTTTGGTCATCAAATGAAGTTTACCAGCAGTAGAGCTCAAATCTCTGATATACCCATTCTCAGGTTTATTGCAATGAAGAAAATATATGGTGCATTTTCTTTGAAGCTTCAGAAATTGCTGCATCTATGCATACACCACCAGCAACTTCAAGCAAGATTGTCATTTGTTCCATCAATCCAAATCTTGTCAATGAAGCTTTGCTTGCAGAATTTTACTTTTCATATGAATTTCAAAATGACTCATTAGAGGGAACAGGAGGAAGGACTTCCCTACCAACATGCTTCAATAAGACTTCCAAATCCTTTTCTGGAAATGGCCAATTCAATAAGCTTGAAAAACAAACTGCCTATGAAAAAGAAAACGATCAATAAGGCAAGTCATCTCAAATAAAAATTCTCAGCTAAACCTAGTCATAACGCAAACATTAAAAACTAATAATTCTTGATCTGTATCATGTCATTACACTGTGAATAAGCCAAATGGAAGGTATACCCACAGATGTAAACAAGATGAAATTATAGTACCACTGTTTACAGAAATAAAAATGGAACCAAACTGAAACTTGGATAATACCATGGTAGACAGAATGAGAGATTCATCATTTCACAAACAAACTAGCAGCTTAGATGGAAAGCACAATGGGGGAAGACAAACAGAGCTGGAAGATACTAGTTAAAATGAATTCAGAGTGATCTCTAGTTCGAAGACATTCCTGTTATGAAACAAACAAAAAAACAAACAGAGCTTGAAGATGACAGCTGAAAGAACCCCAGAATACCTCTTTCTAGGTCCATTTAACCATTGAGATTAGCAATTGAAATCCAAATCAGATGTCGGAACAAACCCATATAAGAAAGAAAATTTTCAAAATCATATCCTTATTTTGATCTCATGTCATTGCTTGAGCTATCTTTTTAGAAATGAAAACCAAAGTGGCAGTGAGTGCTTGTCCTTCACCTGTCGAATCAAATTCCATATCGTATGTACTAAAACCACAAACAGGTGCAGGAAAAAAAAGCGGCAAGAAATAGAGCAGAATGGAAGACTCGTGCAATCACATTATGTGTCTAGTCAGGCTTCATCTAGTATATGGGCAAGAAGAGCTTGGTTTACGGTTTCCATTAGCTTTTGAGCCTTTGATGTATCAAGGGTTTATGATCATTCAAACATGTGATGTGATAAGCTGCTCAGATACCAAATGTTTCGTATTTGACTAATACATTAAGAACTCCAAAACTGATGAAACAGACAATTTATGCATTCAGTAAAATCTTGGAACTCTATCAGCAGAATACAATACAAAAGTAATAGTCTCTTAATTCCAGGGAGAAAGAGTAACTCTAAAAGAACAAAGAAAATATAATGGAAATAAACCCAGAAGAGAATAAATACAAGTTACCTTATGGAGAATGGCTCAGCAGTGCTGACGCTAGCGTCGTCTTTGGAATCCTTCTGTTGCTGGGAAGAATGCTGGAGTTCTGATAGATTTTGCTGCAGAAATGCCATATTGGAACCCAGTCCTAAAAGGATTTAGAACGCATCACCGTACACAAAACCACTTTGTTTCTCAAAAACTCATATCCATAGGAGCGGCAAATCAGGTCAAAATGTTAAACGCAACAAAATATATAATTGCGCACTGAATGTGAGAACGGATACTCTTAAGCTTCATAGAAACAGAGAACAGATTAAAACCCCAGAAGTTGCAATGACTTCAAACGCAAGAAGCTGCTGAATCTTTTGATTTAAAAGCTCTGAAATGAGTGAGGGATAAAAGATGGATACACATGGATTACATAGGTAAGTCGGAGAGAGAGAGAGAGAGATTGGCTTCAGGATTGCATAGCGCCAAGGCCATAAATCGAAGCGCATATGCCAGCTTAACTAGAAAATTGAGTTTTTGTGAGGAAGAAGAACGTTTTGTGAAGGAGAAGCAGAAGAGACTCAAGGACAAACGCGATAGGAAAGAGCTGTTTTTTTGGAAGAGTTTAAGTACATCAGTGAAAATAAGAGAAAAAGCTTAGTCTCTTTGGAGATACATACACAAGGACCTTATATGTCTATCTTTCTTCTATTCTTCAAGAATCATTTCAAAAGGATCATTTCAAAAGGATAATAGAAACATAGACATAGAACTATAGGAGTTAGCATATGGTGTATTATGAATTGGGATTTAGGGTAGAGGATATCACTATCTTATATGGGTATTTGGTTCATACCCCTAGGTCCAGGAGAACCAACCCAACCAATGCCTTAGTTCGGTTCTAGTTCATTAAAAACCCTGGTTCATTGGCCTCGTAAGGCACTTGTCAGTAGGCACTTCTCGACAACAGGAGGTTGCTAAGAAGAGCACCTTCTAAGTTGCAGCTAGCTATCTCAAGAAGCTTCTCGACATAAATCTCAACAGAGACTCGACGCACCACTTCTTAGGAAAAGCAACATTACCATATTAACTCTGCACATATCTCTCAAACGTCAATCTTTGCATTAATTTTAGCATTGAATGCTTTGAATTTCATTAAATGCTCACGGACAGCTAAGAAGCCTCTAATTCGTCTGCCACTTACTCGAGTACCACATCTTACCATTTTGTTTGTCAAAAGGTGTTTTTAGTTGTCGCTCAACTTCATTGATGGTCTGACCTCCTTATTTGGAGAGATTATGTACAGCTGTGAAAACTTCTTGGGCAAGATTGAGGCAAAGCTTGCTGATCAAGCCATGCCCGCCACCCTCCTTTCTGAATCCACTGATCCGACTGTTGAACAACATCTTCACTATCACTGAGGTATGAGGAGAATAAACACACCCACACTCAATACGAAAAGTAAGTCCTCCAAGAACATTAATTCTGGTTCATAACTTTCAGACGAACAACCCAAGAAGACATTCTCTTCATCTTGTGAGGATTTATATTCATTTAGATCTAACTTAATCATTGGAGGTGGCTTCCCGTCCTTAGCAGTGGCCCACTCTCACTTTCTTTATTTCTTTCAGGAACCCAAAGCCAGGCTCATTCTAGGAACGAACCAGGTGGAGCTAAGTCAGATCTTGGAACAACACTATCCTAACATCCCTTTAGGAAAGAACCCACATTTGAACACTAACAAGATAGATCTTCTTTGAATGTATGGTAGAGAGGAGTCAGGATTGTGTAATCCTCTATCCTCGATTGCACACTGTGTACTAAAAAAATTGAATTTGGAGGAACATAGCTATATGAATTGTGTGAGGAGAAAAATGATGCACAAAATTGAGGGCTACAAAGATGATCACCTAATTCCTATGGTCTTTTGGTGACTCACTCACTCGCCCAAGTGTTGGGACTCTTTCACCAATCAAAGGATCTTTAACGTAAAAAATAGCAATTCAATGTTTTCTTTACCTAGTATAGTAATGAATCTTCTTTCGTTTGTGTTGAAGTTTCTTCCAATTTAGGTTTTATACTCTTTCAAACAAGATTTTTGTCCAAGTTCTAGGAAGATTGGTCGCTGGAAGGTTAATTCAGGTGTTGTTAATTCGATCTGACTTCTAAGTTCTAACCATCATGATTAGGACAAAACCCACTTAGTAAGTCCATGCTTTTGTGATGAAAATGATGTCCTCAAACACCAAATTGTAGTTTGGAATAATTTAGTCCCTCAAAATCTATAGGAAATGTAAAGTTGGTTCTTCATGCATGGATAGATAGTTGTTCAAGATCATGAAACAATCGTTTTGAGCAGTTCTTGAATTCTTTCCAATTGTACAGATTAGAGCTTATTCCATACAAAATGATCAACGAGTTGTTGTTGAAAGACCTAATGTCAGTAACATGAAACTTTCAGATCATTAAGAACATCCATACGTGAATATCGGGTTTTCGTTTCTCGGCAAAACACATATCGGTATCCGTTACGACAAAGAAAAGGGTTGCAGCAAAGTAAGCTTTTTTATCCTCCTCTAGCCTGCAAGGCTGCGATCCTCAAACTAAGCTCCAAAATGGCATTGGCTCAACCCATTTCGCTCCCAAAACACAAACCCACCACAATTCTTCACTCCAGCTTCCTTCCTCCTCCACCTTCCTCTCTCAAACCCCTCAACAACTACAGAAATCAGAGCCCAAACCCCAACGCTACCTTCTTCATCGCCATTTCCTGCTCACAACCCAAAATCAAAATAGTACGAAACCCATCACTGGACAGAAATATTGTGAAGCAGAACAAGATCCGTTTTGTCCAGAGACTCAAAACCCTACTGCTCTCCAAACCCAAACACTACTTGCGTTTACGAATCCTATCCAAATGCCGCACTTACCTTTCCCTCCCGAAGCCTCGCTCACTCCTTTCCATGATCAATCGTTATCCTTCCATCTTCGAACTTTTCTCCATTCCCACCCCACCTTCCACTCCTTCTTCCGACTGTACCCAACTTTGCGTCCGCCTCACACCGGCTGCCGCTGCAATCGCCGCCGAAGAATCGGCTATCAAATCCAGAATCGCCATTAAACTCGCCGCCAAGCTCCAGAAGCTGCTCATGCTCGCTACCCATCACCGCCTCCTATTGTCTAAGCTCGTTCACCTCGCTCCTGACTTGGGTCTTCCTCCAAATTTTCGTTCTCGCCTCTGCAACGATTACCCAGATCGGTTTAAGACCGTAGACACCTCCTATGGTCGAGCTCTGGAACTCGTCACTTGGGATCCTGAACTTGCCATCCCGATTCCATCCGGAGAAACTCGGCCGGCTGGATTGATTGTTGACAGACCATTGAAATTCAAGCATTTGAGACTCCGAAAGGGGCTGAATTTGAAGCGTCGTCATCGGGAATTTCTAATCAAGTTTCAGGAATTGCCGGCGATTTCGCCTTACAGTACTCCGGCGAGTGAGTTTCCGCCAGAGTCAATGGAGGCTGAGAAGAGGGCTTGTGCTGTTGTAAGGGAAGTGTTGGGAATGATGGTGGAGAAGAGGACTTTGGTTGATCATTTGACACATCTTAGGAAGGATTTTGGGTTGCCTAATAAGCTCAGGGGGATGTTGGTGAGACATACTGATTTGTTTTATGTGAGTTTGAAGGGGCAGAGGGATTCGGTGTTCTTGGTGGAAGGGTTTGATGAGAAGGGTGGGTTGGTGGAAAAGGATGAGCTTTTGGTTGCCAAGGAGAGGTTGATGGAGTTAGTGAGGGAAGCAAAGAGGATGAGGAGGGAGAGAAAAAAGGCCGATCTTAGTGGTATTGAAGATGAGCAAGAAGAAGAAGAAGAAGAGGAAGAGGAAAAGGGTTTTGAAGACTTGTTTGAGGAAGCATGGGAAGATTATGGTGTGGAAGAAGATGCTGATGCTGAGAGGGATGAACTGTGGCGTGCTGTGACAGATGGAGAATTTTGGAGTGCTGAGCCTGTTTCAGCTGCTGTTGTTAATAGAGGAGAACCTTTGGAGCATTGGTGAAGGCATTAATGCTGAGAAAGAAGAACAGGAGAGTGTATGTCTATAGTAGTGTAACATCTTATTGATAACTGGCCGAATTCTGACTAATTCAAACACATTTTTCATGATTGTTTCATCAACTTCTTTTACCTTTACTCATTTGAAGTTGATCTAAGAATCAAACGAAATGGAATTGTCTGATTATGCTCTTTGAGTTAAACAGATTGTTGGGGTTTTTCTGGAATATAGGCATGAGAGCACCTATATTGGCACAAACACCCGTTGATCTTCACATGGGCTTTACGAAAGGTAGGAGAATCCTTCTGTAGGTTCTTTTCTTCCACTTCTGTTAAATCAAACTTAAAAATTGGATCTTGGCATCCTTGCTACCTTAAAAAAGGTTAACCTGGTAGATCAAATCATGAGATTGCTTTGGGAGAGTTCAAAAAGCATACCAGACTCCGGAATCTGTCACAGATTTTTAGGACTATTCTTTGTCCAAGAAGGCCCCTTCTGCCTTTCTGGTCAAAAGATTGAATATCTGATTCTTGGTGTGTTCCAAGAATGCAAAGATCATGACCGGAAAAATCCTTCAATTCGGGATTTGAAAATTGCTACGGATAAGGTAAGCACACATTACTGGATAGACAGACTCCTTTGTCTCTGCACAATTTTCAAGTTTCAGGCTGATCAGAATTTGCTAAGTGGTAGACACCAGCCAGCCATTCAAGAAAAAATGCTCTTTGCTCTCAAATTTTACAGAGGGCTGTCCAGATCCATGGCCTTCGCATTGATGATCAGAATAAGCACGGCATCTATCAACATGATAATGTTTAAATTGGGCAAGTAAGAAAAGTTCCTACCATAAAAAAAGTAGGAACCACATTTCTGCATAAAAAATTACAAATTTGTTCATAGCTTAAGAGGAAAAAGGAGAACAAGAACATAGACAAGACTAACTGAACGAAAAGAAATATATGATCCTAAATTATACTTTGAAAATTATCTGCTTTATATTCCACCCAGACAAGGAATATTAGAGACATGCATTAAGACCTCTTACTGTAACAACTGTAAGACAGAAAAGTGACTATACCTTCACTGAGATTTTTCGGAGTCCTATTGAGTCTACTGACCTTTTGTGTTGGTTTCTCTCTCTCTCTCTCCCGCTCTCCTTTTTTTTTTTTTTTTTTTTTTTTTTTTTTTTTTTTTTGTGTGTGTGTGTGGGGGGGGTGTTAGGGGAGGGGGAAGATAAAGGGGCAAGTCAGCAGGAGGCGCAAGAAATATTTACAATGGAAAGCCTCCCATCATCTGGTTATACTCCGAAGACGATGCTTTTGCAAGATGGCTCATGGGCAGACGAGTATCATGAACAGCATCATCTTTTCGCTCCTCTTTAGGCCTGAGGAATCTGGTGTCAGTCTCTTTATGCCGCTGCATCCCAAGGTAAGACTGAGCAGGACCAACCGGCCATCCATGATTACTAAGATTGAAGCGGGTAAATGGCAGGTTTCCAGGTGGAGGCATATTCATTGCCATTAGAATTGGGAAGTCAGGGACAACCTGCGGAATAGAAGCCACTGGATTTGCTTCATTCTGCTTGGTATTCATTCCAAAGGATCCATAAGGAATAGCCGGCAAGGGAGGTAGCTTCATTTCAAAATAAGGTAGCTCCAGCTTCATATCACCATGGAAGCTCCCTAGGTAACCAGGTCTCATGAATTCACTAGCAAATTCAGGTTTCCTCTCAAAACAGGGTGCAAGCTCTTGAAGTTGCGGTTCAGTCTTAGGAAAACTGGTGCTTCTTGGTAATGTAAGGGTAGTTTGAGCAATAGGACCAGCATGCGACACGTTTCCACCACTTGAGCTAGCATGACTACTGTTTCTAGCAGTAGGTACTTCATGGTTGTGTTTCCCCTCGTATGTTGTAAGCACAGATTTGAGATCATGTGAGGCTCTTTCAACATGCTTCCTCACAGGACATCCTGCACTAGTGCATTTGTAGTAGCTCCTGAAACAGGCAGAGATTTGAATAAACAAGAACTGCTAGAAAATAAAATTAACAAAATAGACAGGGTGCTTGATTGCGAAGCATGTGAGGAACTGAGTATGTTGCGAGCCCAATTGGGACTAAAATAATAATCATAATAATGCAACTCAGATTTATACCAACTAAATGATGCTCTCTCACTATTGGACTAGCTTTTTTGCTCAATCTTTTATGGAGCAAGAACACTTGCTTACTTGAACCACATCCAGGGGGTGCTGCAATGTGTCACTTTGAGGGGTGACGCAGTACGTCGTTTTGAGGGTGCCCCAACCAAACCTTGCTAACTATCACCACAATTTTTTTCATAGAATAGCATGTCACTTATTCCAAGATAGTAAATTAACACTCTCGTTTTGGACTAGCTTTTTTACTCTCTCGTCCACAGTGCAAGAACACTTGCTCTCTTGTCAGCATTCACTGAGAGAGACTCCCTACCAAAGCCTTGCTCACTTTTTCACAACAACCATGTCATAGTATAGCACATTACTTGTTTCGAAAACATTAATGAAATTAAAATCATGTGAAGTCCAAAATAATAATAATAATAATAATAATAATAATAATAATAATAATAATAATAACAACAACAATAACAATAATAATGATTAAATTGCATGAAGGCAAATACCTAGGGTTCGGATTTCCCTTAACTACTTTTTGCCCATACTTGCGCCAGCGGTATCCATCGTCAAGAATATCTATTTCACTATTTGTCTGAACAACAATCCTAGGTTCCCGGATAGCTCGAGAAGCCAACGTTGTTTCAATCAAACAGCTCTCTTTCTTCCTGCAGTGATGAGTCAACAAATGAGATGACCTAAGCCCAGTGTGAACATCATGGCCAACGAGAAAGCACTAAAAAATAAATTGAGGACACAACTAAAAACACAAACTGGAACTCCAAGGGGGGGGGGGGAAACCTTCTCTTTGACTCTTCATCATCGGCGCCATCACCAACTGACATACTACCTTGAGTGGCTACATCATCATCATCATCATCATCATCATCATCATCAGCAAGTGTGGATGAAAGCTCTGGAGTATCTGCTGATTCCATCCCAGTTAGCTGCTTCCGTGGCACATTTGACAGTTGATCAGAAAGTTCAGTTAAAACAGAAGTGGATGATGTTCTCTCTAAACCATCAGCCCTCCATTCTAAACCAAATTTGTTATCCTTTGATCCTTGAGCAGTAATTTTCCAGTTTGAACCTCCTTCAACTTTAACACAAGGCCCAGGTCCCTCAGCTACCTTTGAAAAATCATTCATTGAACATATTGATCCAACTGCTGATCGACGACTAGGCTGTGGCTTTTGGTGATTATGAGCACCCTTATAAATAATTTCTGTTATTTGACCATCAAGAGAACGCTCTACCTTCTTCTTCACCTGGCAATTTGGATGTGTACATTTGTAGTAGCTCCGGGGGTACTCACTCCCCTTCACCTGTTTCTGCCCATACTTTCTCCAATTATATCCATCTTCTGAAGGCTTTCCCATTGCCATGGAAGGATATGACCCTCTCTGTTCCCCTTCAAGAATTTTCTGTGACCCAGTATCATCTCCATCAAAAGGTTCCTCCTTCAGAGGAACTTGATCACTAGAAACATTGGAAATGCCTTTTTGTATGGCAACACTCTTGCTATTCATAGTCATGCTATTAGAAATTTCCATATCTAGAGAATCAGTATTGGATCTCTTTGCTACAGTTGGTTTCAAAAGATCATTTTGGCATTCTAAGTCCCTGTTTGGTTGCATATGAGCAAGAGTTTGGTGGTTTACATCAGTCACTTCCAGAATCTGAGGTTGATTGGAGGAAGGAGCCACCTGATCAAATAAAACACACAAAGCATATGAACTTGATTAGTTGATATATTTCTTGCAGATACTTGATATTATGTGACTAAAATGAGTGACTTCTGACAGCGAAGATTGAGCAACAAAAGAGGTTCATCTAAATTCTGAGGGAATCATAAGCACATCATTGTTACCTGATTTCCAGAGCCAAGAAGATATGACAAACCACCAGGATTTAGATCAGACATGAACTTGAATGAGGAATCAACCTCATCACACTTTTCCTTATCTATACCAGAAACCAACGGAACAGACATGGGATTTTCATCAGTCAGAGGTAATGAGAAAGTTCCAGTAGTTGGAGATGGCAGTGCCTATAGCCCAATAAATAAGAGATACATTAAATGGTTTTCTTCTTTGAAAAGAAAAAAGGATATTACAGTTCCAGTTACAAAAACAAGATTTCACGAATAAAACTACTAAGATGATTCAAAATGCATTTTCTGAGCAGAAAAGATCCTAACCTTGTTAAGATAAAAATGAAGCAACAAGATCACAAGAAGTATATTACCACTGGCAAGGAAAACTTTTATCACACTATGGAGCTTGTATTTCCAAATTCCAATAAATTAATATAACTGTAGAAGATTGTGACAAAGAACTCAGCCTTATCCCACTGAGAAGGGATCAGCTATATGGATCCTTGCCCTCCAATCAGTCCTATTCAAGATCATACTTGATATGAGGCCCAAGCTTTGCTTGTGTTTCCTCACCATTTCTCAGTCATCTTTGGCCCACCACCCCTGGCTCTTTTAGTTCCTTCAATCTAAATCAAATCCATCGTCCATACTAGAGCATCCAGAGGACTCCATTGAACACGGCCGCCACCTTAAACAAGTTTCCAGTAGCTTATTATGTATATGAGCTACTTCAGAACGAGCTCTAACATGATAATTTCTCAGAGCTCATCATGCATTATGACCCTATTTAAAGATAGTGAAGATCTATCCTTTTGATCACTAAAAAGAAATGCTGAAGACTGAACTTGGAAGGACAGAAAAGCAAGAATAGAAAGCCCAAAAGTCAAAAACATTGATAATAAAACCCTCAGAACAATAAAAATGTAAGGTATGTAACTAAGACCTGGTCTTTTACATTTTTCAGGCTGTATTGTAATGTACCAACAGACAAAGTAATGGTTACACAAGTTCACCCTAAAAAATGTCGTATGAGAAGGAATGGAAGGCCAAGAAAAGAAAGCTCAAAAGCATTAAGGCAAGAGTTGGCTCACCAAATACATTGATAAACATCACAGTGGTAGATGCATTGTATAAAACAACAAAACCAGAAGATCTGAAGAATTTCAACCAACACCTTACAAACCAGAAGAAAGCATTTGCACCTTGACTTTTGAGTTATGACAGACTACCATGTGACTACATTTCCCAAATACCACCTCTTCAACCTGACTCCCACCATCAACAAAGAGTGGGCAGACTAAACCACCTTATTTAGTATATGGGAAAAGAATAAACCATTCCATGGATCAGAGGCAGCAGTGAAACAAAAACATAATTACCAGAATTAATTAAGTGTAAAGCGCATAGGTATAACTCCAACAGGTATAAAAAGATACTGCATAAGTTACTATGAGACCTAATATGGAATATGAACCACTTTAACTGGTTCTTAGAATGTTGGATTCTATTAGGAGTCTAATAAGAGTTTGTATAGGAGTTAAATTAGAGTTTGCATTCATGTAAACTTCTATTCCTTGTAATAGTCTACTTTCCACTTTATTATAAATAAAGGGCTTGAGATCATGGATCAATAAGCCATTCTACTACAATCGTTTCTTTCAACATGGCATCAGAGCCTAAATTCGATTAGGATCTTTTTCTTCTCTTTCCTTTTTTTTCTCTACACTATCTTTTTTCGTTCTTCAGTTACTGCTGCAAATTCGATTGGGTTTTTTTTCTTCTCGTTCTTCACGCACTATCTTTTCTGTTGCAAGAAGACCACAGAAAAAAAATATCGAAGAAGAGAAGAACCATCACTGCTGGTTCTAACCCATCGACCTTCTTTTCTTTCTTCTTTTCTGGCAATTCCGTCCTTTTTTCTCTCTTTGTTCTTTGTTCCCTTGCACTACATAGGTTCGATTAGGGAAGGCCAAGAAAAGAAAAAAAAAAGGGGAAAGAAGAAGAACAAGAACCGATTCACAGACTGCTTCCTACTGTTTCGCTGCTTCTTTTGATTAGAAGAGAAAACGCATCGCACATTGTTGAAGCTCCTAATTTTTTCAAACCCATCGCCTTTTTTTCTGGCAGTTCTTCAAGTTCTGCTGCTCTGAGCTCGATTAGAAATGACCAAGAACAAAAAAAAAAAGGAAAGAAGAGCAGAAGAACTCCGCAAACCCATCTTCTTCTATCTTCTTCTTCTGAGTTTCGATCGATCGCTGCTCCTCTACCATCACCTTTGCCATCAAACCAGGTAAGTCTTCAATTTTTTCAGGTGTGAGCGTGTGAGGAAGAAGATATCGTTGGTTATTTTATTTGGTTGGTTTTTTGGGTTCAACCTCTGGTTCGGTTTTTTAGCTTGGTTTGGTTCAGTTCTTGGCTCATTATCCAAAATAGACAAACCATATTTTTCCTTTTTGTCTCTGGTTCTATTAGCCAAAAACCAGTAGACTAGACCAGATTTTTTCTCTAGTTCTAAAAAAAAAAAAAAAAAAAAAAAAACAAAAAAAGGGAGAAAAATTCTCTAAGTTGTTTGGCTATTGCATTCTGCGACGTTTCTGTTACTTCGAAAGGGTGAAGACTGAAGAATTGCAGATAATTTTATCAACACATGACAACTATTGATGATACTACTGCTCCCACTGGATCCGAATATTTTTCCACTTTTCATTCTCTTTCGGTAAGATTTGATGGCACAAATTACTTGATCTGGTCTCGATCTGCTTACTACGACTATTGCTGGAAGAGGACTAGTTGGATACATTACGGGCACTACTATCAAACCCACTACCGCAGGTGTTTTACAGGATAAATGGATATCAAACGACTCTCTTATTATGTCATTCCTTTTGAATTCCATGCATCCAAATATTGCCCGGGGTTACCTATTACTTGATACTACAGCCCAAATCTGGAAGGCTACTACTGCAACATATGGACAGTTGGGGAATGATGCACAGGTTTATGAGCTACGAAAGAAGCTTCATGAAACTACCCAAAAGGAACTAGCGTGGCCCACTATTATGCTTTGAGTTGCGATCTCTTTGGCAAGAGTTGGATCATTATGGGGATTATCACCCCACTAATCCAGGATGATGTGGCGACATATAAGAAGTACATTGATAAGATTCGAGTATATGACTTCTTGGCAGGTTTGAACGTGGAGTACGATCAGATCAGAGTGCAAGTCTTAAGTCGTTCTCCCTTTCCTACACTAGATTCGTCTTATGCTCTTGTTCAGTGTGAGGAAAGTCGTCAATTAGTCATGCTTCATACTCCTATTATGGAGAAATCAGTTTTACAGTCTGTTCGCACTAAATCTGATCCGGCTAAGGAGATTGTCAAGTGTGAGCACTGTCACAAACCATATCATACCAAGGAAAATTGTTGGAAACTGCATGGAAAGCCTGCTGATTTTGAGCAAAAACGAGCACAAAGACAGGGAAAACCAAAGACTAATCTTTCTGAGACAGTTTCCACCATACCCTCTGCAGACGTTGGTTTTTCACAGGAGGAGTTCGCTACTCTGCGACGTATTCTGCAATCTTCTACTGCCGGTACAGCCTCGACCACTGCTTCCTCTACTACCCCTACCAACTCCTACCTAGCTACTTCAGGATTTGGGGAAGGAGATTGGTCGTGGTAAATGGACTTTATTTGCTCGAGCCGATTGGAGGATTTACTTCTGCTTTAACTACATCTTCTAATCCGGTCCATTCGTTAATATCAGACCTTCATTAGTGGCACCGTAGGCTCGGTCAACCCCCTTTCAAATTTTGTCATTTTCTTTAGATTTGGTTTCCTGATACTTTTATCTTACCATTACAATTTCTTCCTTTCCAAGTTTCCCCATTGGAATTTCCTTTGTTATTATCTTCCCACGTGTAACGCTACACGTGAGGGGGAGATTGAAGATGTCTACAATTCAAAACCTTTCATGTAGACTTCCTTATGTAGAATTTGATCTTTGTTACCTTTGAAAGTTTGTCCCTTACCTTCGCAATCTTCCACTTTGGAGATCTAACATTGCTATAGAGCTATCTTTTTGACTGTGCAGAACTTAATCTCTGTTAACCTTGAAGATTTGCACCTTAACTTGACATCTTCCCTTCGGAGATCTAACCTTGCAAAAGACTTGTCGTTTGACCTTTGCAGAACTTGATCTCTATTACCTTTGGAGATTGTCACTTATCTTGACAAATTTTCCCCTACCTTTGGAGATTGTCCCTTGGCAAACTTTCCCTGTAAAGATCTAACATTGCTACAAATCAAAACTTTCACTTTGGCTGTTTTACCCTAGCTATTGTTACCCCAAAAATATATTTTCCCTCAGATGTGTGCAGAAATTTAGTCTTCTCAACATTTGAAGATTCTGCTTTTTTACTTGGGCGTTCTTCCTGGAGACATAAAGTTGCAGTAAAGATGAGGACAAATCAAATGGAAGTCTATAAGGCAGACGTAATCTATAAGTTTGAAGATCAAATTGCAGATGTTTACCTGGACAGATGTTTTATACTTTTTTGGTCAAGTTGGACATGTGTGATATCCATGCCTCAACTTGAGGGGGAGTGTTGGATTCTATTAGGAGTCTAATAAGAGTTTGTATAGGAGTTAAATTAGAGTTTGCATTCATGTAAACTTCTATTCCTTGTAATAGTCTACTTTCCACTTTATTATAAATAAAGGGCTTGAGATCATGGATCAATAAGCCATTCTACTACAATCGTTTCTTTCAACATAGAACTTTGTAACACCTACCCAATATGGATAACTCATTTAAGAAACAGCAATTGATTCACAGAATCCTTTGGTTAGACTAGTCTCTCTTCACAAATTATTGCAGGGATCCTCCAGAAAGAATTTATAATAAAGCCAGGTGCTGCTTAATCCATGCAAAATGACAAAACAAGCATAACTGTTCCTCCCCTATGATCCTCAGTTAAAACAATAGCATGTATGTTTTACCAAGAATATTATAAGAGGCTTATTGTCTATAGAAGTTAATCCTCATCATCTTTTAAAAAAATTGGCAGATAATGCAGTGAAACAAAGAAATCATAAAATGTGGAAAGTAAAGAAATTACATTTTCGACTTTTTTTTTCTAGAAGCCCATAGTTGCTATGTTGGTGCTATTTTACCAACAATAATCAAAACAGGCTGACCCAAACTCCGAAGAAGAAGATTTTACTCAATTTCTCACAATTGTATGCAGTAATGGACTTGTGAATCTATTCAATAGTCAATAAAACAAGTTTCTTTTTACATTGTACATTTCCTACAATTATTTGGAGTTTGGTATTTTACTGCATAAGTCAGAATAAATTTTATATTTTCTTTAAAAAGGAAGGCAAGAGTACCAAAGCCTAAGATAAAACCTAGTGCACAAACAACAATATAAACAAATACAAGTCTCAGATGAACCATCGCACAAAAAACAAAAATAGACAAGACACAGGAATTCAGAAGTGATCAAATCTTAATCTACAAGCAGAAGAATGGTCAAATTCAAACACAACAGAAGACCATGAGACCATCATCAGGAAAAAGCATTTTTGGTAGTATGATTTGGATCTTTAAATAAATGTCACACAAGAACCACACACTCCTTTCTTTTATGAAGTCACAGAAAGCAAATGGCCCAACATAAAATTTGCACAGAAAATGTCTAAGCAGAAATAGTCATATTATTTTATTCTCTTTTTGCTGATAAATGTGAAAGAAAAATTAAGGCAACCAAGTTATAATAACCATTCAATCTCCCATGATAAATGGAACTTCTCACGAAAATAAAGCATTTATTCGTCAGTTCTTCCACAGAGAGTTGATAGGAGGCACCTTCTCATCTTTTGTCAAGATATTCTGAAAATAATCTCTTAACCGTTTTTGTATATGCTATAGCAGCTTGTTCATGTAATCACTTTTCCAACAGTGAGACACAGAACCAATACACAAATAGATGACTTCAGAAATCACCTTAATAAAGGGGACGGTTGATGCAAGGCTAATTTACAAGTAAACTTAACTAACCCCAACAGAAAGAAATTCAAGCACCAAAGAATTACCAAACCTAGGTCTAGTCTAGGCAGAGTACCATAAAATAGAAGGCAAGGACTGAAACTAGAAAGTACCATATTAAGGGTAAGAGTACTAGACAAACCAACCAGCAGATTAGTGTCAGACTGGGATTGGAGGAGGCCCTGAAAAGACTGAGAAAACCTCCAGAACTCAGCCAATTCTTACTAGTTATTACAGAGAAGAACTTCCCAAGTTGCAGCTAGCAACAATAGGATTCCAATAATCTCAGCCAATAGCAAAGAAGAGCAAGAACAGGGGGCTTAACTGTGCTGCAAAACTGAGTCAAATCAAGGCCCTACTTTTATGAAGGCCTTAGGGAGGTTGATAGAGCCACAAAGTACTGACATAATAGGCCATAGATTGCTGAGACAACTAGGAACAGTGCTACCGCCCAGAAAATAGAGAATGTCAGAAGCAGCAAGAAAACTCCAGTAGGAGTTAGGATTGTTGAATTCTTCAACGGATCTCAGAAGTCAGAACTCAACAGAGATGCAGCAGTTGCAATCTTGCAGACAGCAAATCCAAGGAGAAAGACAGAAAGAAAGAAGATCAGTTAGAGAACAAGAGAGGGGGATGAAACAGAACAGAGTCTTGCTCTTCAACCATCAAACATCCACATCAACAGGCAATAAAAGCTTCGGCCAATGCTTCTTTCCCTCACCCATTTCATTAAATGAAATAAGAATAATCAGTGTGAAAAGAGAAAACAAGATGATACAGGATAACAAAAGACAATCAGACACGATATGTTCCAAAATTCCATGAAAATTCTATTGAAGTGCTTTTGCATCAAAGTAGACCCTTATCACCTACCTTACTGAATGACAACCGTTGTCATCAAAGACAAGCAAATTGCATCCTTTTCCAAATTATCCAGCAGAAAGTAAACAAAGAATCAATGCAGAAGCCAACCTCTTGGACCAAAAACACCTAGCTCCAACTGTCAACAAGATAGGAAAAGGGAAGTAGAAACCGAAAACCGGGAGCACACCAGTAGGTGATACTAAAAAGGGGAAATGGTGGGGGTGAAAGAAAGATGCAGTTACCCATTCAATTTTTATGATTCACGTTTTATGAATTCTTCATAGAGAGTAGGAAAATGATGAGTGTTTTACATAAATAAGCACAGAGATAAAAGAAACATTGCAGGTAAACAAGGCCCTTCAAATTAACCCCTGATCCAAAACAAAACACCTTCTTAAATTATCTGATCAAGAAGGTTTTCAGAGCTCCAACTGAATCTATGATCATTTCCATCAGACGACATTGTTCTGGCCCAGATAGCTATGGAATCCATCTACCAAGAGCCAATTAGTCAACTTTCAACATAACCCAAGCATCTAGCCTCTAAAACAAGCCCAACATAATCCAGACATGATTGTACCCAACTATCCTCCCAATATATTAGAAAAATATAAGATCACCCCTTTTCCAACTCTCCAAATCAGAAGGTTATTGAAGTTTCAGCTGCTCCCCAAAAATCCTTCTACAGGATCAGCCATCAAACCATGACCTACTAAGAATTCCCAATTCTGTCTGGAAAAGGCTAATGCCCATATTACTCTGCAATGAGTCAACAGTGTCCCTTAAAAGCTGTTTCTTTCTTTTAGAGTACCACATCATCTCCCAATGATGCTCATAGTCCGTAGAAGTGAATGCCCAAACAACAACTTACATTGGTGCAACACCACCTCCCAAATGACAAGGTAATTAAGGTTAGCATCCACCATGCCTTCCAAGCAAACTTGCATCACAAGAATTAACATAAAGAGACCAGACGGTTCAAAAGTGTGTTTTCAACTAAAAGTGAGCTGTGAGACTCTACGATGGCTTAGATCGACATCATTCGTCTCTGTTTAACCAAGATTTTAATTGACTTGTCAATAAACCACTAAACAAACACTGGAAAAGTTTGAAGTCGAATGTAGATGGTAGATGGGATACACCTACCCAGGAGTTTAGGCATGCATTTACAGAAAATGAATTGTCACATTGGTTTTCTCTGGCTCCATTAGGAAAGACTCTCCACAACAAAGCTCAAGGTGTCTAGGTATTGCTATTGACCACGGTTGGCTGCACACTCTTCATTGACGCTGATGCAGAAATAGTTATTAGCAAGTCCAGCTGATTATGGGGAGATTTACTGATCGAATGCAAATTGGATAGTGGTATTACATCCTAGACCTATTGTATTCAGACGAATTCGGATAATACCCTATTAGTTTCCGATGGATTAAGTCAGATTCGGATTAATTTTTTATTCATTTATTTATTAATATAGATTCCCCTCAATAGATATGAACACAACTCAAATATGAATTTTTGACTACCTGTTGACATTTTTACCATTTCACTGATGAGGGTTAGGTTTAGAATTGAGAACTTAGCAACTTTCCTTTCTTCTACTCTTTTTAGCCTCCAGATTTTTCTGCATCCTTTTATTGATTTTCTAACCATTTTTACTATTGATTTTTTTTGTTACCAGAAAATCTAGAAAAATAATCACATTATCTTAAGTTAAAAATCTATAAAAATAAGAAGAAATAAATTCAACCAAATAACCTAATCGTTCGGTCAAATAAGGGTAATATCATATTCCCATCCCATTAGTTTTCAAAAGGATCCAAAATCTCTTAAATTAATATGAATGTGGATTTCGAAGTGGATTTTGGTTATCCATATTCACCCCTATCTGGCTACAAGCTTAATCTTTTTGCTATTACTTTTCATTCTCATTTTTTCCTTTTTAAAGATAAGTCATTATTAAAAAAACATTCTGATCAAAAATGAAAAAAAATTGGTAACCCCAAAACTTCACTGATTATAGAATAAAAATTTATGGTTTGGTATAATCATATGCAAATGATCTGAATAACAATTTTTACAGAGAAGGCCCAAAGCCCATTTACAGTTTTAGGGTTTCTCTTCATCCATCTTCCTCCCCAGTCTGAAACTCTTTCCCTTCATAATTCCAGATTCGTGGCCAATGACTTTTTGTTGGTTAATGGGATGAATCACTCGCAACTCGCAAGTGTGTTGAAACCCTCCATATGGTTGCAAGGGATGATTAATTTTCTTAAAACATTAGGGGTTCACTATATGCGATAAAAAAATTTTAATAAATAAAAAAATATATAAAAAAAGAAGAGTTAAAAACCAAAAGCAGTGTTATAAACTGTACAGTGACTACACATGATTATTGATAGAAACCTAATAAGATGTAGAAATAACATAGATGTTAGAGAGCATATTGGCTGAAAAATTGAGGCGTGGGATGTACAAACACAAGACAAGACAGCAAAGTAGAGGAGCCACAAAAAAACAAAATCGTTGATCAAACAAAAGAAAATCTAAAGCTATTACGAGAAAAAGGAGACCATCACTATAAAACCCAAAGTCACAATCCATCAGCAGAAGAGATATAGAAGCTAAAAAACTTTTACTCCTCATAGAAGGGGAGATCCACTCACTTAAGGAGGAAAAAACAACCTGAGTTCCAACACACTGATCCCTCAGAGTGCAACAGAAAGTCGGAACTCATTCAATTACTGTTAATTTTTGGAGGAAGTTCCTTGGTGACAAAACCAAAAAAGTAGAACTCAACTTGATTGATTCTCTGGAGCTTCTTGGATTGCAGAAACAGTAGAGAGGAATGGTAGAGGGTGGAGACAGAAGATTTTGTAAGAAAATATAAACTTACTTCAGTACCCTCAGCTCTCCAGCATATGCTCATTACAGTTGTAAGCGCAAAAATTTTCAAAAGATGATACCAAAAAAAGCCTTATTCTAGGGAAGCCTATTCTGGCTTCAGGCATTGTTATCGTTGTCCCATGCTATTTTTATGCCTAGCTTCACCCAGTAATGCAAGTTTCAAGGAAGTAACTTACTGTTACAGAACCACATGCATATACCCTGTGCCCCTATTCGACACCATAGTTTTTTCACATGAATTTAGAGTTTATACCTAACTTTCATTGGCTCACTCCAACCATTTGTTCATTGACACTTTTGAGATATTTTAGGCTGTCACCTTTTACCAATATTTATTGCTATTCTATATGGGTAGTTAGTAGCTACCACTGTACAGGAGGTTTTTCTTTTTTGTTCTTCTTATACCAAAGGGGCCTTAATGCTAATTGCTTACATGAAATTCATTTACAGAATTATATAACATATTCCAGCTCCTCAATAGAGCAAGAACGAGTAAATTTTCATAGCATGCAACTATATAGAGAACTATGGGGAAAGAAAGTAAGAAAAAAAAAGAAAACATGCATCATAGGCATGAGATCAGGGACAGAACTTTCTCATTTTAGTATGCAAATCTAATTGCTCTAGCCTGCTGTTCTTTTGTTGACAACAATTATCCAGTGAAAGGATGAAAGGACGCATCAATAAGAGAAAAAAATAATTCACATAGCCGAAAAGCAGTTCCAAATTTTATCTGTAATCTTCATATTCAAATGCAATCAATAGTTCACAATGGAGAAAGGAGACTTCACTACGTTTCTCACAGATGGACCGGGGACAATACATCATTACAACACACTCTAAGATTCATAAACAAATGTGGAAAAAGAGCAGTACAATTCATCTTCAAAATAATGTGATTTCTACAGAGAACGGCAAAACCATAAAGAAGACTTGACTGCATTCTCACGGATGGACCGGGACAGTAGATTATTACAACATACTGCAAGATTCACAACAATGTGGAAAAAGAGCAGATACAATCCATCTTCAAAATAATGTGATTTCTACAGAAAACGCCAAAACCATCAATATATTACCAAATCAAAGAATTTCAGAATTTAAAAAGAAGAAAGAAAAAAAAAAGTTCTTTGACAAAAGCATGTACCTGAGTATTTGGAAGCATTACGGGAGAATCAAGCAACGACGTCGGACTAAGACCAGCTGGTATGGTAAGATAAGGCGAAAGAGACCTCGGAGAAGACGAAGGGCTGATGCATCTAAACCGAGCCGTATAAATCCTTGGCGCACTGAAACCACAAGTCGCAGCCCTCCTCTCTGCAATACTTGGCCCATTATTGAGCCGCTTAGACTTCGCATCACCAGAAACCTCAATATTAGCTTTGCTTTCCTGAGCTTTTCCATAATCGACGGGGGCTGTAGAAGCACCAATAGTATCAGACCCACTAAGCATCTGAGAGAAGGAAGTCGAAGGGAATCCTTCAGACAGAAATGCCAGAGGAAATACCTTCTGAGCTTGAACACAGTGTTCTCCAATCAACACCACCACTTTCCATTACAGACAACTACATGAATAACACCCTGAAAATCCGCCATTTAAGTAACTCAACATAATTCTCACCCAAGTTAGGTAACCCAACTGGGCAACCTAGGGTTTGGAAATGAAACGGCCACCTTCTCCCCCATATCACAAATGGCAGAAAACCCAGATGAGACCATAACTGCAACGGTAAAATCAGCTCTCTCTGGGCGGTAAATCGGACTGTGAGCACTACAGATAATAAACTTGAAAAAGAAAAAAGATATAGAGAGAGAAGAAAGAAGAGAACAATCAGTCTTACGTTGTTCGAGAATCCAAACCGGAAGACGAAAAAGAGAACAAAAAGAGAAAGATTACGAACTCATTTCCTCCTTTGACCGTCTTAATGATCACTCTTCCTTTAATTTTTTAACATTTTTGCTCTCTACCTCGATTCTCGATGATTTCGAGTGATTTGAAATGTTGAAAATGTGATTCAAAGAGAGGCATTTATAAAGTAACGTCGCCTGAGTTCTTCTCTTCTTTGCCTTGTCACTATAACCGTGAACTTTAAAACTCCCAGCTTTCAAGCCTGGGAATTCTTGAGGGAAGTTGTACACTTGTACACTTCCATTT
Source organism: Hakea prostrata (assembly GCF_041222555.1). Classification (NCBI taxonomy): domain Eukaryota; kingdom Viridiplantae; phylum Streptophyta; class Magnoliopsida; order Proteales; family Proteaceae; genus Hakea; species Hakea prostrata. Next base: position 17,472,406 of record NC_142606.1, read on the forward strand.
GGCAATACTTCCACGTCAGCAAGGTTAGCACTAACCACCTTACAGTTAAGTTTGCTCCTAACTTCCCACCTTCACCAAACCGGAAATTCGAACAGGGAGATTCGGTTATTTTGTTTTTTCTACTTTTGTTGGTGGCGTTTCGGATAGATTAGATTTCGCTGTCATATCCGGTTATTTTGTTTTTTCTACTTTTGTTGGTGGCGTTTCGGATAGATTAGATTTCGCTGTCTCATCCTTACTATATCCAATCTATCTGTTCAGCATGACTCGGATCGAATCGATCGCATCATACGCTATTAATGGCATTTGGCATATGAACAGTATATCGACGAAAAACGTTCTTTTTTGGCTGTAAAAATCGGAAAAATTAACTACTTTAATTGCACACGTATGCGACTCTGATGCCTAAATACAAGATTTATATATTTATTTATTTATTTATTTATTTATTTATTTATTTATTTATTTATTTATTTATTTATTTATTTATTTATTTATTTATTTATATAATTTATATTTTTTTATACGAGATTCATTTGGGCTAGCTTGCACGCACCTGAATTACATGCTCAAGGGAGAGCTTTATCATCCGTAAGGATCGTACAAAATGATATTTGTTGCGTAACTGTAGCGCTTCCTCGATTACATCCTCAGGGGGAGCTCTGTCGTCCGTAACGATCGTACAAAATGATATTTGTTACGTAATTGTAGCGCCGTTGAAAATGATATTCCTTCTTTGGAACTCTCACCTTTCCACATTTGTGTAACAAACGTTTCACGTGGCCCCATACTAAGAATGGAAGTCCGAACTCCACACACGACCAAGAATTGTTTTCTTCGATTTTTTTTTCCCCTCTTATCAAATTACTCAAAAAATCGTCCATAAATTTAGGGGTGTAAACGGATCGGATAGTGATAATACTATATCTGCATCTTATTATATTCAGATGGATTTCGGATAATATCATATCAGTTTAGGGACGGATTCAGTCGAATTTGAATGATAATCTGATAATTATTTTCTTAAGTAAATTCTTCTAAATGGACATGAATACAAATTGAATACAAGTTTTTCGACTACCTGTTAACTTTACCATTTTATTTGTGAGGCTAATATTGACCGTCAACATTGTGATCTTCTATTCAGATGGGAATCTGAACCACCAAGATTGCATGCTAAGGTAGTTGAGATCTTCAATTGGAAGTATATCTATTTGGGGGTGATGGAAATCTACAATCATTATTTATAACACTCCCCTTGGATGTCCATTAATAGATAATGTACCTCGTTAAAACCTTACTAAAAAAACCCTGTGGGAAAGAATCTTAGTGAAGGAAAAAGAATATACATATCTAAGTAATACGTTTTGGTAGTTGCCTCGTTAAAAACCTTACTAGGAAAACCTAGTGGGATAAAACCTTGGTGAAGGAAAAAGAAAGCAGCACATATTTTACTCTCCCTAATGATAACATCATAAAGCATCTTTGAATACCCACATTCCAATATCATATACCAGCTTCTCAAAATTTGAAGTAAGCAATGTCTAAGTAAATAAATCTACCAAATTATATGGACATCGATTTCACCATTTTGTTGAAGATTATAAGTGAATAAAATTTTTTGTGAAATATGTTTCATTCTATCTCCTTTGATGTATCTTCCCTTTAATTGAACTATGCATGCAGCATTATCTTCATATAATATTATTGAAATCATTTTCTTTTCTAATGGAAGATTGTAGTTTCTTGAATGTGTTGAGTCATTGATCTTAACCAAACACATTCTCGGCTTGCTTCATGAATCGTTATTATCTCTGCATGATTTGAATAAGTGACAGCCATAATTTGTTTTGGTGAACGTCATGAAATAGCTAACATTTACTTGTGAATAAATAGCCTATTTGAGATCTAGTTTTATATAGATCAGATAAGTGAAATCCCTCAAATTTACACCCCTTTAACCCCTGATTTCAAGACCGCGAACTTGGGCCTCGAGTTGGCGACAACTGTGAGCCATTCAAGTCAAGCTCAAAAGTTCGGAAGTAGATCCAATGTTTGTGGATGGACCTTGTGATGACTCGACAACTCTCCTAGAGTTTAAGAGAAAAAAGAAGATTAATCACAATGGTGTTAAATGGGCAATTTTGGCATTTCCGTAGATCGGCGATGGAGAGTCCGATTGACAAGATTAAGGTATCCAAGTTAAGATTGTCGAAAAACCTTTCCATCAAACCAAAAATTGCCGAAATTGAAGTCCATTTGAGGGGTCAACATGGACTAGTTGGGTGGGACCGACCGACTGCCCCAACCCCCCATCCCTTTTTCTGCTTCAGGACAGAATCGGAATTTTAGGTTTTAAAATCCTATTTTAGGTTCTAACTCACCCGCAAAATACATTTTTTTAATGCTAGAATGAGGCTAAGGCTCGAGGAAGAGGAGAAACCAAGGAGAAGAATAGATCCCACCCAATCAAAGATGCTCTGCGACTCGAATCGTTGTGGGAATGATAAGAAAGATGAAAATTCTTAAACCCTTATTTATAAACATAGTTTGTAGGAATTTATCTTCTCTTCTTTTGATGGATCTTAGAAGGGAAGCATATTAGGTTTATTGTTCATTCTTGAATTCTCTTGTTGAGGTTGCTCTTTATAATGAAAGTTGATGGTGTGAATCCTTGCAAAGATTTTACACTTTGACTCTCTGAGACGTCCAGAGGCAATTTATGAGAGCCAATTTGGGCCTTTTTTATCTAAGATTGAATTTGATCAAATTGAAAGTACCCTTAGGATACTTTTACTGCTAATTAGATTTTTCCAAAGCTTTGTTTTGATTCAACTTCGAATTAGTGGTGAAATAAAAACCATTTACTAGTGAGGTAGAGAACCACCTTTTTAAACCTAGTTTTTAGATAGTGTTTTGGTGGGAAGATTTGGGAAACCTTTTGAACCCATGTAATTTCTAATTTATATTAATGAATCCTCTTGCATAAATAGGTTCAGTTATCTTTTAGTCACCATCTTGTGGGAGTGAGTTTTGAACTTTGGAGAAAAGAATCCAAGTGAAAGGTGAGGAATGACTAACCATCTGTGCATAATTAATTGTTGCTTTTTTAATTTTCATTGATAATATAAATTGTTGTAAATCTCTATCTACCATCGCTAAAAGAAGATGAAGCTATTTGTTTTGATATTACACTTTACCTTTGAATCTTATATTATTGTTATGAAAGTGGTAGGGCAATGTATGAGAAGAAAGAATGAAAGATGATGAATGTTATTATTCTCCTTACCTTATATTTTCTACTACGGTTGTGGGTTCGCCCATTACCTTAGTGACCTTATATGGTGGCATTAAACTCAAATGCATGATTGGTAAGTGTCTAGAAGTGCTGGGCTAGGAATCGCTATGAGTACTACTATCCTTCCGGTAGGAGTATTGAAATCGGTTAACTCGTGATGCCAATAGTTGGGTCCTGTAAGCATCAAGTAAGCCCACTGCCATCATGAGATGATAAGGTCGTATATAATAAATAAGGGTTCATGGGAGCTCAAGACCGGTAACCAACTCGTGAGAAGAAATGGAGAGTATTCTGTTCATTATATGTGGATGACCAAAGGGTTAAGGGTCAACGTAACTCAAGTTGGTTGGTGACATAGGATACGATGACTCTAGGTGAGAAAAGATACTGAACCGAGTTTGTTGGTGCCATAGGGGAAGTATTCAGACCATATGTAGTACGAGACTGTAGGACCTTGCATTGGGCTTAGAGTAATCCTTGACACACGTCAGATCTCATGCTAAATGATGATGTGAAAGAGTGGTGACTTATACCCCAGCAACCACGGAGAACCCAATAGACGTCTCTTGTTGAGGGAGAGTGAATGAAACCCGCCCTAAGGAGACTAGTGTATGACTTAATCCGTGTCTACTATAGAGACTACATGATAGAGTTGGGAACATCATATCATCATCATGCATCTGTTTATTTATATTATAAATTACATGGTTATCTTATGAATTATGATGTGAAAATTGGATGAATGTATGACATGCAGTGGTGAAGCCACATTGAGGCCGGGGTCCATGGCCCCCCCGGATTTTTTAAAATTTGGATTAATTCTATATTTTCTCCTTGTTTTTCTCACTTCAAATGGTTTTTCTCACTTCAAATGTGAAATACCACTATTCCCCCCCCCCCTAAATTAAAAATAAAAATGATGGGCATAGATGTCATTCTTAATCATTATCTGATGATTATTATTATTAACCCCCCCCCCCCATTTTAAGGAATAAAAAGTTAAATCATAATTAAAAACTAACTCACAATCCATGAATACTAACTCACAATCCATGAATTTCTCCCTTTTTTTTTTTTCTTTTTTTTGATACATAAACGGGGTTAAAAAACCCAAATCAATTTAAAGAGAGCTAGTCAAACGATCCACCTGAAGGAACTCCTCTATATCCTGAATGGGTTCCCGAAAGAAATGCATAGGAGACTCCAATGTGGTTGTTCTCTTCGCCATCCAATAGGCAACTATATTTGACTCTCTATTAGTATGAGTAATGATGATATTTCCATGCAAATCTACCAACTCTCGAATCGCCACAATAATCATTGTCATCCTTCCTTGATTTTGAACACTCGGTTTCAAACAATCGATTGCTTGTGAAGAGTCAAACTTCACGTAAACATGTAGTATATTTCTTTTTACTGCATAGCATTATGCCTACACAAATAGCATGGAGCTCACTTTCAAGAACACTTGTCTTGGGGATTCTGTGCACAAAACCTCCCAAGTACACCCCTTCTGAGCTGCGAAAACCCCCTCCCATATTTTCTCGCATTTCCATTCATATTTATTCTCTCCTAATCTCCTCTTTTATTCCCTTTTTTTTTTTTTCTCTCTCTCCTTTTTATCTCACACATTTCACAAAACTTTAGTATAATTAGTAGACACTGGAGTCTTCCTAAATCTTCTCCAAAATTATCAGGTATTCCCGCACTTTTCTCAAATTATTCCTCTCTCTCTCTCTCAGGATTTTTCTAGTATTCTTTTCAGAAAGCATAATTTATTTTTTCTTTTATTTCGTTGTTCATCTTTCTCCTAGAATTTTAATTCTACTAATAGCAATTTAAATGTTGTTAGAATTCAGCCATTGATTTTATCAGATCTAATCATAATCATTGATTTCTTTTTAATCGCTAAAAGTTTCATTCCTATTAAATAGAAAAATAAATCTCGTTTAAAATTTCAACCATCAATTTTATGAAATATAATTGTAATTATTTAATTTTATTTTTGAATTCCTAGACTTTCGATTCCTATTAATAACAATCTAAATTTTAAATTTTATTAGTTGAATGTTTAGAATATCAGCCATTAATCTTATTAGATTAGATCTAATCATTGATTTTTTTTTATTTTTTATTTTTACTTAATTTACAAATTGATTGTTTTTCCCATATTTAGTTAATAGACTTCACATCTATTTTTTTTCCCACAAGTTCTCCCACATTTTTTCTTTCAAGATTTTTTAAGGATTTTTCCCACAATTTTAGCCCCTATGTTTTATTTCAATGTATTTTTTATAATTTACTTATAATTGTGTTATCTATATTTTAGTCATCATGTTAATTTACCTAAATTTTTAATGTGGATCCCACATCCGAATATAATAAAATAATTCATAGGTGGGACCACAGTGGGTTCCGTATTGGCCCACATAATATATATGGTGAAAATACATTTGTGTTCGTCCAACGAAGAGGTGATCTTGACTTATTATTTGGCCCCCCAATGTTCAATATTGGCTTCACCCCTGATGACTTGGATGTTAGTTACCTTCACTAAGTTCTATGAATTCATTCATTTATTTTTGTTTGTTCTTTAGACTTCTCTATTACGAGGACCCTACTTTCATTGAGAATCATTTGTTAGTTGGTTACCAGGAGGGCATGATTAAAGAGGATATGTATGCACATGATGCTTCGTGTTCGTGTCAGGATTGCTCTTATGGAATCACCTTCCCTTAGAGTTTTCCTTAGACTATTTTTTTGCTGTAAACTTTAGACTTTCTTTATTTCTTTCTTAAAACTCTGATGTTTAGCTTTTGACTTGAGGTTTTGGACAATTGTAATTCTTTTATTAATTTGAACTGAATTTATTCTTATACACTTAGTTATTATATATCATGTATTGTATGGATTTGTCACTAAACCTAGATCGTGTGATGTATCACCATCACGGATATTCGGGTATTATCGAATCTGGCTGGGTGGGGTGTGATAAGATAAATATCATGCATCTACAATACTAGTAAGTTGATGTCCACATTCACAAAAGAACATCATTCCTTGAAGATACTGAAATATATGTTTAATAACATTCTAGTGTCTTTGTATCGAAAAAAAGATAAATCTTATTAATACATTTATAGAAAATATTATATTCGACTGTGTATTATTAGCAAGATATATTGATATCTCAATTGCACTAAATATGATACTTCAGAACCAATAAGTTCTTCATTGTTTTTATAGGATTGAAATGAATATTTTCTTTATGTCAAACGATTTCACAACCATTGGAATACTCAATGGATGTGTTTTATTCATGTAATGTCCCTTCAAAACCTTTTTTATAGAAATTAATTGATGAACAAATACTTTATTCGTCAAATGATCAGTTTGCAAGACTAGACAATACTTTGTCTCTCTAAGATCTTTTTACTTGAAATTCTTTCTTCAAACAGTCTACTGCTTTTAGAAATTCTTCAGAAGTTCTAATGACATTTAAGTCATCAATATATACACTTACTATCACAAAATTAGATCTACATCCTTTAATAAATGCACGATAATAAAATGGATCATTTTTATATATTTCATTTATTAAATATCTACTAAGAATATTATATCATGTATACCATGATCATCTTTGAAGCCTTATTGAACAAACTTCCCATTAATTTTTATATACTTCAGGCGTTTTGAATCATTCAAGGATTCTCATAAATTTCACACTCAAATGAGCCATATAAATAGGTTGTAATAATATCCATTAGACGCATGTCAAAATTTTTATATACTGTCAAACTAATAATATATCTGAAAGTACTTGCATCCACTACAAGAGAACATGTTTCTATATAATCAAGTCAGGCCTTTGTGAGAATTATTGTGCCATAATTCATGCTTTATAGATCACGATTTCATTCTTTTCTCATTTTATTTTCGCACGAAAACTCATTTGTACCCCCACTGATTTTATACCTTTATATATTTGGATTAAAGATCCAAAAACTTACCAACGGGGGTTGGTCCAAGTGGTAAACAGCTTGGTTCGCTTAAGCAAAGTTCCGATATCGAATCCTTGTGGATGCAAAAAATCCCCGCTGGGAGACTCACCCACCACAACTAGGTGTGCGATGCTGGTCGAACCACCGGTTTATAAATCGGGGTTGGCAAACCAAAAAAAAAAAAAAAGATCCAACTTTTTATAACGAATTTAATTATGCTTGAATTGCGTCTTTCCATTTTGGCCAATCATTTATTCATTTACATTCATCAATAAATTTATATTCAAGATCCTCGGTCTTGTTGCATTATTTCAACAATAACATAATATGCAAAAATGTTGTCGACAACTTTATCTTTTTTATTCCATCTTTTTTTGCAATGACATAACTAATCGAGATCTCTTCATTATTTTCAAGTACTTAAACCCATTCTGAGATTTTATAGAAAGTTATGTCTTCAAAATTTTAATAATTATTTGTTTCCATATTATGACCATCTTGATCATTTGTTCATATCATTTTTTTCTAGGATTTTATCATTGGAACCAATTGGCAGTTTTAAACGTAATTTAATTTCATTTGTATTAATAGATTGTCCTACCGGAACATTAACCCAAATTGGAGCATTTGCTGCTAGAATATGAAATTCAGTAACTCTTCGCAAATCAGCAAATCTAGCAGTTGATTTACAATACTTTGTAAATACATTATTCAGTGTGATGATCTAAATGAGATAATAATAATAATGCATTTCAATCAATCTCTTTTTCCAACTATATATTCTCTCCCCCTCATGTTAGAAAAATTAATTCATCAAAATGATAATTAGCAAATATTGCTTTAAATAAATCTCCAATCATTGGCAATATATTAAATTATTTAAGGAGATTCGTATCCAACATATATTCCCAACTTTGTTTGATGACTCATCTTTATGCATTGTGGTAGAGCAATTAGAATATAAACCGCATATCCAAAAATTCTAAGATGATAAATATTTGACTTCTGACCTTAAGCCAATTATATTGGAGAGAATCTATGACAACTTATTGGTTTGACGCGTACAAGTAATATTGCATATAAAATAGCATATCCTCATGCCGACACAGGATTTTATTATCATAATGGTTTAGCTATTAATTAGAGACATTTAGTAAATGATTTTACCAAACCATTTTGGATATAAAAATAAGGGATTCACATCCTCTGTAATTCCTTCCCCTACAATTCCCTGTAATTCCCTCATAGGATTGTGCCATGTGGTATTTAAATAATCCAACGGTTATCCGATTTAAACTAAATTTGAATTTTATTTAAACCCACTCATAAATTTGAATTTTATTTAAACTCTAGTTTGTTGGGTAACCCTTGGATTACTTAAATGCCACATGGCACAATCCTATGAGGGAATTGCAGGGAATTGTAGGGGAAGGAATTACAGAGGATGTGGATCCAAAAATAAGTAATAGACTATTCAACTGTAATCTCAGTTGTTATACAGGAATCATAAAGCCTGAGATATAAATTCACCAGCATTATTAAGATAAATTGTATTCATCTTATAATATAAAAATTGTGCTCTTAATCTAATTATTTGAGCAAACAATGTCGCAAACACCAAATTGCAAACTAATTTTAAAAACTGTAGAACTGTACTTATTTACAGTTTCAAATCTTGCAACTTCATGTGTATCTGCAGAATTGTATTCATTTACAGTTTCAAATCTTGTAACTTCAAGTGCATCTACAGAACTATATTCACTTACAATTAAAATCTTGTAACTTAAGCTGCATATGCACAACTGTATTAATTTACAGTTTCAAATCTTGTAACTTCAAACCTATTCAATAATATTTTTTGTGCCAAACTTGCAACAACTATATACAATAAATAAAACCATTATGTTCATATTGGTTAATGACAAACCACAATTGTTTAATCAACATAATATCTTATAATTTATTTGACTTTTATATTCAATAATTACATAACTTAATCACAGCGCACTTACATTACAAGATGGAACAATGCAAACTCCATTATTTACGAAATGAGCCAGAGAGGTCGATCATCGTTTTCATCTTAGAAGAGAAAACATATAAGTTATAGACTCAATCTCTGCGCTATATAAAAATAAAAATAAAAAGAAATCTACAACATTAAGCTTCAAAATGACAATTTTGAGATATCTGTGTTTTCAAAAAATAATTTGATATTGTTCTGAAATGTCAATCATACATCTAAAAGTCACGTTGAAATTTTTCAAAAATGTATACGTTAAGCATTATTCCAAACAGTTGATCGCAGCGCACCAGAATCTCCATAAAAAAAAGAGCTAATTGTTTGACACCCCAAAATGGAGGCCTTAAAGCACTGTCAATCCTCTTTATGTTTAAAAAGTAAAAAAAAACCCCAAAATTAGATTCTTATTGGATATATTTGTCAAATTTATCACTGAAAACCTTTCAAAAACTGTTTATTATATAAATATTTTTTTAAATAAACAGTGATTTAATTATTTTCATTGAAAAATTATACAAATATATCCAATAAAAATTCAATTTTGAATTCTATGCTTTTTAAACATAAAGTGGGGCCTGAACAACCTCGAACTTAAGTTATCCAGGTTTTCAAGATGAGTTTTATCTTAAATTATAATATAAAAATAAAAAACCACGTGTCACTTGTTTGACAACCACTTGCATCATCTCTTATTTATTCCCGCCAAGTTGCATCCATGCAAAGACCTTGAGGCCTCAAACAAGAGACGAGTATTTACAGTTACAGCCTCGGTCCTTCAAGGGCACAACAGAAACAGCAAGAAAACTTTAAACCATGGAAACCCACCGGAGAAAGTCACCCTTCAAACGCACGTCAGCCACCACCACCACCACCACCACCATCCCTCCTCCGTCACCTCCGCCTCCGGCTCCACCACTACCACCAGTAGAAGGCAGTTTAATGCTCAAGCCAGCTTCTTTGTTCATAAAATTCATAGCTTTCCAAGCAGATATCATCTCGAACTGTCTTCTCTTTCTCTCATCATCTTTCCTTAATTTCTTATCACTGAACTCAAAAAATTCACTCCACAGAGCAGCAGACGGAACCAGAGATACAACTGAGGAAGCCGCCTCTGTAGCCACCCATGTCCATCCCCATTTTGCCGGCGGTGGTGGCCGAAGCCTATTGCAGAGACTTGGATTAGGGCTTCTGGGTGCTGCTTATGTGTGTATTGTACTGCTAATTGTCATGATTTTTGCCATTATTATGGGTGTTGGGTTGGTTCGGTGGTGGGTTGAAGGGCCAGTAGTTGTAAAAGAGCCTCTGCATTTTGATTACACAGATCCTCATCCAAATGCTCTGTTTTCCTTGGGTGATGCTATGCATGGGAACAGGAAGAGGGCTATTCCATCAGGTCACACCTTCCATGTGTCCGTCGTGCTCGTAATGCCTGAATCCTACTATAACCAGAGAATTGGAGTCTTCCAGGTAAAGAATCAATCTGGGTTCTTAAGATTTCCATTTGTTTTGTCCTTGATTTAGTAAACCATCCATACCTTTTACAGTTAATCGCAGAGGTCATATCAACTACTGGGGAGATAAAAGCAAAATCCAGCCAGCCATGCATGCTTCATTACAGAAGCATACCTGTAAGATTGATGCGTACGTTTGTTTATGGAATACCCTTAGTTTTGGACTATTTAACAGAGACTCAGAGGATCAAAGTGGGATTATTGAAGCACAGAGAAGGGAAACCTCAGACAGAAGCGATAAGAGTAACTATAATACCTAGAGCTGGAACAATTTCTCCTCCGGAACTTTACACAGCTGAGATTATACTGAACTCTCGTCTTCCTTGGAGAAAAGAGCTGATCTACAACTGGAAATTGACGTCCTACGTATGGGCTACCTTGTCTGTGTACATAATGCTTATGATGCTTCTTGTTTGTTGCTTCAGACCATCTTTTCCAAAGTTGATGCCTACAGGAGTAAATAGGCAGAGTCAAGGAGAATACCCTGGAGAAGTTTATTACGTTCCACAACCTCAACCCCAACCCCAACCCCAAACCCAAGGTGAGGGAGATGGGGAGACCTCGGACACGACAAGGACATGGCAGCGGAGCAGGAGGCGGCGGCAATTGTTTCCAGAAAGAGTAAGGGTGGCCTTGCCAGAACCTGCTGGATCTTCAGCTTTGGGTGCTACCGTCATCAGTGCAGATACAAGTGAAGTTATTGACGATTCTGGTGGGTTCACTGATGCAGAATCTGTGTGCCTCGGTGGTTAACTTGGTTGCCCAGTGGAATAAGCTTTCTGAATTCTGGAAGAACTCTGTTTTTGAACTGCTTATTGTCGAATGATAGTACAATATAATCAGTCAATTTTGATCTGAACGTCTATCACGTATCTGTAAATTTTAACTCTAAAATCGCGCTGTGAACAGTATCCAATGAAAGGAAAATCGAAGGAGTTGTTTAATCTACCAAAGTTGCAATGCAATGTACAAGGAAATTACCTTACAGTTCATAAATATATATCAGCAAAATATTGTTAGAACAAACTAAATCAAATCCAAAATCATTACCAAACTGCAAGACCTGGTTGGTAGAGCAGGAACAGACACTGTTGCAACAAAATTAAACCCTAAGAGAGTTTATGTATCGTCTTCATGTCTGCTGCTTGCTGTAAGGTTCCTTTCTCGACATGATCCCACCATTTGAACAAAAAGTTGTCCACCACCAGCCGGAACCAGGGTGACAGCTTCAGTCCATCCTCGCCTGAATCAGCTTTACTCAATAGCTCTCGCAGCTGATCCCGATTAACATACCGAACAGCAGAAACTTCATCAGGGTTGGGATTCACATTAACATCTCTTGTAATGAAGAGGAGGTAATCCACTGTAAATGAAAACATGAAGCAACGAACTTTGATTAGTAAAACGGCAACAAGTTGAAGCTAACAGAGAGTGCACTTGAATTGGATCAAGTTAGTGTCATTACGTTCATGTTCTCCCCATTTACCATCTGATGGAGCTTTGTACAGTATCCTGCCAAGGGGAATGAATTCATCCACAGGTAATTCTGAGGCAGCAATGCCCAGTTCGTCAAATAATTTTCTTTGAGCAGCATTGCGTACTCCTGCTCAGATAACGAGCACCAAAACCACTAAGAAAATGGCTGAGAACAGAAAAACCGTTTTATGGAAGATAAATAAAAATACCAAGATGATTTTCCTCGATCAACTCAGACTCGCGATACAGTGGGTGACTGCAACAGGTATTTGTCCAAACTGAGGGAAATGTAACCTTCGTAGCAGAGCGTTGCTGTCAAGGAATTGTCAAGCAGACATGTTATTGCCGTCAACAGATGATAAACTTAGCTTGTATTAAGAAATTCTCAAGCAACTTGATTTTATGGTATTCGCTCAATATATTTGAGGAAAAATTATAGGGCTTGACTTCAGTGCGGTGAACGGTCAAGATTTAGTCCGTTTCTCAAAAGTCAAGATCAAAATCTCAACCGTTCGCTAGCTATGCACCAAGTCTCCAAGCAACGTTCAAAATTATAACAAGGCACCAAGTCTCCAATTTTAAGCGTATTACGTAAAATGTATGCACATTTTAGTACCATGTGATAAGTCGAAAAACAAAGGATTAATAAGCTTTGACCAAAGTAAAATGCAAACACAATGAATTAATTACAAGCTTTGTGTCAACTAAATGGGGTTGTCTACATAGATTCTTGCCTTCCAATCAATTCTCAATCAATTCTATTTGAAGTCATACTACAGGGCTAAACTATGCATATCCTTTTTCACTTATTCAATCGTTTAATTGAAAATTTTGAAATGGGTTGGAAAAACTAAACTTTTCCATAAAATTCCAAAATCTGGATTGTTTGGTTCAATGGATATGAGAAAATGAGAAGACAAGGAATTAAGGAAGCTTGTCTACTAACGTGGCATCCCACTTTTCCCACTCCATCTCTTTTAGAAGTGCTACATTTTTAGTGGAACTTTGTGGGAAAGGGGGAGAAATGATAAAAGTGAGACCTATTTTTTGAATTTCTTTACAAAACCCTTTCCTTTTTTTTTTTCCTGTTCCCCTACCTTGGATCCAACTTGTTTATTTTTCCACCCCTTTTTATCTAACAAATAAATGAACCATGAGACATTGTTTGTTTGTTAGATAAAAATGGGTGGAAAAAATAAATATGTGAAACCATATGTAGCGGGGTGGGGGGAATAAAAAAAGAAATTAACGGATTTTGTGGAAAGTTGCAAATGTAGATTCCACTTTTATTATATCCCTCACTTTCTCACAAAGTCTCATTAAATATGTGGGACTAATATAGGGGGTGGAGTGGAAAAAGTGACATGTCACGTCAGCAAACAAACTTCCTAATTTTGGGAAACTTGCCTACCCACTTTCCCACCCCATTGGACCAAACAAACCATATTTTGGAATTTCAAGGAAAATTTTTCTTTTTTCCACCATTTTTTCCCCACCCCACTTCAAATTCAACAAACAAATAATGCTTAAAGTTATCTTCAATTTACCCCTGGTTTTTCTAATTCCTTCAATCTGAATTAAATCACTTCTCCATATAAGGGCATTTAAAGACCTCCTTTGAAAGTAGGACAAACTAATCGACTTTCACGTAACTTATCATATATCAGAGTTACTCCAAAAAACTCTAATATGGTCACTCTTTATCTAATCCTACCTAGTTTTGCCACTCATCCATCTTAGAATCCTCATTTCTGGTACACCAAGTTTATATATATGGTGCTTCTTAACTTGATGACAGTAAAATCATCAAACCACCCAAAAAAATGTTGATGAAAATAAGGACTTCAAATTTGCTACAGAATTTTACCAAATATAGATGATCCGTCAAGCAAGAAAATAATGATATACCTGAAGCAGCAACTCGTACTTCGAGTTGAACAAAAAAACACTGAAAGCCCGGTGGAGCAAATTCTTAGACTCGATATTGTCCATCAAATGACCTGTAAAATATCAGAGCAGCTGGACAATGAAGATACCAAGCCAAGTCTATCAATGAAATATAAATCAATGTCATACAAACATATCAGAGAAGTGAAGTCTGGGGAAATAGTAGAAAGGATCTTCAAAATTATGACAGCAGGCAAGAGTAAGCATAGGGTAGGAAACCAAGCAAATAACTTGGCAACTAAGAAAATATGATGCAGAAATTGTACGCACAACCAATCATTAAGCAACAACTGCCAAATTATTGTTCATAATAGATCTAACAGAAATCATTGCTGAAAAAGCCAGTCCCATGACGTCAACCTATTAAATAAGTGGTGACACTTGCCATATCAAATTATTAGAAAATATATTTCATGTTATTATCACATAAAAACCAATCATTTTAACCCCCCCCCCCCAACAAAAAAAAAATTAATAACTTAAAAGATTTCCTAAAAAACAGTATTGAGTGTGTCAGTCAACAGATTTTACCACAGAATAAATGAGCTAGTCTAGATTATCATCGCCAAGCAGGTAAAGCATAACAAAAAAAGTTTGATACTTCCCATGTTTCTGCTGACAGGTGGGAGGTCCAATTTCTTCTTCATAAGTAAAAGATTTCATTCAATTAGTGCTTTACTTTAACGTTCAAATTTTACTTCCCTTTTTCGGTGGTCAGCTTCTTTTTTCTGACCTCCAAGATTCTTGTTGTTGTCTTAAGTAGAAAAATATTAATAGAAACAGAGCTGGTTCCTCAGGGAAAAGGGGATCAGAATGGTATTTATATCGCATACAGTCTTGATCCTAATTTGATCTAGAATGAATCAACCGATCCTTTGACACTGTCTGTGATTCTTTTGCAGATCCATCTAACACTGCCAGTGTGTAAAACAATCCAATTTTTATTGGTCCCAGCCAATTCCTGTCCAGATCAATCCCCGTAATTCCTAAACATGTCAATCAAATAAAAGAAACTAAAATCAAAACATTTCCGTCCTAGATCCAACATCCGCATTACCATTTTCTAGACAGTTGGACACTTAACTGAAACATTCAGTCTCTAAACAATAGCTAATAATTTATGAAAAGTCAAATCTTCCATATGGTAGGTGCATAAACAGAACTCCAAAGGTATTTTAGTCAGTTCACATTCTTTATTGAAGCCCCCAAAATGTACAAGGAGAATAATTGGCAACAAGAAGTCCTATGAAAATTTGAAAACTGTAGCTTACTAACTTGAATGAATCCAAACCTATACACTGGTCCTGATTTGCTTACAGTCAGAGTTTAATGCATCAGATTCAGGATGCTAACGTAACTTCAAAAGTTCTTAAACAAAATGCTTACCATCGCTCCCAATCACTGTTTGAATTGATGACAATTTTAATCTCATATACTCCTAAAATTAAAATAAATAAAGAGAGATTGAATTCCATCCTAAAATAGAATCTTTGACCACTAATTAAAATAGCACAAAACTCAAGGACAACCCCAATGCCAAAGGCTTTCGCCCAAGCACAGTCAAGGGGGGCTATTTTCCTATGTAGCCTTACCCTAGCAATTTTTGCCAAGAGGCTATTTGCTTAAAATAGCACCAAAATTAGGAAGATTACATTTCAACTTCAAAAGAATATCCAGCCAGCCCCTATTGAACCCATCCAAGCCAACCAGTTGAGCCCAGCTCTTAGTCCACTATCGTACGCCAGATATAGGCCCATTCCTATGTTTTAATTAGTCCATGTGCGGGGGTACCTTTTGGTAGTTTTTATTTAGTTCATATTTTGATTTAGATTCTTTTCTGTTATGTTGTGACCCGAACCTTGTACCCGATTGCGAAGACGAACCCGCATTGACATATTTTGGTGGCCAACCCAAATGACCCATTTTTGGAGATTTGTGGTGGAAGCAGAGGCTTTGGCCTCTTTTTCCTAAGATTCCCCTTTGGCCCATTTCAGAGTGAATAGAGGAAGGCTGCCATCGGAGGGTGGGGGATAGCATATCCAATTTAACCAAAAGAGAAATCCCTAAACAAAAATGCAAGATAAGGACACCCACGTAGATAGGCGGAAGCAATGGCTTCCGTCACTTTTTCCATTATTGTCCACTATAGTATAGTCAAGTTGTTCCAATAGCAAGGCGAATGACTGTCACATTCCATCCCATTAGTCCAATACTGGCATACAATCCCCTACCTCAGGCTACACTGATCTCGGTCTATAGAGGGGGAGGGGGTGTGAAGGTGTAGCCTCAGCAACACGATACGACCTGACCCGATGGGTTGACCTGTTTACTCGACTGGAGTGTATATATATATATATATATATATATATATAGAGAGAGAGAGAGAGAGAGAGAGAGAGAGAGAATAGGATCTTTCGTGGTGAAAGACGTTGTTACAAAGCATCGGAGATGCAAGACAGCATTGTTACAAACATAATACAAGATGATACAGAGAGGGGAAGGGATGAAATCACCTAATCCTAGAGGAGCACTCCTCTGAGCTCTCTATTCTTGCAAAGAAACCAACCTTATCTTATCCTTATCCTTGAAGATTGCTAGCAAATCCCAAAGAAATAATCATAGCCATCAATCAAGATTTCGGGGAATCCAACGGACGTCCTTCTTCTCCAAGGACCCTGTAACAACGTCTTTCACCACGAAAGATCATATTCTATCCTGGTATCCTGATATATATATGTATGTATGTATCTATATTATGTGCGCCTACCACATTATTGAGAGATTTGGGATTTTCAGTCAGGGTTTTGGGTGAGAGTTCTTGTAACGCTGTTATTGGCGATTGATTGTGAAATCTCCTCCTATACTTCTTCCACATAATGAAAAGGTTCTTTCTCTTCGTCCACGGACGTAACACACTACATTGGTGTGTGAGCCACGTTAAATCTCTGTGTTTTCATTTTATTGCTATTTTGATTCGCTATTTCGTGGTGTTTGTCTTAACATTTTCAATGAAATAGCAATTTCTATGTTAAGTTGGTGTCCAGTATGCTTGGTTGTAGGCACTATGTTTTTGTAATTTTTATGTTTTGAGTTGTACCTATTATCTAGAAGGTAGATTTCATACTTGAATTAGTTTCTATTTTACTCAACTACCGTCTAGGATAAAGAACTCTAACTTGACGGCCAACTTGCTCCCTCAAAGAAGCGATTTGGCATAGGTTTTCTTCCTTTATGTTGTTGTTGTTGATGAAATCAAAACTAGGTTCAAGCAAGAAACATAAAATTACAATACAATTTTGAGATATACTAAGATCTATGATGTGAACCAGATTGGGGCCACATTAAGGGCCGAAACAAGGCCGACGGTGATAGCCCACACCCTACTGTGCTATAGGAAACCAGGGTATTTTGGTATTTTTGCATTGTTCTAGTTGAGTCTACTTGGGATTTCTTGGATTCAGCATTTTAGTAGGATTCCAACTCTATTTTTGTTTTCTAATTTGGTTTTGTTTTGAATAAAATTTTTAAGAGTCCTAGTAAAGCTAGCAGTTCCAATTCCCTTAGTTGCAATCCAAATTCTTCGAGTATAGATCTACTCTAATTTTGTAATTTTAGAAGATTCTAGGATGAGTTATGACAAAGTCCTTGCTAGAATGAGAGTCCATAGTCTAATCAAAGTCCAAATTGAATCACCTTCTAAGGTTGAGTCCTAGTGTGAGTTCACTTATGTACAGCTATAAATAAGGCCTTTAGCTTGTAAAGAGGGACAAAGATTTGAAGGTGCAAAGATAGAGTCATGGGTTTCCCTAACGAGGGGAAACTTGCGGGTGCTCTGGTGTTTTGAATTTTCTGAAAATTTCAAGTTCTTCAACCCCATTCTTTCTTCAAGTAAGTTCATACACGCCAACCCCTACCTTCTCCTCTCTTCTTTTCCCTTCCCCTTTGCTTGCGGCAGACCTCTCCCCCCCCCCCAAAAAGGAAGAAAAAAAAAGGAAAAGAAACCCTAAATCCATTCAACCCAGCCAACTCCCTATCACAAATCACCCTACACCTTTCCCAATCCCTGCGGCAGCATCCCCACACCTCCCCTATACCCTATTCCCTCAATCCCCTCCCATTTTCCAGTCATTTTTTTCCTTTCTATGTTCGCCTTCTTTTCCTCTCCTCTTTTGCAGCAGCACTGGGATTTCCAGATTTCTAAACGTGAATTTTCTCAAACCCTAATCCCTAGATCTCCCAAATCCATCATCTATTTCCCACCCTCTCTAGGATCCAATACCCCTCCCTTCCCCTTATTAACTTCAATGCCCATTTCCCCTTGATGTAAGCCATTTCCAAGGGTTCCACAGGGCCTGGTGTCGATTCTCCAAATCCTAGGGGTCCTAACTCCTAAGTCGATCCCAGGGTATTTTGGTAATTTTGATCAAAAATTGTGACAATTAGGTTTGGGTCCCATCATGTCGAAGGTGTTGTCTGGACGCTAGATATGTTTTAATTTTATTTTTCTGATTAGTATATTGCAAGTTATTTAAGACTTAAGAGTACTAGTCAAGGTGAGAGATTCCGAGTTATGCTGTGATCCCTAATTTGACTCCATTTTATTCTCCTTATTTTTAGGACTTCATATCTACTCTTAGAATTTGGAATGGAGTCCTCTAGAGTTTGCTATTAAGGCTTTTTTTTTGGGTCAGAATCTTAGTCAAGAGTAGTTGAGTTAGTTTTGGATAAGCCAGTTAGAGTTTTAATTGGTTTTCCAATTAGAGTCATTTTTTATTTCTTACTTTGAGGCTATGGATAAAGCCCTCAAACCATGTATTCTTTAAGTTGAATTCAACCAAGAAAAATCTGAGTTTAAAGGCAAGTCAAGCCGTGGCTTCTTGGGAAGCCTACATCGGGAGTGTAAGAATATCTTCCTCAATTTCCAGCTTAGATCTTCAATCTCCAGCAGCAATTCAGTATTCACAGCAGCCTTTTACCATTATCCAAGTAAATACAGCCCCTCTCCTCCTTCCTTCCTTGATCTTGAATCATATTACTTGTATGTCTTTATTGTTTGTACCGACTCTTTAAGGATCTTGGGACAAAGATTAACACCTGACTCATTGTACTCCTGACCTGGCCACTAATTTGATAAAGATCACTATCCTTCTTACAAGTAGAGAGTTGACAAAGTGGCCTGGACAAGTGGGCACGAGGAGAAAAGAAAGAAGATCAAGATTTCATTCAAGAAACCTTACGATGGCAGCCTACCCACACCCCCATCCATCCCTAGACACACCTAAACCTAGCCACAAGCTCCAAGATCCCATATTCACTATGCAACAAGACCCTAGACCCCTATTCCCCTATTCCCCTTTGCTGCAAGTTCAAAAACTGTAATTCCTTTAGCCGCAAACTTTAAAATGCCTTTTTACTTATCCCCAATCCCCGATTTGAATCTGACTCTATAGCTAAATTACTAGTTTCTCAGCTTAGCCCATCCCATCTAGGGTACTGCTTGGTACTTAAAACCCTCATTTCTCCAAGAATCTCCATAAGATTGTGGTTCTCAAAGAGAGGATCATGGAGTGAACCCAATTAGCGTTTAATCTCAAAACTCAAAACCCTAGAATTTGGTTTACATCATCCCTTTACTCAAAACCTAGTGAAACCTGTACTTCATCTTCTCCCCCAAACTCTAGAATCCCTAACTCTGCTTTTATTCATAACTTTCACAAATTTCATCCAAACCCCAATTTCTTTTAGGATCACCCTCCTAAACCCTTCATTGACAATCGACCCTAACCCCAGTCCAAGCCCTAGCCATCTTCTTAGAAACCCTAATTCCTGTCAAACCCTAAATTTCAAAACCCTAAACTTGAAGACTCAATTCTGAATTTTTAATTACATCAAGATTCAGGATTCAAATTCAATCAACCCTAATTTCTAAATATAACCGAACCTACCCTTCTCCATTCCCAACCCTAGAACCACCCTATTCAGCCCTATTCCTACAACTGCGGGTACTCATACTTTAGTTTTACTGTTGGTTCAATTAGGTTGTGTATGTTTGCAAAGGTAGGGTGGGAAAAATAAATATGTGGGCCCCATATGTAATGTGGTGAGGAAGAAGGAAATGAAAGGAAAGGATCTTGTGGAAATGTGGGTCCCACTTTGTTATTTTTCACACTTTTTCACAAAATCCCACCTATTTTGTGGGGTTTTGAAAAGGCATGGGGTGGGAAAGTTAGTATACCACCTCAGCAGACAACTTTCCCACCCCAAAGAATAAAAAAAGCCACACTTTCGAAATTTCATGGAAAAGTTTGCTTTTTCAAGCTTTTTCCCACCCCACCTTTATTCCAACAAACAAACGGTGCCTTAAATAAGATCTAGAAGGTGAACCATAGATTTGGGGGTTGCATCAACTAATAAACCCTAGATTTGGAGTTTACGTTAATTTAGTTGATATAATCTAAGATATTACTGAGATCGAGTGGAAAACATAAAATTACAATAAAATTCCAAGATATACCAAGATCTAGTTTAGATATCTAAGATATCACTGAGATCTCACCAGTATATGAACAAAGTAACCAAAATATTATCCAGTATCTGAGATCTCTGTTAAGTTGGGGTGATCTTTTTGCTTTAGAAATCAGCATGTTCTATCGACTTGGAAGAGTAAAATCATCTTATGGATTTTATTGAACTTCTGAACTGCTTTTTGTTATCTCCCGGTATGTATGTATGTATGCAAGTATAAATTGAATAATGTAAGTAGTTAGCATGGTCAGGCTGACGTGGCATTGGTAGCAGTTGATTGTAGTTAGTGGAGTGATAAAGTTGTGGAAGGAAGGGTGCAACTTTCTTTTAATTCTCATCCACTCTAACTGGAGTCGGTAAGAATGATAGGGAGACTGTCATGTTGAATCCCAAATTATCTCTTGGACCCATCTGTAAAGACGTCAGCTTTTCCTAATAAGCCAGATGCCCTTAGTTGAAAAAGCAAATCCCTATTTCTCCATCCATATCTTATCTTTTCCTTTCCCTAATCTTGTTTTCCTACTATCTTTCTCTTTGGTTAACCTTGGATGTACCATTTTCCACAATCCAAAATATACTATCAGGAGAAACACCAACAAACCCACCATAAATTATGTGCTAACAATGTACCTACAGTATACCAAAACAAGTGCATCCCACCAAACCAGTTCAGTCAATTAGGAAACAATGGACCAATGATTAGATATGGAGAAAAACAACGACATTACCAGGTAGCATGTCTTGAAAACTACCTAGCATCCAAATGGTGAACCACAACAGTATACATTCTTACAACACATAAAATAAGAGAGAGAGAGTGAAAACTCGCACTAAAAAAGATCGGGCAGATTTTTCCCTGCATAACCATCTAGAAGATTAGCCAGCACTTACAGTTGTACTTCGAGTCATGTCCCACAACTTTATCATTCTCATCCACTAAAATGCATCTACACACAATAAACAGCAATGAATATTAGCACTTGCAATAACGCCTTGTTATTTCAAGCTTCCAGAAGACATAAAGGAAGTGCAATTCCAAGTTATAATCAGAAGCCCATGATATAAGGTGATTCAATTGAATACATATAGAAGATTCCACAAATTGAACACTATTAACTGGTACTAAAGACCTGAATTTAACTACTTCCATTAAATCCTTAACATAGAATAGAAAGGTTGCTATGATTATCACTCCCTTGCCATGCTGCATGATTTCACTCAAAAGAAAATGCAATGTTATTATTGTACAACCAACATATTTTACATGTCTGGCATTTCAAGCTGTGGCCATGGAAGGAACAGTCAAATCAAGCAAGGAAATGCAGAAGATTCTTTTGTTTTTATTTTTTGGTTTATACCAATTAAAAAGTACTACAATCAATCAATTAAAAATAAAAGAACTAATATTTTACATCATTCCTTTACTCCATGATCAAAAGGCCATACCAATTCTCATTAATTTTTACTGATTTCGCTCATCCTGTGTTAGTAGCAGGAAATCGTTCACGACATGCATTTTTCAGGTGAAGACCAGTTAAGATCACCATACAGAACTTGTTTTCATAAACATAAAAACCTATGCTACAAAAGATAACATTCATCTCCCAAGTAGGAATGGAATTCCATTCTCAAATAGCTGGCTTTCAAGTGAAAAGCAGAGTTCTGTCTGAATTAAAGGAGGGGGGAGAATCCCAAACTTTCATTTTCCAAAAGTCTAGATAACTAAATATTCTCAATATACTCCAGTAAACTAGACAAATTGGGGGGAGTAAAAACCACAAAGACATAGATAGATTCGAAGCGCTCGAACATACCCAGCTCACCTTAAATCAGTGAAAGCATCCCCAAACAGTGATTTCTTCTAAATACATAAACTTAGAAACCCAGCAGACGAACAATCAAACAATGAAATCCAGAGACATAAATAGAAACTACATAATCTAATCCAGAGAAGTCAAAACAATGCATGGACTAACGATCAGAAACCCATTTCCCAGGATCTCAAACCACGCCAACCAAATCAAGTAATTCAATTGTCACTCGGCAAACCAAATCTGAACTTGTAAATCCTCATCACGAAAGACCTATCTGATAAGAGAAGAGTATTCAGAGGGATGTGAGGGTCTAACAGAACTCACTCGTCCTCAAACATAAGACGCCTCTGAACGGCATCCATAGCAGCGTCAGTAACATCACCCATCGTTGTTGAAGAAGCTGCAGAGGCGTTAGCGACCACGGAAGAATATGCAAAGGAAGAGCAGAGACAGAGCGGTGAAGGGTTTCTCAAATAACAAATTCTGAAAGATGGGTTTGCAGGAGCAGACGACGAGAATACTAATAAATGGTTGAGATTACGAAGATTTTGGACTGACAACTTCGGAGTTGAGACAAACCCTACAGCCCAGCCTGTCAGGCTTAAAAGTGAAGACGTTACAGAACCCGACATAATTGGGCTCGATTGCTGTGAATTTAAAAATGTTTCCCTGCCCGCAACTCTCTCTCACTGTTTCCCTCTTTTTGCCTTTCCAATCTGAAGTGACTCTAGTGCCTAGTGGTCTTCACAGCTAATGCTCGTCTCTCCAAGGTGGATTCCTGCTCTTTTCTCTCCAGTCTGGGCTCTTTCACTCTGTCTCGAATATATACAAATAGCGGCGAGAATGCCATTTAGTAGGATCCGTCACCTTCACAAAAAAAAATTCCCTTTTTTTTCTTTGATTGATCTATCAAAATTGAGCTGATTTGTGTGTGTGTTTCTAATTTATTGGAACTTATCTGTGATTGCTGTGTGAACCAGGGGTGGATCTTCCACAAAGACAATTCTAGAAAACTTCGGATGTTTTCTTCGAATCCGGATCTTCTCCCCCTGGGGAGAGCAGAGAGTGCTCACCCATGGTTTTCTGACCACAAAAATCAGTGGGAATCCGGATCTTTTCTCCCTGGGGAGAGCAGAGAGTGCTCACCCATGGTTTTCTGACCACAAAAATCAGTAGGTTCTACTAGTGAAAAAAAAAATTTTAATTTTTTCCAAAAAGTGTTTTTCACCGTGGGCCTCACTGAAGTTTGTGGTCGGGAGTGCGTCGGGGAGCACTTCGGGGTTGCTGATCCGGAATCGTTTTCTTCGAGCGAATCCTTTGACAAGTTCAGATGCATTTTTAAGGGGAAAAAAAATTTTGGGGGAGTAAACAACTTATATAAGAGATTACTATTCAACAATATGCCCCTTTCTTTTCTTTTTTTGTTGGTAAACAGATATTCAATTTGAAAACAGGCAAGAAAAGCCTAAGACATCCTGATTACATAATTCAAGAAGCCAAGAAGTGGAATTAGACCATACAGTCCGACTTGCCATGGACTAGGCCTTCCTAGCTAGGGTATCGGCTACACAACTTTTCCACCTAGAGACATAACGAACCGACCACGACGGTTCACGGATGAGCAAACGCCGAATATCCTCTACCACACGCAAAGCACCCGAATCAATAGGAAGGAAAAGGTCTTCAAAACAGGATAAGATTCAAGGAATCGCTCTCAAAAGTCACATTTTTCAACCCTTCTGCCAAAGCCCAAAGGAACCAATATGTCCCTTTCATGTATTAAGAATTGTGTGTTAGTGTACATCGGATGTCTTACTACGCCAAAAGGCTCCACACCTTAGGCATTACTTTTTGCATCTAAGATACAAGAATACCTAAGTCATAAAAAAAAATACAAGAACACCTAAGTCATCAAAAAATTTCTAAATTGTGCTAATCAATTTGTATATATGTTTGCAGGTGTAGGGTGGTGCATGCACTCCTAGTATAATCCTTTTTTATTTTTGTTTGTATATGCATTCCTCTTTTTATTTTCGATAAGATATGGGTATGCATTCTTTGTCTAAAGACATGTTATGTGTCTTGATACTTATACATATGAAGTGCAAAATGACCATTGCATCCCACTAGTTGATGCTCATGGGCTCTCATTGGCTAGGGCACCAATGTTTAGGATCATTCTCACAAACATTATGTGTTTGGTAACATTTCTATTACATTAGACAAGTTATTGTCCAGTACTATCGTTATTGGAGATTGTTATTGTATGATAATCTGATTCTAAAAACACTTTTTAGTTGAGCCCACAACATGAAAACTATAGCCTTTGGGCAAGGGCACAAGGTAAGAAAAAATGGTTGGGGGGTTTGTGAGCAACACTGGGGTGGTCTTGATAGATATTCACTATCAAATACCATTTTATCAAGTTTTTGCTGTTTTTTTCACCACCTAAACAAAAAAGAAAGATCATTTTTTTTTCCCTTGTAAAAGGAACTTGTATTAATCAATAGAAAATCCTAGAAAATAAAGAGGATCACAATCTAAAGTAAGTTTTGCCATTGAAGTCATCTCTTACGACGCATAGAAGACCATTACAATCAAGCTCAACTTCCCCCATTCTGCAAAGGTAACTTGCCAAAAAATCAGCACAATAATTAAGTTCTTTCAATGAGTGGCGGAAAGAGTAACGAAGAATCACGAATATCACAACTTGCGATGGAACCTACCATCATCCCATGAACACTTCAATAGCTGACAATAAATTTGAAACCATTTGCTTGATTGAAACCTCACTGAGCAGCAGCAGCCACAAGACCTTCCTTAATCGCGAGAAACTCGAGCCTTATGATGTTATCATCCTCAGTTATGCCGATAAGAGCAAACATCTGAACCCACAACTCCCTCTTTGATCGAGCCATCACAGTTGATAGCCAGCCATCCCAGAGAAGATTTATGCCATCAAGGATGTCTTGGCATAGGTAGAGAGAATGATGCTTTTATTTGCTGTCAATGGAAAAACACACTTGAGGCATCACTATGGATCACAAGTTTCTCAAAATGCAGAAACCTCCAGCGAACATCATTGAGCACTCTCTGAATGACCACCTCAACTGAAGAAGATAGTTCACCAGCTCATTTGCAACACCTCTCTCCCCAAAGACGACACACCATGGCAAAGAAACTGAACCTCTTAACTTGTGATTCGGTTGAGTCACCAATGAAGTGAACCTGCACCCACCCAAGTTCAACTTCCAATAATTCTCTACACTCTGCCTATAGCCATTGATGGACAAAAAATTTGCATCCAAACTTCCTGCGTTAAGGAGCCGAGGAAAAAGACATGGTTGTGAGATTCATCCGCTCTACCACAAAGATAGGAAATAGCATCTGAACCTCACCCTATTGGCCAATCCTATCGAGGGTGGGGAGGCATTGAAGGATAGCAACCCAAAGAAGAAAAAAAAAACAGAATCTAATTTTCCCTTTTAATGCAATATGTATGATCATCTGATTACTTTTTTTTTTTTTTTTTTGGTAACCAACTTTCATTAATGCTGAGCAAAAGCCGAGACTGATGAGTTCAGCCAAAAGGAGTGGAAATAAGCCACTCTGTCGTGCCCGCAATCCACAGGGCCTTCCTTGCTAGGGTGTGAGCAATGACATTGCTAGACCTAGAGATTACTTCAAATCTACATTCAACAAAATCAGATTAGATCTTCCTAATATCCATAACAATAGGATCAATATATAGGGGAACTCTAACCGATGGTTGCTAAAGAATGTTGATTAACCGTGCACAATCAGATTGAACTAATGCACAATCAAAACACTCACCAATTGCATCAAGCATAGATGTTCTCAGTGCCAAGGCCTCGCCAATAAATGTTGTTCCAAAACTTGCCCTATTGAGGCTATGAGTCCAATAAAGCATAAATGAATAGCACAATGGTGGCAGCCTTGAGCCTTCTTTTTTGAGGCTATGAGTCCATGAAAGTCACATATTCAGGCCTGCATCCCTCACTCCCTTCACACCTTCCTTTCTCCTTGGGGCTTGTGGGCCCCTAGTCACTACGAATGGTTTGATGACAAAAAGAAAAGCATAAACAAATATATACATTTTCTAAAATCCCATATTTTGGAGTTAGTCATGTAATCACATAAATTAATAAATACAAATAACTATAAAATTTATAATTTCAAAGTATGAGAATTTATCTTTCATTTCCTTGAATCCCCTCGAACTGGAGTGGGAATTAGTGGGATTCAGGTGAAACCAGAACTAATTAGGAGTTAGTCTAATCCTCTCATATCAAAATTAGGTCAATTTTAAATGATATCCTGTACTTCCTGTACCTTAAGACTAGATTTAAGTCTTGTGTTTTTGAGCATGTTTCTAGGTTGACAAACTCAATAGCTGATAACCTAGCTAAGAAAGTCATGACAGTCAGGAGCACGACTATGGTGTCTGTTTCCATTCCGTGGTTGAAAGATCTTTGTATTCTTTATTCTTTGAGCTCTGCTCCCTAAAAACATTTATTTAAACCAAAAAAAATAATAATTTGGGAGTTGGTCAACCCTGGCCTGGCCGGCCGAGATATATGGTCAAGACCTCAACGGTTTGGTTTACCAAAAAGAAACCTCAACGGTTCAACCTGCATTCCTGTTTCACCTCACTAAAAGTCTAAAACACAGTATTAGCCCAGTGACCTGAAGAGCTAAAGATTAATTTTAGTAGAGTTGCTGTGTTTCTGTACCCCAGGAGCTGACCATGTGGAAGGAGAAGAGTCCAGGCGTGAAAATTCTCTGGCTATGGACCTTCGGAACCGCTGCTGGTACTGTATTTCTCTTAAGCCCAAGTTCATTTCCTTCTTGTTCCTTGATGTATTCCTCAAGCCCTAGTTCATGTTCACCAACAGTCATTGTTACTGAATCAAACGATCTTGTACCAGTTCTTGTGACCAGTGTTATGAGGACAAGAATAAGAGACATGGAAAAGCTTATGAATGCTGAAAAGGGAGAAGCCATTCAATCCGAGTCTGCTCTGATCAGCGATAAGCCCGACTTGGCTACTGTTTTTAAGGAAGAAGATTCATAACCCAATTGGTAAGACTACGAATGAAATGGGTTTTGGATTTTCCCCCCTATTGTTGGTTTTTGGTTCGTGTTGTGCATTTTTTGGCTTTATTCTGTACCATTTAATGATTGGAATTAATTAAACAGAACTTGTTGAATTATTATTATTAATAATTTTTTTTTTGGGGGGTCAAGAACTGGTCGAATTAATGGGAAGGAAGAAGGAAACGTGTTCTTTACGTGATGACCATCAATTCAGTGTAGTTTTTGAGTTTATAGGCAGTTTTTGTTTT